>NW_006290306.1:6807336-6830143 GCF_000327345.1 Myotis davidii
TTCAGCAAGAAAGTCAAGAAAACAGGTGGGAAAGGATAGTGTCTTCAACAAATTGTGCTGAAAAATCTTGGAGTAACACATGCAGAATAATGAAATTGTATCCCTATAATACACCATTCACAAAATATAGCACACTATTCACAAAAATTAACTGGAAGTGGATTAAAGGGGGACAGGAGGGAGGCGGGTAAGAGATCAACTGAAGGACTTGTATGCATGCATATAAGTATAACCAGTGGACATAATACACTGGGGGGTAGGGGAGGCAACATGATTGTCAAGGGTGGGGGGAAAAAAGGACACATATGTAATACCCTTTGTGATACTTTAAGCAATAAAACAATAATAAAAAAAAAGACAGAACAAGATAGTCGCTTGTCAACTTCCACCAGGCTGAATGTATTTATATTACATTCTGCTAATATTATAATTGAACAGATGACTCAATTATACACTATGCCATTTTATTGTCCCCAAGAATGTATTGTGAATGTACAAAGATAAATGCAATTCATTATTATGTTAATAAAGACCAAAGGTCATAGGGTAGACAGGTAGGAAAAAGTGTCTAATGAAACACTTGCTTTTCTGTATTAAACATCACAAGAGAAGTCTTAATGCCTAAGAGTCCACAATAGCAACAGTGATCATCTATGATATTTTCTAGAACAAAAGTGTTTGATCAGGCAGAAATAATGTGGAATCATTTCTAAGATGTTTTTCTGGCAACCAATTTGTTGGGTTTTTGTTCTCCTTTTTCTTTCATCACCTGATTATGTTAAACTAATCTCCACTGCCACTTAAGACAAAATAAACAATATGCAGATTACAAAGGAGGTTCACTTAAGGGATCGTTTTTGAAAATGTATCAGGATTGAGGCATTCTTTAGCTGTGTTTAAGATTTCACAATAAAAGTCAACTTTGTATTTGATTGCAATTTTTAATCAAATTAAATGTTAGTATAACTTTAATATTTTACGTAGAATAGAAGGTCATTTTAACTTTTTTTTTCTTTTAGTAGAATATAACAAAGGCTTAGATTTCAACAAAGTAATGCTGCTTTGTGCTGGGGAAAGAGAACTCTGACCTCTGAGTCAAACTAAAGAGGAAAATTCTAGATTTTATGTTCTTCTAGAGCAGAAGCCACACTTCATTTCATCTGTTGCCACACATCTATGCCCATGCTCTGGGGACTAGTGCTCAGCTAAATGCTTTGATTGAAATGCCCTACCTATGGTAGCTATAGTTTAAATTTGCAAATATTGAGTTCATTGGAAATATAAATATTTAATTCCTTCTTACCAATTAGTCAAGAAGTTACAATCTAGTTCTAAACTACCTTGTTGACCAATTTCTCTGCAGACCTATAAGGAGATGGTGAATAGCAGTCCCTTTCTGAGATATAAATGGCACACACATTATTTGAATTCCTTTATTAAATTTGCCATTGGTCATCACTATATTTAATTTTATAATCTCACATTTTATCTCTTTAGAGTTTCCCTTATCCTTTTAGAAACAGAAAGATCTAATTCACTCCAATTTGCAGGGAGTTGGGCAAGTGAAGAGTGAGAGATACCTACAGCTGTTTTCTATTCCATTGTATCATACCCACTACAAAAGAAAGATTCATCTATATAGCTGAACAATTTAACTTGTTCATAGAAACAGTTTTAAATATTGTGTATTTTTAATGTTTATTTGAATTTTACATTGTGTTATTGTTATTTGTTATATTCCTCACCAAAACCTGTGTACAACATAATGCTGAGAGTAGGGTGTGGGTTAAGGTAGAGTTTGAGTGTCCTGTTCACCTTTGTATTCCCCAATGGCTAATGTAGTATCTGGCCCACCACCAGATATGGTAACAATAGGCCAGAGGAGAAAAATCTGTTACTGGAATAAATTTTGGCTAGTGGAAGGCTGAGTAGATTTGGAAGATATTAGTCTCTTTCAGTGCTTATAGAGATGGAAGTCCTTGAAACTCCCACCTTTCACCTTTCATCATTGTTCCCAAGATGTCTCTGTCCTTCTTTTTGCTTCAATCATATTTTTATTTAGGAAAATATCATAGGACAAGAAGGGAATCCAAGGAACCTTCTATCTGCCAAGAATACCTCTAAAATTCCTTTACTCTACATGGACTAAAGATGGGAGAAAGTTCATTAATAAAACAAATAAGTCATGATTTCTATTAATAACTAATTATAAATAGATCAGTTAGGGATAATTAACAAGGTTATGAGTTATTAATGACAATAACAATTATTATATAATTTAAAAAATTTAAAGCTTAAATGTGTCACTGTAATTTAGGAAAGACAATAATTTATGAGCCTTTGTAGTATTATTTATTTGAGTCAGAACATGTATCTTCTTCTGTCACAGATTGCAGTATAATTAAATGTGGTTGTCTCAACAGCAACACTGATTAGTTAGAAATGTATATATTCAAAATGCTTGTCCCTAATTAGAAAGTGATTTCCCCCCTGATGTTTGTATGTATGTCATGTAAAAATATAATATCTAGTTAAACAAACTTGAACATATATGCATGCTGTATATTTTGTATAAGTTTTTTTTACTATGTAGGCATAACCTATATATATGTAGTTAATTATATTTGCTATTCTACATATATTTCTCTAAATATTTCTAAATAAATGTACATGGCAGTGATTGTTACCAACCTTGAAAAACAAAAAAAATCTGAAGGTTTAAGTCCTGAAAACTACTAAAATTTGGATTTAGAGAATGAAGGCTGCATTTCTCTACTTTTCATTCTCTTGCTATGCAGTCTCTTCCTGTCATCCCTCTATTGCTGTTATTATCATTTCAACAAGACCTGACTTCACCATTCTTTTGTATCTTGATAAGTTTTAGCTGTTTTCCTGACCAAATATACCCATCCGCACTAGAAAACTCCTGTTTTTAATTCTTCCATCCCAAAGAATGGCTTTATAACTTTGATGACATTATACATGGGTCAGAGGAGAAATATGTTTGCTACACATCTTCTTGATTTTATTAGATCAAATATTTCTATACTAGCACCAAAGAAATGTGATTCCCATACTTAAATCCCTAACTTTGTAAATGTAGTTGACCTGGATCAGAATGTATAAGACAATAGAAGTATTTTTAGCAATGCTGAGTTATAGTCAGATCAGAATATTATTTAGAGCGCCCATGCCAGTAGCTTCAGTTGGTGCATTAAAAAAAGAATTACCCATTTCATGTTCTAACCAAGAGCATTTAAAAATGTTGATTTAAATTTTAATCCAGGTCATTTTAGTGATTTATATATTTTAAAATCATCAACCAGTTTCTATTTATTGGTGATCTTTAGCAAGAGATTCAAACTTGAATAACCTACTGGGACTAGATATGCAACTTACATCATAAAGAAGACCAGGTAAGAAATGAGTAGGAGAAGACTGCTCATCTAGAAAGGATGACCTATTTAGGTCTGTCATCTGTCTCTCAACCCTAGCTATATATAATACATTTTAGTACTGTAAATTCCAAATAAGCATTGCTAAGGACAGGCGTAAGCCTGCACTCCACCAGCCTGAACTTAAATTTATTTAGCTGCCATCACAAGGCCAAAACCTTGGGCAGCCCTGCTGTCAATGCTAAGATGTAGGATGAGGACTGGCCCAATTACAGCTCAGGCTCTGGAACCATTTTGCAGTAGATTATGAAATGGTAAACAAATTTGCAGAAATAATTTTGTCAAATTGAACAGGTCATCAATCAATCAATCATGTTTCTTTTTACATATTTGTAACTTTGAAATATCTTTGTTTAGCATGTTATTTGCTAATAATTTGTTACTTTTTACATATTTGTACCTTTGATATATCTTTGTTTAGCATGTTATTTGCTAATAATTTGGCCTATTAGTCAGAATTATTCCTATTTTGAAAAATGTGTTATTGAGCTTTGTTGTAATAGCAAACACTTCAGGGCAGGAGAACTTGCCTCCAATGGACTCTAAAGTTACCAGTAAGTAATTAAATCAATGTTTAATTCAGACCTTTGGACAAATTGTTTTCAATCACATAATTTGGAGTCATTTCTTCCATATGTCACTTTGTTCTTTCCTTGACACCTGTGACTCTTTAAATGCTGTTTCAGATGGAAGGACTGGGGTAGATGAAGAGGGAGCAAACCAGCTTCCCAGGGGTGATGGACACAGACTTGAACTGCAACTCAAAGCCCTTTCAAAGAAAACTTATCTTTCCAGCTGCTGGCATTGTGGTTAGCAGTGGGGCGGTCATATCCAGCAGATGGTAAAGGCATGGGTGTAAAATTTGACAGTCATTTGATCTGTCCAGAGCTTCCCTGGGGATCGATCAAGGCTATCTTAAGGACTTCGTTACACGTGAACCTCTCCCTCTGCCCAGTTCTGTGGCTTTTATCCCTTCCACTGGTGTTGGCCTGGAAGGAGAAGGTGAAGGGAAAGAAGTAGACATTTCTTGGATCAGTATCAACATAAAACAAAATGAAAACTTTTTGAGAGGCCAGGAAAGTAGCATGAATAATGGACACATTCCAATTCTAATCCAATAGGAAGGATGCTGTCTGTAGTCAACTGGGGAGCACATGCACCTAGAAGGGTCTGCCAAGACTCAGGCCCAGCCTATTTCTGTGATAGAAATATGGGATCCATACTTGCCAGATCTTCCAAATGAAGGAAAAGCCAACATTTCAGTAATACAAAATGTTCTAATTCTTTTAGGTATATAGGTTACGAGAAAGTGATCAGTTTTAGCCTCCGGTCTAGCATTTTTTCACCCCAAAGGTGTGTTGGGGGATGGTGAGAGCCTGGGCAATGAGGCACAGATATGCCCTCACTCTGCAAAGGGGAAGAGATGAGCATGTACAAGGAGCCATTCAGCCTGATTTGCATCTGCAGTGCAAACTCCTTTCCCTCTTTGCTGCTTGCTATCTGAAATGCTCTAGCTTATTTTGAAATACTATTTATGCAGTAAACTTTTATGAGATGAGCTATTTAAAGACTTTTAATCCAGTTTCTGGCAAAATTTGTGAAGTTTTATTTCTGTCTCACCATTGGATAGGGTACAAATTTAGGAATCCAATACGTAGAAGCAATGAAAGATACCATTTTAAGCACATAGAGAGCTGTTCCAAGGGGGAATAACAAATTTCCTTAGGTTTCCCCATAAAATCAAGAGCAAAAGGATGAGAAGTTTGAAGAGTGGACTGGCCTGTCAGGCCTTATTTTCTTCACCAGTGGGAGAAAAGGGGTCTCCTTTGTCTGAACAGAGTAGGTTTCAGGATGTGCCTGAGCCTTGTTCTCATGCAGATAGTCCCATTTGTATAATGTCAACCTCTGGGCCCCCACATGTACTGTGGTATTATACCTCTGGGTCAGACCCATGAAGGAATTTATGTATTATTGAGTGCTTCCTAAACCAATATACATTCTAAAACTGCACTCTGGGTCTGAGGGTTTTGTTAAAAAACTTGTCTGATGTTCATGAATGAATCAGTAGGCAAAAATCTGAACTCTTTCCTCAACATCACTATACTTACTCGTTCTATTATCAGTGGGGAGCTCTCCACATCCCAATTTTCTGTGACTTGCATGGGAGAACACTTGATTTTTATTTGCATGGAATTAAATTCCTGAGTTTCTAAGGTCCCATTTCCCTCCATCTCACCATAGAAAAAGTGTAGCTGTGGCTTCTGAAAAGCTAAGATCAAAGCCATTACCCAGAGGTTTTGTTCTATGCTGAAGCAGTGCCCAATCCAGAATTAAGCAAGTTTAGTTTTTGTTCCCAGTTGTAGTCCATCAGTTCATTGCATTGGGGTCCTCAGGACCACATGGCTCTGGAGGGAATATGGGCAGGAGCAAAGCCAAAGGAACCAGAGAATCAAGAGAGAGCGAGCTCCTTATCTAGGGGATTATGTATTCCCAAAATTTCATGGGCTTGCCCTGGCTCCACCCCTTCTAGGCAATGATTTCTGTTCCCAGGTTTGACTGACAAACAACTTCCCTGTATCACCCTGACTCACTGCACATGCACCCATCTTCTCCTTTGTCCAGCCCCTTCCACCAGTCATCATCAGGGAATGGGTAGGCGATTCCCTGGGGAATGTGAAATTGCAGTTTCCTGGTGAAGCTGCCCAAATGGCCATGCCTATAATGTCTGGCCTTCCTTTTGCTCCTTTTCTGTTATTAATAACAAGCTAATTAAACAGTATCATTTGTACACTTCTGCCCATTGTGTGGTTGTGTGTGTGTGTGAAATAAATGCTCAGTTTCCTAACTATTCAGCTATTTCTTAAGCACAAAATAACTGTGCTCTCCAGAAGCAATCAGCAGGCTTATTAAGGATCACCTATGATTGAAAGCACCATGTTGTCTGTTAATTTGCATTGCAAATATGAAGCTATGGCCTTAACCAGACACTTAATAGCATGAGTGCCTTGTAACACATGGAGGAGTCTCCCCATTTGTGTGTTATTATAAACAAAATAATACCTATACCATGTTTTCAGAATATAACATTTCCCAAAACATTTTTCCTTTAAGCATTTGCAGAAGATTTATGTTCTCTTGACAAACCCTGTTTTACCTCTTCCCATCTGTGGTTTATGGGGATTTGTTCAGTTTCTTTTATTCTGCTTATTTTCTGTGGGTGGTATGGACACCTGTTAAGTTTGCAGATATTTTATCTTCAGGGTGAATAAAATGAGATTTGAGTTTACTTTGGGGATAAATGGACTGGATAAGTAATGACATTAATAGAAGGAGGGAAATTATCTTAATTCTCTTATTGCAAGTATTCTTTGTAATATTTAAGACTCCAGGTGTGAGCCTTGCTCTGCTCCCCGTTGTGAGACTGATTAGAAGTTATGCAAAGTTAACAGTTGGGATTGTAGGAGTTGTTCTTAAGATTTTCCCATTTAAAATGCTATTTAGCAGTAAACTGGGTTTATTAACAGATGCATTATATGTCATTTTTCTAATAAAACATACAATTGGAGAGAGATACATATTACCAAAGTATCACAACTTGAAGTCTGAAAGATATGTCCAGACCATGTCTTAACTATTCTGACCAGCCAAATATCTGGAATCTTTTATAATATTCAGAAAACTTGTGTTTGGTATAAACAAAACATTAATCACCAATCTATTTGGCTTTGCATTAATCTCAGTAGTCTTTTTCCTGCCTGAAATAGTCTGCGCTTAAAAAAAAATTCCTCTGAACAGATTATTGATGTCTTACTTCCTTTCCATCAGGTTTTTCTAGACCAATTAATTTGCAAAGCATTTATCAGATTATCATCCATGTGGGAATTTCATGCTGGACTATGTTAGTCTAGGATAGAAATCAGAGATGAAACTGTGTCCTTCACATTCTTTTAGAGAGACAACTAATTTAAAGAAAGCAAATAACAGTGTCAGCAAAAACTAACTGAATTATATGCCATAAATTAATTCACTTAATTGAATACAGTCATTCACTCAACAAATACTTATTGATTTCTTACTATGTACCAGTCACTACACCAGGCTTCTGAAATACAGTGATGAACAAAGAAGCCATAGTTAGTGCCGCAATGAGTCATTCAGTTTATGTAAGTTCAGAAAATTATGAGCTGAAGAAATGAGAAGAGGCTTCTTATTGAAATTGGGGCATATGTTGGGCATTGAGAGATGAGAATTATGTTATGGGTTGAATTGTGTCCTGCCAAAAGGCATATTGAAGTCCTAACTCTTTGGCACCTGTGAATGTGACTTCATTGGAATAGGGTTTTTGCAGATGTAATCAAGTTAAGATAAGGTCATGCTGAAGTAGGTGGGTCCAAGTCCAATATGATTGGCATCCATAGAAGAAGAGGAGATGAGACACAGACAGACATAGAGGAAAGATAGCCATTTGAATACATAGGTAAAGATTGGAGTGGTGTGTCTGCAAGCCAAGGACTGCCAGGCACACCAGAAGCCAAGAGAAAGGCATGGACCAGATCCTGTTCTAGAGCCTCAGAGAGAGCCTGGCCAATACCTTGATTTCAGACTTCTAGCCTCCAGAATTGAGAGAGAATACATGTCTGTTATTTAAGCCACGCAGTTTGTGATTTTTTTGTTATGGCAGCCCTAGGACACGAATACAGGGAACACAGATAGGACAGCAAGAAAGGAAACATAAACAAACAGAATCAGCAAGTGGAGAAAGAAATAAGTTCATTGAAACCACAGGTTCAATTCAAGTGGGCAATATATTCTAGAAACTATTGGCATTCAGATTAAGGAAGTGATTAAATAAGACATCAGAAACTTAGACCTAAACAATAGGAAATCATTGAGAAAAAGAAATATGGCAAAGAAACAATCTAGGGGCAATACACAAGCCAATTGGCTTCAGTGACCCAGTCAGTCTAGCAAACTCCTAGGCAACATCCACCAGCCCAATAACAGGGTGAAGAGTGAGCCACTGAGGACCTGAAGAAGATAAAATTGAGGCGGTTTCTTCTAATTGTGATAAGTACCTGGTTTCTTGCAACCAGTAAATTTAACCCTTTGTACTACACATCTGAATTTTAACTTTGATATTAATACTTTCTTTGTCAACTGCACAGATGGTACACCAAAATTGATTTTGGTAGGTCAAAATTAGGGAGAAAAACACTAATTAGCAGTTAATAAAGTTATTCTGAAGATTTCACAAAGAAATATATTGCAGCTTTCTTTTCTATTGGGCACTGGCCCTGTATAAGCAGTAAGTGATTGCATTGTACGTTCCCTTTTAGAACTCACATAGTTTAAAAAATAGGTATGTTTTTCTAATTGTGACCCAGTTTTTTGTGGCTAAAGTAATAGATCTGGTAAAATTCTTGTCTTGAAATATTACTATAGAAAATGCTTACAATTCTCTATTTCTCCACATCTGGCTTATTCCTATATAGCATGCAAACATATGGATATCCATTTCCCCAATTACTATATATAAAAGTAAAATCCCATTAGGTTTCACTTTGACCTCTTCATTAGCACAATTTGAAGCCCCAACTTTCAGGACAGAAGTGCAACCTGGCACATATGGTACAGGCTCCTCTGAGTTTCTGTTGAGTCTTGCTAAAATTTGTGCCACGCTTGAGGAAGGGTGCACTCAGCATTTCTCCTGAACAAAAACATCTCATGATGTGCCTGCTGAGGAATTCTTACCCACACAAATACAAGGTGTTGTGTGTCTGTCCCATTTACACTCTAAATTATTCAAAGCCAAGTCTTCCTTCCTAGGACTTAAATAGAAAACAAGAGGAAAAACCTAGCACATGTGCTAACACTGTTCTGTAAAGACTAAAAACTAGTTTCTGTAGGACTTGACATATATCTGTATGCATATATGCACACACACATACATATGTAATCTAACATGCCTCTAACATGAAAAGTGATGATTTTAGGTGATAAGAAAGATCTTGAATCTTTTTAATATGCATCCATAGATTTGAAATTTTGCCCATGATATATGTTAAAGCAATGTTGAGGATCAACCATTAGTTTACTCTAAGGAGATTTAAACAAACCTCCCTTGATCATGGAAATTCAACAGACTCCAACCACTCTGCAGACAATGTCTGCCAGAAAGACATCTGTATTTTTGAATGTGCTATGAACATGGGTGTTCCCAAACGATGCAGCTGTCAGTTTAAACAGCAGCCCTGAATAGCGCTTCATGCCCTGGGGTGTGTGTCTCCACATATGTGTATGAATGGGAAGCAGAACAGTTGGGATGAATTGTAATCTTTTGGTAGCTTAGAAAACCTGCTTCTGTGAGCCAATTCTTGAATATTGCTCAGGTGATAGATCAAGAAAAAGAAATCTGAGACTTTTAAAAAGTAATTTTCTTTCAAATAGTTTATTCATCCTCTATGTACAAGAAAGTATTAGGCATGGTTGTACTTAAACATATTTTTAAACTAGAGGCCCAGTGCATGGATTTGCATTGCTTTAACATATATCATGCTCTTGCAATTCGGGACCCCTCGGGAGATGTTGGACTTCCAGTTTCGGCCCAATCCCTGCAGTCCAGGCCAAGGGACCCCACCGGTGCACGAATCTGTGCACCCGGCCTCTAGTATGCATATAAGATCTTTGGTTAATTCCTTCCCACCCTCTCCCCTCCCCCCTTCCCTCTGGGATTCATCAGTCTGTTCCATGTTTCCATGCCTGTGCATTGAGGGTCTGCAACCCCTGGTGTCAGTGTGCATCATAGCTACTGGTTGAACGGTCCAATGGTCCAATGGTCCAATGGTCCAACGGCTCAATGGTCACTTAGGCTTTTATATATGTAGATGATTTAGCTTACTCTAATTTGGAGTGTGTTTCTGAACTACTATAGTAACACAGTAATAGAAATATTTCTGGCAATCACTTCATCAAAATACCTGCATGGCTACAGTTGATTTTGGTGAACACATGAAGCCTGTTTTTAGGAGGTTCCAGGATTTGGGCAAAGGCATTATATAGGTGCCAATTATCTTATTTAATGCCAAACAGGCTCTGTAAAACATAGTGTCTCATTTGACAGGAGAAAAGCTGAGAGAAGGTAGGTTGCTCACGGTCACACACAGCAAGCAGCAAGGCCAAGAATGCATCTGGCTCTGTGTGCCTTCAAAGCCAGACTTAGTTATCTCTATGTGGCAAGGAAAATGGAACCCATTAAAATGCAGCATAACAGCACCAAGGGCACCTAGCATCACTTAGGTGCTAATTTTAACATACAGAACTTAACCAAGAGGTCAAAAACAGTCATAAGAAATACCATTTAATGAGTGTTTATTGTTTTCTTGGCTGGGTATGTATTACCTGGTTGAATCTCCCTACCACCCCTTGAGGGAAATACTCATATCACCCTTGTTTTATGGCGGATTAACTAAGTATAAGCAGATGAAGTGACTGAAGTCACATGTCTAGCAAGGGGTAGAGCAAGGAATTAAATCTTGAGATTCTAACTCCAATGAATCATAGTCCCACCCAAGAAGAAGAAATCTGGTCAGAATCAACTAAACTTGATGTTATAATGTCTGAGAATCATACAGTATACTCAGTTGTTCAGACTCTTATTTGGTTGCTCTTTAATTTCATTTGGAGATAATTATCACATGTTTGGCTATGCATTTTCAACAGAGAGCAAATAAGGAGTAGACAATTAGAGGAGATGATAGGGAAAGGGTAGTAGTGGAGTAATCTGACTCTAGAAGAAAGTCATTGACTTGACTGGCTGATTGTGAGGAATATGTAAATATGCATTGCATTGGAGAGCATTTGGTATATAGGCAAGAAGCCTTCAAAATTAACTAGTCCCTAAAACTTATTCATCTGTTTTCAAACATTCTACAAAATTGATGCCCTTAATAGTAATTTTTTTAACTTAAAATTTGTTTCATACATGTTTCAACATAAATTCTCTGGAAAGAAATTATATGGAATTTCTCTATCCTTGGTAATTATGGTATTACTCATTTGTATTTCAATATGTCACCTGTTTCAGAAGATTGTTATTTTCTAGAAAATATATACAGGTGGAAGGGCTAATAAAGATGTAAAAATTTTTTCCCTCAAAGCATTTATAATTCCTTATCAGATACTTTGGCTCTGAGTAGATAAGTACTCCCATTCTCTAAAAAAATCATTTTTTCTAAATATTAAATATATACATGCTTACTGTAGAATTTTTTAAGTATAGAAAATTATAGCAAAAACAAAAGGAAAAAAGTTATAAATGAACCAAATGTATTCACTATTTGCATTTTGCAATATGTCACTGCAAAATATAAGCTTACCCAAATTGACAGTTTTTCAGGTGTTTTTTCTAGCCAAGTTATAGGCTGATAAACTAAACCAAACTGAACCATTCACAGTACAGTGCCCTGATCAAGTGTATCTGCCTTCTCAAATGACACCATCTTCTCTCTGTTTCTTCCCAGTGGCACTTATAGTTAATGGTAGTGCTGATGTTGAAAACCTAAACAAAACTAAAGAAAAGAGAAACTAACATTCTTTGATTTATACCATATGAATATACATTTCTTGTGAGGCAAGGGGAAAACAATTCTACTTGACATATAAAGTATTTAGAGAGAGAGAGAGAGAGAGAAATGTGTCTATGAATGTAATATGAGAAAGGTTTCTCCCTCCATCTGCCCAGAACAGAACAGTATGTAATTCTGTAGAGAATACAGGCAAAAAAAAAAGGGAGTTGGAAGAGCTGGGGATGACCTAGTAGAGAAGGAGGAACTGTCACTGAGGACAAATTGGATACAAAAAAATCAAGAAACAATTAGAAAATCAAATTTAATGGCCCAAAGTCAAGGTTTTTCAATTCTGGTATTTTTTTTTAAGTTTAAGAAATTTCAAATCAATTCAAACTCTATGAGCTGTTAGGACATTGGGGTGGAGAGGGGATACAAAAATCTGGAATTTCAGCCAAGTACATTTGAAATTTATCCGGTAGGCATTTATAGAGACATCAGTCATTAATAAACAAATACTATGCTCTAGGAACTTTAATCTGGTGTTGTCCAAATTGTAGACAAAGTAAATTTGATACCAAGAGGTTGTTTATGAAAAGTTAGCAGCAGTGATAAATGTGTGTGTGAGAGGGTGAAGCATCCAGGAAGAATTTGGGTTTTGCACACGGAGATGAGGATTTTGAGGTGCTAAAGCAGAGTCATGGGGAGCATTGTAGGAGTCCTGGGCAGAGAAGAAGCCAGTCTCGTTTCTTTTTCCTCTGTTTTCAGTTGAAAATAAGGTGACCGATATAACTGTGTTTATTATTAATTCATGTTTCTTAAAGTTAAAGTAATTCAAAGGCATACCTATTCAAAAGATTAATAACATGATAATCAGGAAGTTGGTGGTCATAAACCCTCTAAGCTTATAAGAAATCTTATATATGCTACTTTTTTACCTTTGACTACAAGACACATTTGCTAAAACCAAACTCAATGATGAGTTACAGCTTTAGCCTGGATGTGGAGAATATTTATTTCTAATCATTTCCTTGTTTATATTATCGTAGCAGTCTGACCTTAAGATTTTTTCAGGAGTATTTTGGATATAAAAATAGGTGATAATAAATTTTCATGAAAGCAGTGGTCCTGAAAGCTAGGTTTGGGAAGATGAAACTAAAGACTAGAGTGATTCAGAAAAAGGCAACCAAAGACCTTGTTGGAAGTTGGAGAAGAAAAGCATATTTTAAACCCTAATATAGAAAGTATTTTTCAAACAATATATAAGAAATTTTGAAATATCTATTTTGACATGTATTAGTACAGAAACAGGGTCTGCAAATAGTAGGAGAGAAGATAACCTTTCATGAACAGGTCACACAAAAAGTGTTTAAATAGTGAAAGAAAAGAATTTTAACTTGTTGAATTTTAGATGTCATTAGAGAATCTAATTAATGTAAAGAGATTAAAGATCTGGCATTAGGGTGTGAATATGTTTTCACATTATGATAGCAAATCTGATGGAATATTGTGGGAGAGAAACACCTCAATAGGTGATTCAGGGAACATTCTATACACGGGAGCCAAAGGGGGGAAAAAATCATTAAAAAAGAAGGAAGAATTAATGGGTGTTATGTGGAGGAGGAGTAAGGATTTAGGCAGGAGAGCTTCTCTTTACCTTCCAGCCCAAAGAGGGATTCAGTTAAATAAATTCATAGTCATCAAATCCATCCCTTTGAATTCAGTATAATTTGCATGTGAATTTCTAATTCTTGCAAAATCAGGTCAGTTATTCTTTTTTTTTTTTTTTTTTTAAATATAGGAATTTCTAATTCTTGCAAAATCTGATCAGTTATTCTTTTTTTTTTATTAGTTAAGGTGTTACAAATGTTTCCTTATCCCCCCCACCCCCCATTAACCCTCAACCTCCCCCCGCACACACACTCATGCTCCCATCCCGCTGTTGTCCATGTCCATTGGTTTGGCTTATATACATGTATACAAGTCCTTCGGTTGATCTCTTCCCCTTACCCCCGCCCTCCCCTACTTCCCTTCTGGGGATTGATAGCCTGATTGCTGTTATTCTTAATTTAAAATGCAAGTTGTCCTAAATTAATACTCTACCTTGGTGCATTAGTGTATACCAACGTGATCCACGTATTAAGCGAATCTCAGAGAGAATACTTATTGAAAATATCAGACATTTGAACCACCCTTAATGACCCATTGTGATAAAGGCACTGTTGCATATGCAGAACAAAAGTCCCTTCATAAAACAGTAGGCCATGCCAAAGGTTGAATTTCGATGGGTTCTGGTCGTCCAGCATAAATAATAACCTCTAACAGCTTTTTTGGATCTGTTACAATGCATTATGAAAACCCTTAGAATTCCAGTGCCATTCTTTTCTCTTTTTTTTAAATCCACCAGTAATGACCAATACTTATTTGCTTATGCAGTGACCTTATATGTCTTGTAGTATGATCAGCATTTCCTCAAGGGTAAACTTTTGAAGATTCAAAGGGTAAATTTAGCTGGGTTGTTAGTATCTGAAAAGCATCTCAAATTTTCAGACTATGTTATTGAGTTTCATCAAATTTTCCCCAAAGTGATTTCCTTGACCCAATCCTGTTTTCTACAAACCATCCTTCTTAATGCAAAACATTATTCCACCTCCATGTTTCTCTCTTCAATTTCCAACCAATCCCAAAGGTGAATCTATATTAAGAAATTTTACTTCTTTACCTGTCTATTGAACTTCATCAGCCATGTAACCTTGGTAAAAGTTGAAGCAATCAAAATATGTATTACTTTCTCAGAAAATCCATGTTGCTATAAAGATGAAAATGCTGAACTTAGACAATGAAATCTGTGAGTTGGAGACATTAAATTTTAGAAAATTATTTTCTGAAAGATATGTCCTTGTTAAAACTATTTTTCAATTCAACAAACATTTTTTAATGTCTACTATATAACAGCAATTATAGTAGTTTTTTGAAGAGTGAGTGTAGAGAGATTCTAGAAATTAAGAATGTATAGTATCTTCCTTCTAAGATGCATAAATGTACAAAATAAAATGTACTATTAAAAATTGGAGTCAGAGTGGGAACATGGAGGAAAGAAAGATGGAGGTCAACTAGATGAGTTTAAGGGATATTTCTCAGATAAAGGGGCATTTGAGCTATCCCTTAAGTAAACATATATTTTCAATAGGATGGGTACATGTCATTCAAGGTGACCTTGCAGGGGAGAGGAAATTGTGCAAAAAAATATTGAGGTATAAGAATGCAAGTTTTGTAGAAGGTCAAGTAGTTTGTATGATTGATGCATAGGATGTGTTGTGAGGCTATGCCTGGCAACAATGACAGATGATATCAAGGAGCTTCCTGAATGTAAAACTACAAAAAAATGTTAAAATAGACCCATTGAAGATACTTAAACAGAGAATTGCATATATAGGATGTGTTTAAGATGACAAAATGAATTTGGTGTGATTAGAACACCAAATAAAAAGACAACGTAGTTTTCTTATTTCTATAATATATTGATTTTTAAAAATTAAAATGAAGTTTAAAAAAGAGCTTATCTGAATATATGCATAACCCATGGACACAGACAATAATGTGGTGAAGGCCTGGGGAGAGGGCAGGAGTAGTGAGGACAGAGTTAAAGAGGAGGGGAAGGGACATCTGTAATACTTTCAACAATAAAGATAATTTTTTTTAAAAAAAGAGTTGCTGTAATTTAGCTCAATAACATGGCCTAGGACTATTAAGTTTCATCATCAACTATTTTAAATTTAGAACAAATAACCCTCCTGTTATTTACAACTTCTTTGATGTAGGACTTACAATTCAACAAGAGACTCCCAAACAGAAATTTGTCTTTTTCTTTCTATTTCTTCCTTAAGTTGACATCTCTTTGAAATTAAAATTAATATAAGAATCATTATAAATCTATGTACCATAAAATCAAAGGGAGAAATCAGGGGGAAATTGGATGATGGCTATTGATCTCTAGTTTTCCTTTCTTTAAGAAAGCTTTTTATTAAAAAAAAATTTGTCAATTAAAAGTATTGCCTTATACAATTAATCTCTCAAGAAGCAATAAAGTTATCTGTGTATTTCTTGTTACTTTGTTTTTATCGATGGTCAAACACTCTTCACTAAATTGGTGAATTAGGATCATTACTTCTTTTCTTCAATTTATTGTCAATTCATCTAATGACCACTGTTCACTAGAAAATGTTTTAGAATGAAAATATGATCTTAAGCCTAGTGAAATTAATATTTCATTGTGTTTATGTTTTTGTTCTAAACTTCAATATGAATTTTAGAATGCAAAATTTTGTGATGTCCTAAAGATGAATTGAATTGTTTAAGAATAAGAACATTGAGAATGAAGTTTGGGGCCAGTTTTTAATTTATTTATTTTCAATCTTGTCTGACTGACTTAAATTAGTGTTTACTTGTGAGCCACCGCCCTTAAGCAATAACATAAAGCAATATTTCTCAAAAATTTAAAAATCACTAAGTATTATACATAGGAAATCAAATATATAAAATAGAGAAAGTGTGCAATGTGGTACTTCAGAGTGGGCCTTCAGAAAGCAAGGATCCACTCTCTTAAGCATTCAATTATTATTTCCTCAATAAAAATTTTTGATTCCTGGTTTGGCCAACCATTGTGCTAAGTGCTGGAGATAAGAATGAGGCAAATACACAGAACCTGCAGTTTGTAATTTAGTTGTCAGAGAGAGACATCAAAATAATAACAACCAATACACACACACATATAGAATGACAACTGTTGTAACTGATGAAAAGCAATGATACATAGAATTATGAGGCAGTGTAATGGGAATACAATTAAAGAAAGCAACAATATACACAAACCTTTCATCTTTACATGGAAAGCATAATTATAATTCTGATTCCATTGTATTCTATCCCTCCAAAAGGTAATTCAAAAAGTGACCTACTAAATTGATCATACAACCTTTTAAGTGTCCCTGCCTACAATTTGACAGAAAAAGATCCATTAAAATTGTTTTCATTATGAAAACATCTTTCTACCTGCTTCTGCATGTAAGAGTTTTGGGCAGTTTTGTTTGGCTGTCCTTAAATGATGTATGTGGGCAACATGGTAACTGGTCCAAGAAAGAAGAGGTTGACATACCCAAGGCTGCCAGTCAGCTCAGTATACAGTTGCCCATCCCCACCATTTTCTGGCTCTGCCATAGTGTTTTCCCCCATCCTGGCCTTTGCTGCTGTCATGATGGATCATATCAACTATGAACTAGTTAATATCTTATCCTGCTTCACTATGTCTGCAAGAGTTTATGGGAATATCAAAGGAACATGCAGTCCCTAGTGACAGATAAATGAGTCATTTACAGGAAAAGAAGCCGTGAAGTTTCCTGAATGCTTCAAGAATTCACCTATATGCCCCTCCTCATTCCCTCTTCTTTTTAAAAATAATAACTTTATTGTGATATAATTAACATACTAAAATTATTATGTATTTTAAGTGTACAATGTGATGATTTTAGTACATGTAGGGAGTCTTGCAACCATAAGCAAATCTAAATCATTGTTTTTAGAACATTTCCAATACCTGAAAAATATCCCTTTTTCCTGTTTGGTGTCCATATCTCCTTGCCTTTTTTTGCTTCAAAGGAATGGAATCTTATGCTATGTAGTCTTGCATCTGACTCCTAGCAAAATTATTTTGAGGTTCATCCATATTGGAACATGCATCAGTAGTCCATATCTGTTTTATTGCTGAATAGTGTTCCATTGTGTATACCTTACTCATTTACTCATTTCCTCTTTACTTAGCGGTGGCAGAAATCAAAGAGTTCCGTGTTCTTACTACTTCATTCACTACCACCACGCCCGCCCCCTTCCTCCCCTTCTAGGAACATCAGTTCTTTAAAACTCAAATTCCCTCCTCCAGGTTTCTAAGCAGGAATCCCTAAGGTGCCTCTTTTCCCCAGTCTGCTCTACCAGGAGAGCAAATGACTTAGGTAAACAACTGTGCAGTCTTGCTACAAATGGGAAGAACAATAGAGTGAGAGAAATGGATGGAATGGTGTGGAGAGGAAGGAAGAAGCCTGTGGACTCATTATTTCAGGGTTTCGATGGACTGGTCAGAACTTCTTCTGACAGCTGGTAAATATCTCATGTTTTTTATTGGGAAGAGACTAGCTTCTGTATTCCTAACAAATGCGTTGCTCCAGTGTAGCTGTGTGAATGTTCCACATTGGTAATTCCTAAGCAGATGATGACTAGTGGGAAAATCTGTCATTTATTTTTGTTTAAAAATTAAGTGAATCCACCATTGTCTAAAATTCCTGTCCTCGTTTGAGGAGAGACTTTAAAAAGAAAGTGTTTGTTTTATGTTTAGTTCCAGAGCTGTTTGTGAAACTAGTAAACACTAGGGGAAAACATTGGTCATACTTCCTTTGTTATTATTTCTAATTTTCACAACAGCCACTCATAGAAAGAGCATGAAGTATATATAAACACATACACATACACACACTATTTAAAATAATAAGAGTAATAGTTCACCTAAGAATAAAATTGCCTCTAGATTATTATTTAACTTAGTGCTCAAAATATTTGTTAATTTTAAGTTCACATGGAGAATTAACATAATTTTATTTATGTTTGAGTCCCTAACTAAAAGGCTTATATGGAACTAATTTGATAACACAAATGCTAAGTGATGAAAAAATGTTAATGCAATTTCTCTCTCT
Source organism: Myotis davidii (assembly GCF_000327345.1). NCBI lineage: Eukaryota > Metazoa > Chordata > Mammalia > Chiroptera > Vespertilionidae > Myotis > Myotis davidii. Next base: position 6,826,096 of record NW_006290306.1, read on the forward strand.
CAGGCACAGGAAAATACTGTCTTGACCAGTATACTTTAAATGGTTTCAAATGCTATCAAGAAGTAAACTCTTTCTTTTGCTTAAGAAATCAGATAAAGTATAAATACATGTAGGAAATTTAGTTTCAAATTTTTAAATAAATAGATTTAAAAATGAATGCAATTTTTAAAATCAAAGGACTCACAACTTCCATGTGTTTGGGGTTATAGTTTGGTGGGAAAATTTGAAGGTCTTGGGAATGTCCAAAGTTAAAAGCAGTGATGTTCCCCCCACAACCATACTAAGTGTTCGTCAAGTATTTACAGAGCTCAGCTTTCCTACACGGTGCTTTGCACGTCTAGGTACCCCAGTTTGCTATGGGAGATACGGGAGCCCCCACTTTCTAAGGAGCTCTGTCATAGATTGGAAGAAGCATTGCTCTTTTATCTTAGTCCTGAGAGTAGGGCACATACTATAGGACTATAGAAAGGATGATGTTTCAGGATATACTTTTCTAGTTTATACATTCCAAACGAGCAACAGTACTAGGCTAGAGCAGAGCCCCCCACCAGGGCTTGACCTCTTGCTCCTGTGGCTTCAGGCTAGTTGCTGAATAATAGACATTCTTACATCCATTTGCATCTGTTGTTAATGCCATTTATCATCTTATAAAAAGTTATTTATAACTCTATGACATTGTGACGTAGGTAAGGCCAGTATTTTCTATTACTGATGAGGGGCTAAGGACCAGGAATTAAAAGATTCTCTAAATACCACTTAGGTCAACTAACCATTAGGCTAAGGGGCCCTATACCTGGAATCCAGATGTTATGATAAAACATCCTTTCCTCATTGTAGGAGGAGGGGGTGGAATTATCTCTAAGGTTAATCCCTGCTCTAAAAGCTATTTGTGACTCTTCCTGCTTAAACATGAGCTTTGGAATCAAACTTGGTCAGTAGTTCTCAATGTGAGGTCCCCAACCAGAAGCATAAGCATCTCCTGGAACTTGGCTAGAAATGAAGGTTCCCGGGCCTCATGCCAGGTTGAACATTAATCGATCCTAAGGGTAGGTCCCATTAATTTGAATTTTAACAAACCCTGCAGGTGATTTTGAGGCCCTCGGAAGGTCAGGATCACCAGCCTGTTCTATTCAGATTGGCACTGATGTGTTTCCAACCATGAGCCATTGACTCCCTCCTAAGTTAGGTTTGTGTTTGCATTGACCCAGCAACATTTTAGAAAAGGTTACTGGAGATGGAGTCAGGGAGTGATGTCTCTAAGATGAAGTTACTCTCTTTAGCCTCTGGCTTAATATTTTCCCGAGTACTGGTTAAAAGAGACACGGTGTTGGAGAGCAGTGTTGTGTCAGTTTATGGGGTATTCATTTGGCCAGGAAAAGTACATAGGGTTACATTCAGACTTAGCTCTCTATAATTAAACCCCACAACCCCACACTCAGGGCAATGTAGGGAAGAAGATGGATATTTTACAAATTGCTGAAACGAGGAAATGATGGGCATAAGTGGAGAGTGACAAGTCATCACCTGGCAGAGTTTCAGAAGCCTCTTGCTCAGGGTTTTCCAGCTGTGGTACCATTGACATTTTGGACTGGGTGCCTCTCTGCTGAAGCAGCTGTCCCATGCACTGTAGGATGTTAGCAGCATCTCTGTTCTCTACTCTCTAGATGCCAGGAGCTATCCCTGCCTGAGTTGTTAAAATATCCCTTGGGGAGCAAAACTGCCCCCACCTTGATTGAGAACTAACTAGTGCCCTAGGCCAACTTTGAGCAAAGTGCATAGTGTCCTGATTAGAATAGCCATTCACTTCTGAGCCTTCCTTCTCCTGGCTCTTACTTCAGCACCAATGTCAAAAGGGGAGAATCAGAATCTTGAAAAACGTTGTAGCTGTGCATGGGAAATAAATCAGGAGAGAGAGGTAGACAGTACAGACAAGAAGGCATTCACAGCTCTTAGGCTCCCAGCAGCAGCTGATTTTGAAAGACTAGCCAAGGGTGGGAGCTATAGAACTAGATGAGCTGAAAAGAAAACTGCCAGCTATTAGCGTTTCTGTAGGAGGTAAATGTTCCAAGCTTTGATGCTACAGAGAATTCTCTGAAGGCCTGTGCAAACAGCACCATGCATAAGCCAGAGGAGCAAGCAGGCACAGGCAAGGAGCCTTGTCTACTGCTGAGCTGGGCTTATGGTATTAGGTAGATGTGATCTCTGATTCCAAATGCCACTGATTTTCTCCACCGAGACCTTTGCTTCATATAAATAGTGTTTGAAATAACCTCTGGGTTTATTTTGGGCCACTGTTCATGTAAATTCGTTGTCCTCAGTATAAATAGTCATAACTGTTCTAAAATACAGAAGAGTAAACCCCATCAGGGCCCACATTGGGGGTGAGTTGGCTGCAGACCTTGCTATTCTCACCCACATTTTTCTCTCCTCCTCTCTTCACAGTTCACCCTTCCCTTTGTGAAAATTATATGATTATAGCCATTAACTCCTTTTCTATGCACATCTGAGTTCCAGCTCTTCCCCAGAAAGTTGTACATTAAAATTTTTTAAGTAGGAAGAGCCTTACTAGTTAAAAGAACATTAGCCAGGAGACAAATAACACTAGGGTCAGAAATGACCAGCACTTCAGAAATCACAGATAAGACAAAAATCATCCAGTGTTATCTGGTAATTAAGGCCAGCCTCTCACGTCTATCTCCTCCGGTTTCTGTCTTCTTGGACACACTCTGGAGGCTGAGTGGCCTTTGCCTGGCTCAACTTCCTTCAGGAAGAATCTTGGTATGTTCTCAGCCATAATAAGTTTTGGCCTGGCCCTGGCCACAGATGTGTATTTGGGTAAGAAGTGATGGGAGGGGACAATACACAAAGGTGGGCTCCTTCAGTGGTGCTGGCCTCTGGGCCCACTTTGGTCCCCACAGCTCACCTTAACCTCTTCTGCTTTATTCTAGAGCCTGTTTTCTGTTTTCTCATAGATAACTTTCAACTTGACAGGATACAGATTCTGAATTAGCTTTGCTAGAGCAGCTTAATCCACACTATGAGGTAACCTATGGTAGTTCTGATGGTGCTGTTTATTTATGGGCATTGACAGATATCAGATATATTAGCAATCATTTTCTTTTTTTTTAAATCCTCACTCAAGGATATGTTTCATTGATTTTTAGAGAGAGTAGAAGAGAGAAGGAAAGACAGAGAGAAATATCAATGTGAGAGAAACACATCAATTGGCTGCCTCCTTCAGGAGCCCTGACCAGGTCCCGGGCCTGGGAGGAGCCTACAACCAAGGTATGTGCCCCTGACCAGAATCAAAATCAGGAAGGACCCTCTCGCAGGCCGGCGCTCTATCCACCGAGCCAAACTGGCTTCGGTGCCATGTATTTCTTGTACATTCTTCTACTAGGGCGATAATAATTTTCTATCTTTTTTCATCACCCTCCCATGCACACACTTTCCCGACACCCACAGGAAACAATTATACAGGATGTATTTTCAATAAATCCTCCACTGTCATTTTCTGTGTATTGTGGTATAGCTGTTGGAAGCATTGACATCCTGACATTCCCAGGGTACTTAGAATAAGAGGAAAGGCAAGGTCCCATTTAAAACAAAAGTAAATTTGGACTCAGCATCCACAAAGCTCTCTTTGTTTCTTAAGAAGTTCCTGCTGGCCTATATCGATTGACCATAATAGGGTTTTAATCAAAATTTATGTGCTTCTAGTTCATAATCCTGCTGCTGCTTAGGAAAAAAAAATGACAGAGAAAAATCTTAATTGTTCTCCCACAGAGATTAGAGGAGAACAAATATGCCTGGTAGCATATGCCTAATGAAGTCATAAGTGCCAGGAAAAGAATGATAATCCTTGGCCTTTGAAAATATAGTAAACAGATTTTGTTTATTTAATGTAAGACAAAAATTGCTCTGCTCGCTTTGTAAACCAATCATGTGAGCTCAAAGGAATTTTTATTTCAGCTCTTTGATACAACTTTTCCTTTTCAAACTTTCTGAGCAGGCCATTGCCCCCTTTGTCCCTCTCTCAAGGGACACT
>NW_006290306.1:6830182-6831135 GCF_000327345.1 Myotis davidii
GTTACCCAGTTTCCACAAGGGCCTACGCAGCCCAGGGAGATAGTTGTCATGAAATGAATTTCGTTCTGATGGTGGCTGAGTGTGAGACTATCAGTAGTATTGAAACAAGAACTTCCCTTAAAGAACAAGCCCACTGAAAACCACCTAGTAGATAGGGAAGTGGGCTGCCCAGGTAAGGAAATGAATGCTTTCCAGTATAGCTTTGCTAAGAATCCAGGGGGAAGAGCAGTTCCTACTTCATCTACAAAAGCATTCGATGGCTGGTGACATCCTCTCTCAATTGAAATGAAAGCTTTCACTCATTCGGCTGCATACTTACTCCAAAGTCCACATCACAGTTATGTTTTTGTAGTCATTTTCATCGTAGATTAGAGGTTCTCCTTTTTCTTTCAAACATTCTCCAGAAGCTGGTAATTAATCATAAAATCAGACAACACCTTCCTGTTTCCCTTCCTGATTAAACATATAATAAATGATGCAATGCCTTCTTTAGAGATAAAACAAGTACCAGTGTTTACTGTGCCTGAAAGCCTCAAACTTTATGGAGATCATGAAAGCAATATGGGGTTGTGCAGCCAGGACCTGGGTGCATAAGTAAGCAGGGTTTTCTCACACCCAAAACATTGGGGTTGAACTCACACACAGTACAAGTCTTCTCAACCCTGGCTGACTGTTATGAGACCCTGGCTGACTGTTATGGGAGTTTTTCAAACATCAGTATCTGGGACCTTGACCCAGGCCAAATAATAGCTCTCTCTGAAGATGGATCTGATGTGCAGCCAGGGTTGAAAATCACTAACTATCAGTCCATTCCCCAAAGGATGCTCATAGCTCTGTGAGATTCCTGGTGAAAGAGTTAGGGGACCATTCCAAACTGTGGAAGTTTCTTGGATAGTCAGGGTGCACATTTGAATATTGTTCATCCTTGTGACCTGAAGTTAAGAAACCTGCTG
>NW_006290306.1:6831147-6843681 GCF_000327345.1 Myotis davidii
GTAGCTGTTTTTGATAACTTGACTATGAAACTTTTTAAGTTCACATTCCACCCATTGGAGTAGCTGCTATTTGTTAGAACACTTTAAGAAACACTGAACTAAATACCCTAGGGACTTAGAGCAGCTTCTGGCTCTCAGATTCAATTTCCATCCTATTCTGTTCTATTCTATACCATTCAACATGCAATGCTGTCCCAAAGGTATTCCTTTGATTACTTACAACATAAAGACTTTCAGCAACACATGAGACCCATAATCATTATCCTTTGAAGAGAAATGTTCAAGTCGTTTCCATGAACAATGCTTTGGGGTAGTGATTGTGGATGCTTGTTGCTAAATGAAGCTGGAGACTAGTTTTGAGGAAGAATGGGAGGCTCTCTGAGCCTCTTTGTGAATTCAATTTTACAAGGAGCACCTACTGTTCTCCAGCACAGTCCCCGGGGTGAGGAAGATGTCAAGGAGACTGAGGAAGGCACAGAGCCTCGGAGGATTTGGTAATCCAAAACCAGGATTAGCAATCCAGAGGATAAAATGGGAGTTTATTCAGGCCTGACTCTAAGAGGACTATATGGGTCCTGATAGAACAGAGATAACTACTAGTAATTATGTAAATCAAAATTTCAATATCCCTTTGTCTTTTCTGCAAATGTGGACTTGCTAAACATTGTCCTAAAGTTTGCTATTAGCCAAGACAATCTCAAATCTGGGCACTTATGTATTGATTTGCAGGACTAGTTACTGTGGAGTTGTGTTGGTTTTTAGATTTGCCCACCTGGAGCATTACACTCTTGCCTGCTTTTATGAAATGATTTGTTTGGTTTGTTATAACTAGTACTTCTTGAAGGTGTTCAGGTTCTAAGTAATGCACCAGATTCTGGGGACAGAATGAGGATCAAGATGGACAAAACTTAGGGCAGTGCTTCTCAACCTTCTTAATGCCACGACCCTTTAATACAGTTTCTCATGTTGTGGTGACCCCCAACCATAAAATTATTTTTGTTGCTATTTCATAACTGTAATTTTGCTACTATTATGAATTGTAATGTAAATATCTGATATGCAGGATGCATTTTCATTGTTACAAATTGAACATAATTAAAGCATAGTGATTAATCACGAAAACAATATGTAATTATATATGTGTTTTCCGATGGTCTTAGGCAACTCCTGTGAAAGGGTCGTTTGACCCCCAAAGGAGTCGCGACCCACAGGTTGAGAACTGCTGCCTTAGAGCCTTCTGAATGTGATCTAGTCCATCCAATATCCCTTGCTAATGATACTCTAAGACAGGGGTCCTCAAACTATGGCCCGCGGGCCACATGCAAATACAAATATTGTATTTGTTCCCGTTTTGTTTTTTTTACTTCAAAATAAGATATGTGCAGTGTGCATAGGAATTTGTTCATAGTTGTTTTTTTTAAACTATAGTCTGGCCCTCCAATGGTCTGAGGGACAGTGAACTGGCCCCCTGTTTAAAAAGTTTGAGGACCCCTGCTCTAAGAGCTCTTAAAACCAGATTTGAAAAAGGCAAGAGAAAAGTTAAAATAAAAATGCCACATTATAGGAAGAATACCACATATAGTTTATTACCTTGTAGCATCTATAATAATAAAAGCGTAATATGCTAATTAGACTGGACAGCCAAATAACCTTCCAGACAACCTTCAGGACGAAGCTGGGGCTGCAAGCGCAGAGCCCCTTGCATGAATTTCATGCATCAAGCCTCTAGTAATTATATAAGTGATAACACATTGTATGAAATACAATGTAAGAACCAAATTTCTATCAGTTGGCTCTCTAAAGAATCAGTGATGTCCTTAGTCAAGTTATGATGAAAAGAAATGTCCCTTTGGTGGTTAAAAACATATCTACTTCTTTAGACATCTCAGCCCTACCATGCTTTATTACACACAAATCATGTTTTGTGTTGAACACTATCATTCCACACATCTGTTGAAACATTTTTTATGTTTCATTGTAGACTTTGAATCAGATCATTTAAATGTCTGTGAATTTGCAATCTCTCAGCAACTTCCTGAAATTCAGACTTGACTATAGAATCTTCATCACATGTATTTCTATAGTTTTTATTATAATTATTTGTCTTTGGAAAGAACTTGGTAAGTTTTCCCTTCCTCAGTACATGTACTACAATGCTGTGTACTTCAGATGACTTCTTTCTAATGGGTTGGGCTGGTGAGAATGGGGCTGTCTTTACTCTTTAGTTAGTGACATTTCAAGTGATGAGACCTACTTATAGCCCTGGCTGTTGGTAGCAGACATTTTTAGTATGATCTCAGAAAAGTTCGTCTTCACTATCAAAGTCATTGATTCTATGACACTTCTTTAAAACAATCAATGATTGTCCGGGCTGTGAAAGCTTATGATCTTAGCTTTTATATTCTTTTGTTATTCATTGGCTGCACATTCTCAAGTAGTAAAAGACTGGAAACCTATATTCTATCTGGTTGTGGAACAGGAGATGATGGACAGAAATTGTATAGGACAGAAATTGTATTGTATATATATCAATGGATGTGGGTTGAGTCTAGGGTCTGTGTGGAACAGGTCAGGGCAGAGATGTGTCCCTAAGTAGCAAAGGCCAGGAGGAAGGTTCATGTTCCTCCTCAAATGTTGGTGACTCCATGGCCCATAGGACTGATGCATATTAGGAAGAGTAAAGTCCTTATATGTCCATAGGTCACAGTGACTATCCCTTTGCCTGCTGATGGATAGAAGCATCTATGTTAGGGACATAATAAGCAACACTGCTTTAACCAAGTTAACTTGTCAAGCATTATATTTATATTCTAAGACTGTTCTTGAAATTTTTTTCTTAAAATAAATCCCTGTGATCTATGAGTCATAAGATTGTGCACAAACTCTGGGGGTAGGCAGGCCTGGTTCAAAACCAATTTAGTCTCAAGCTGTGAGACCTTGGACAAGTTACTAAGGATCCTTATATCCATCTTTCCATCTGCAAAACAGGGACAATAATAGTCCCGAATTCCTAGGGCTGTTGGAAGATGATTCATGTATAGGAGAGTGCCTTAAACATAGGTGATTAAAGGCACATCCTCGTTTCATTGCTCTTTGCTTTATTGTTCTTTGCAGATATTGCACTTTACAAATTGAAGGTTCGTGGCATTGTCTGTTGGCACTGTTTTTCCCCACAGCATTTGCTCATTCTGTGTCTCTGTGTTACATTTTGGCAATTCTCGCAATATTTCAAGCTCTTTTATTAATATTATGTTTATTATTGCGATCTGTGATCAGTTAACAGCCATCAACATGGAAGCAAGACCCTTCAGTAGCAAAAAATTATGATTCACTAAAAGCTCAGGTGATGTTTAGCATATTTTTAACAATGAAGTATTTTTTAATTAAGGTATATACATTTTTGACATACTGTGATTTACTATACTGCAGGACAGTGTAAACATAACTTTTATATGTAATAGGAAACCAAAACTTGATTGACTCACTTTATTTTGATATTTGCTTTATTTTCGTGATTTGAAACTGAACTTGAAATATCCCCAAAGTATGCATAATTTTATTATCACTGTCATTATTATTATGAGTAATTCCATCCATGCATTGTGCCAACTCCTTAAAGGAAGTATCCAGAGTCATCAATCCCTAGTTCAAATGTCAACCATGTAGCATAGTACAAAGAGGCAGATCGTTGTGAAAGTGAAACATTTGGAATTGGCTCTCTCAGTCAATTTACTACCAGAGTGTGCTTTCTCATTTGTAAAATGGGTAATCAGACTGTACTGCATATTCACTAGGACAAACCTATTACTTGAGAAATAAATGTATTTTGTATGAATGTAAAAGTCTGATAATTTAGATGTTACTTCCATGATGTATCCTGACAGTTTGGTGCACAGTAAAGTAGGGTTTGCTGAAATATGGACATTTTTATAGCAACTTTTATCATTTTTAAAAAGGGTATTTAAAATTAATTCCCTGGACCTATACTGGTAAAGGGTGAGGTCACCATGCCAGGTCTCAGGATGATGCCAGGGCTGGTGCAGGGCCATGCACCGGGAGCTGCAGGGTGAAATCCGCTTATAGCCATGTTTATCTACATATGCAATGCAGCCAACATAAAAATAATGGGAGATTCTACACAAATGTGTAGATTTTTCTACTTTCCTCAAACCAACTGGTCAAGTTATTTTCCTGACAACAGGTGTACAAGGAAATTGTTCTCACTATCTCCATGGTTACCACCCAAGTCACTGGGCTCTCATCTGGGTTAGTGTAGTATCCTTCAATTGATCCCTCCCCCTGTGTTCTCACCTTCCAACTCCCATCATTAACTGGGAACTTAGCTCATACCATGTTACTCTTTTGTTCAAAGTTTACCAATCACCTTTATAAGAAAAGAAGGAAAAGCCTCAGTTTGTGGCATTTGCTGATTCCCCCATGTAAATATTTCCACTGCGGCCAATTTCAAGCTACCAAAGTGAAGTCAGCTTGGAGGTGGAAAGGCATGTGTACGGGAGGCTCTGTCAAGCAAGGATGCCCCGGTTCTGGCATACAAGTAAAAAACTTAATGACTTCTCAAGCCACTCAAAGCACAGTCCTTGCAAGGACTAGGAATCAAGCCCATATTTTCAGTCACCTCTTTCATCTCATTTCCATTCTACTCTGTTCTTGCTAGTTTCATTCTTTTATTACTCAGTTACTTAATTTGTAAAATGGGGATTTGTTTGTAGCCACACATCATATGAAATGTCTGACAGCATTCAGTACTCTTAAGAAGAAAAATATTTTATTAATCAAGTAGTGGGAACACTGGCAGTTCCCCAATGGGAAGGAATGTGACACATAGATCACTGAATTTCATTGAGCTAGACAAACTACTCAATGACTGTGTCTCCCCACAAAACTGGATGTGAGCCAAAGTTTCTGTCACCTGACTTACTGTGAAGAATCTCTTTATCTATGCAGAGAACTGGGAAGTATTGGCTTGAGTTTGAGGGTGACTTTAAAAGGGAAGAATGAATCAGTTGCCATGATGCATTTAGTCTCATCAAATCCTGTCCACTGTGTAGGTTCAGTCACTAATGCTTGACTCGGAGGTGACCAGTTCTGCTGAATTCACCTTGTCCCAACCAGCCATTCGTTTCTGCTCCATAGCCTGCCTGTGGCTTTTGAAAGAAGGTACTAGATATCAAGATATGAAATTTCATTCCTTCCAGAAAACTGGGCCCTACGGAGGGTAAGGACAGTTTGAAAGAAATGATTTGCAAATAAGTGTTCCACATGTATTTGTCAAGGTATGATTTGTTTTTCTGTGCTTTTTTCCCCCCCTGAACTTGGTGGTATTGTCTAGGGAAATGTTATTTACTATTCCTGTCAATGATGTTTTAGGGGTTAAGGTAGAATGGGAAGAAGAGATGGACTAGATAGATTTCTGCTCATAGAGGTCATGTATACAATGCGATTGCATTTTTATTCCCATCCTTATAGGAGGGTCTTGTCTGCCTGGATTTTACAAAAATGTTCAATGTAAGACAAGAGAAAACCGTGAAACTTGTTTATGTCTGTGTTTCTTTTACTATTATTAGTAAAAACTAATAACACAAATCCGAAACAATGCATTAACTTTATGAAAACTCCAAATTTGGCCAAAAAATTAAAAATATTTGCTTATCATGCATAATTAAATTAATAGTGCTCATGTAACTCATTTATTGCATAAAATTTACACATGTGCTTATTTTGCTGTTTCATAAAAAGTATTTCATAGATCAGTTTTTCTGTTGAAACAGTTTTCTAATGTTCAGGACTATACCAGGGTCTGTAATAGTTTAAAAGAAACATAAGAAATAACATTCCCACCCCGCTGCAAACAATTTTACTTTATTTGGAAACAAAAAATTAAAATTATGTAATGAATTAGTAAAAATATCTGTTCTATTTGCACTTATGTGGCTTTAGGAATTAGAAAAGTTTATAGAAATTAACCACCAATGAGAGCAGGTTGATCCCTGTTGGAGGGTGAATTGATGCTGGATTTCAAAGTGCAGGTAGAATTTGAAGAAATGGAAAAATACTTTCTACAGAAGAATGAATTATTCATTCATCCCCTCATATGAAGAAAGTTCTCCCTCTTTCTTTCTTTTATATCACTCTATTTTTTTCATTGTTTCAGTTTTAAAACCTGCCTCCACACCTTGCCTCTAAGTTTTGGGAAGATAAATATCTCGATCTCTGTTGAATGACTAGACCTAGCATCTTACTTAGCACAGATAGGTCTTCAATAATTACAGATTTAATTAACTGAATATGTCTTAATTAATCAGTATCTGTGTTTTTTATGGAGATCATCAGCAGAGAATGGGATATTGGTGAATTTAGTAGCAGAAAATGTAATTAAATATGTGTGATGTCACATTATAAAATATTTTAAAATCAAATGCTGTTGTGAGCATTTGAGCAAGGGAGTGTTCCCTTAAGTGGATCTTCAGTAGACTCATGTGGTAATACTATGACAGAAAGACGAGAGGCTTAGAAGGCTACTGACCAAATCTGGTTTGTTGCTTGAGGTCATCTGTGCATGTGATGATGACAGCCTCTTCTTCTATTGTCCTGAATTTCCAGACCACGACCTTGCGTTTGACACAGCCATGCTCATCACATTAACACTGCATACAAGGACAAGGGTGTTGATGGTATTTGAAGGGATTTATAACATAGACTGATCATAAAACTTAAGCTGCACACAGAAAGACAAGATGCACAGCAATTGAGGAGGAACACAGAGAAGATTGCAAGACCAATGGATAGGATGTTGCAAAAAATGTCAGAGGAGACTTAAGGTTAAGCAAACAGAGGTAGAGAGCTGGAAAGATAAATATCAGTTTTCAATGATACAAATGCTTAAGATTTAGGTTATGGAGGGAATGAAGTTATTGGTAATCAAAAGGTCCAGGTTCTGATCATGAGAGCAGGAGCTGAGATGGGCAAATAAAGATCTCTTTGTGATGATTTCAAGAAAGGGAGTGGTCGGGAAATGTATGTATATTTAACTCTGGTTCTTATGTAGTATTCCTATCTTAACCTAAAAGTTACAATTTTCCATGCTTCATTTTTTAAAACTACATGAGTTTCATGAAAAGCTCTTTTGGTGACTCAAATCTGGATTCAAACCTATATTTTCCAAGGCTTGCAAATTCTTTAACAGAAGATTGAAACAGATGTCCACAAAAGACAGTTATAAATGGGAAGGGACCCCAACTTTTGCCAAAGAACAATTAAGTAAATTGTCCTCCTTAGGTTGAACCATTCTTCAGTAAATAAGAAGCTCCCTTTTCAAAGAGGCAGCCCTGCAGTTGCATTTCTGTGATCCCTTTACCTGTGCATGAGAATGGTTTATTCTAACAGGATAGATCTTAAATTGAAATATGCTCTTCATTAAACTGTAAACCCTAAGGGGTGTGTATCTTTCACTATTGCACTGCACAGGTTCACCATGCTGTCACATGCAACAAATAACAGATTATAAATATTATAATGAGGCCAACAAAGATACTGCTTTCATTATAATAGGAACATTGCTTGTTTTTATTTTAAGATGCACTGTAGGTATTAAAACTGTTGCAAATATGTTGTGGTAATAGCTTCTAATTTGTTATGAATAAAGATGCGTAGGAGAGGGTGAGGTTTGACCAAAGGCAAATTTTAACACCAGACTCTGAAGCCCCTAAGGGCTGCACCATAAAGCAAATAATCCAAGTGCATGCATTGACACAGAGCATTAGATTCAATTATTTTGTATGAAGAAAACCAATCAGAGAAAGTGAGTTGTTCCAGGAAAGTCATTCTAGAAAAATAGGGAGCCAGGCTTCTGGCCTCTGCACAGGCAGTCAATGGCATCTATAATTCAATCTATCATGTTATTACATTTGGGTGCATTAAGCTGATGCATAACCTGTTGTGCATACAGATAGCACATTGGCCACTCCATTTAGAAGAACTAATGCATCTATGAATGAGTATTCGGTTCTTAAGTAGTATCTCTAGCGATTCATATTTACATGTCATTCTGGTTACATGGATGAGGGATGAAAAGTTGGTTTTTAGAACTGTGGGTATGTGTTTGTTGTTTTTGTTTTGTTTTCAATAAACTTTAAAAATACCAAAGAATGCAGTTCTCAGCTTTACCAGTTTGCCAAGGTAATGTGTTCAATAAAAAAAAAAAATTATTTTTTCATTGTTGTTAAACAGAAAAAACACGTCATGAATATAACCTTTTTTTACATTCTCATTTTAACCCACAAATATCCTTAGGGATTGTTGGGTTGTGTTACCACTCCACTTGATAAATAAATGAATCTATTTGGAAATGAATTCTCCACTGGTCACATGATTTAGGAGCAGAATATCCTAAGTAGGGTGGATAAAAAGGGTGGGTGCAGAATGTGTGTATGTATAAGATTTATAGCCTTTTCTGTAGATGCACAGATTATAGATTTTTTCCACTTTGCAGGTGCTTCCGGGAAAAAAAGTGGGCTAACTAGTTAATTGTGAATCTTGAGCTCAGTTCTCTTTAGACGCTGGGGATTTCTGGATGACGTGTACTTATTCTTTGTTTTACTTTATTTCTTCACTTCCTTCCAAACTAAACTTCTATTTTAAATAAGCTTCATCTGCCAGATTTATTTTAGTGAAGCAAACTTTTCCAGACAGTTGTAACCCTATAATTTAATATGTACCTAGAAATAATAAGGTAGAATAACTATGTATCCCTTTGAATTAATGTCTAAATTTGATTTAAATTTCTGAACACTTACATGTTATTTTTTATGCTATAAGAAGTATACTAGGCATGGGAGATAAAGGAATGTACAAAATATAAAACCCATCCTCAAAAATTTTAAATCTTATGTTTATATATAATAGCTATAATATAAGGCAGAAAGTAAAAAATAAAATATATTCAAGCTAGTGAAGAGAGACTGTGTTGATGAAAGATTCAAGAAGGAAGTGGAAATCAATTTAGGCCCAGGTGAACTTGAAATGTTTTATTTATTATTTATTTATTTATTTGGAGGTGTAATTTGAAGAGGAAATTTGTCTTATTGAGACAGAACTATGTGAGTGGGAAATATGACAAGACTAGAAAAGAGGTTGGGTCAGGTCATGCAAAGCTTCAGTTGCTCTACAGAGGAACTGGGTAATTATTATGGGTAATCCTGAAGATTATAAAGGGAAATAAAATAATCTTATTCCCTTTTTAGGACTATTTTTTCAGATTAATGGTTAGTGCAAGGGGAAATTAAGATAGAGACTCTAAGTGAGGTATCATCTAGTAGTCAAGACCAAAAAAAGTAATAAAAGGTTTGTACATGATTTGAAAAATAGAAGACAGATTTGAGATCCAGGGAGATGAGGGAGGATTTGTTGACCAGCTGAATATGTGTACCTAGGAATAATATAAGTGTCAAGTTAACTTGGAAGATTTTGGCCTCTGTGGGTGAGATAATGAGGATGCTCTTGAAGATAAAGTTACAACAGAGGGAATAGGGAGATGACGCTGAGTTTGTTTTGAAACATATCAATCTTGAGTGTCAAAGGAACATCCATTTGAAACTATCCACCATTTTATTGGAAGGGCAAATATATTTCTCAGGATGCAGAAACAGTGGAATATTAGCTTGAGAAATCATGTAAATAACATAAAGCTGTGAAGTCTTAAAATTTCATATGTGTCTAGGACAGTGGTCGGCAAATTGCAGCTGGCAAGCCACATGCAGCTCTTTGGCCCCTTGAGTGTGGCTCTTCCTAAGCCTTAGGAGTACCCTAATTAAGTTAATAACAATGTACCTACCTATATAGTTTATGTTTAAAAAATTTGGCTCTCAAAAGAAATTTCAATCAGTGTACTATTGATATTTGGCTCTGTTGACTAATGAGTTTGCCGACCACTGGTCTAGGACAAGTACAGAGAAAAGAGAATAGTGGAAACCGAACCCTGGCCTATCCTGAAGCATGTAGGGCAAGAAGATAAGTCAGTAAAGATGCCACGTCGGAACAATCAAATAGATGAAAAATAAGAGAAGACAATGTCATGGAAGCCAAGGAAAATGGGTCATCTCAGCAAGAAGCTGTGGTTCAAATAAGACCAAGAGGCATCTAAACAGAGAAAAAAAACCCCAAATCTCCTAGGTTATGGAATTAGCAAGGAGAAGTGACTTTAAAAATAACATTTTAGTTGAGTCTTTGATGGTAGAACTCAGAATACTACAAATAGAGGATGTGATCTGTGGACCAGTCACAGTGAGACCAGACTTTGGAGAACCTGATGTCTTATTTAAAAAAAAATCTCAAGCAGCTAACAATGTTTGGGACACACAAGATGTACTCAATAAATATTTGTGAATTAAAGATAAATGACTGATTTAGTAAATGAATGAGAGGGAAGGAAGACTAAAAGGGAAAAAGGAAGGGAGGAAGAGTGAAAGGAAGAGAGAAAGAATGAGAGAGATGGGGCAGGAGTTCACATGTATATGAGAGAAAGTGTTTCTAAAGACAGAGGTGCCTGAAATGTTTTTGCAATGGTTTTGATTGCTGATAAGAATAAGTCAATAGATAATAAAGTGGAACAATAAATATATGTTAAAAAATCATGGTGAAAGAGATTGAGTCAGAAAACTTGAGATTAGCTAGATAATGTGGAAAAACTTCAAAACTGGAGAGGAGAAAAAAGACAAAGGGACCTCTCCTTAGAGAGTGACAATCTTCTCTGTGAAAAAGACCTTGAGGCCCTCCAGTTTGGCTCATTGGATAGAGCATCAGCCTGTTGACGAAAGGGTCTTGGGTTTGATTCTAGTCAAGGGCATGTACCTTGATTGCAGGCTCCTCCCCGGCCCCTGCCCTGGTCAGGGCTCCTGCAGGAGGCAACCAATCAATGTATTTCTCTCACATGGATATTACTCTCTGTCTTTCCCTCTCTTTTCCACTCTCTGTAAAATCAGTGGAAAAATATCCTCAGGTGAGGATTTAAAAAAAGAAAAAGGACCTTGAGGTGCTCTATTGAAGAACTCAGATTTACCAAAACTGAGGAGTCTTAAAGCGTTGAAACAGTCAGTATGAGTTGTGTGCCATTTTAAGTATAGCATTGTCTTAACTTTTAAGGAGGGTCAACTTAAGTTGCATTCAGATAATTTTAAAACATTATTTAGAAAGACATTGAAGGATTTTTGCTTTGAGATTGAAGATCAAACAGCAGTGTGTTTTAATTCATTGACAGCTCACCTTTTACAATGATTCTGTAAATGTCTAGATCTTTCTTAAGTGTATTTTTCCAGTCACCCTCATACTCTTTAAACTGCAACATATTTCTGGGGCCTGACAAGTAGAGGGGATCGATTCACAGGTGGTGCTTGTAGAATGCCCTGAAGGAGGTGCTCTGGTCTGGTGAAACACAGACCCCTGCAACAGCCCAGAGGAGTGACGCTGGGTTAGCCTTAAGAAAGCCTGGCTGATCATGGAAATCTTCCTCAAAGAAACCACATCTGAATTAGGTCCTAAAACCTGATTTAACTAAAGGGATGTTTTAATTTTAGTTCAGGCAGCAATAGCAGCATGACTATTGGCTGAGGTCATGATTTATGCTGTGTCCTTAGGCTCATCGCCACACTTGGCATAGCATGTTATATTAGAGGACTCTTAAGGCCAAGGACAAAATGTGCTGCAGATGAGACTTGCTATAGGACTTAAACCTTAAAAAACCTTGAGTGTCACATACAAGAGGGGGTTTTTAGTCTGGAGAACGGGAAAAGCTATCAAAGGGCTTTAATTTAGAGAGTGACAAGAGCCAATCTGCATTTACAAGGATAAATCTGGCAGCACTATGGAAAAAGATCAGCTAAGAGGCAATTGCATTAATTTAGCCAAGAACTGATGAGCACCTAAACCAAAGCAGGCCAGTGGAGATGGAGAGGAGGGCATTAAGCTGATTTCTACATCAATTTACTAACTCCTATAACAAGAATGAGAATTAAGAGTGCATGAGTATTCACAAAATTTTCCTTTTCCATTATAAATTAAGAAAATGGCAATTGAGTGTGGTGATGGATGGAGGAAAGGGTAGTGGGGACTGGGTGGAGGTGGGCAAAGTGGGGGGGGGATGGGGACATCTATAAGTGTCAACAATAAAAAATAGCAACTAAATTAAAGGGGAACTGGAGCACAACATTATTAAATATCATAATCATTCAAAATGATTATGCTTCAAAAACCTGAGAGTTATTTCTGAACTCTTTCAATCACATATTTCTTCATTTATTGGATCAATAAGTACATGTTGGGTTCCCTCTTTGAGCCAAGCATTGTTCTAGCCTTTGGAAATTCAAGACAAACAAGGTCCCATCAAGTTCTGCCCAAATACTTTGTAATATCTCAGTTTCTCTAGATTTCAACTGTCACCACACAAATTCTCTTCTCCCTCCTTCTCTCCCTTATCTGATTAAGTCTAACTCATGTTCTGCATCAGCTGGAAAAGCCACTTCC
>NW_006290306.1:6843972-6847554 GCF_000327345.1 Myotis davidii
AACTCATTTCTAAAAACTTGGCATGTTCTCAAAATATATCCAAAACTTATATCATTTTTAAAGACACAAACAAAATATATTTTCCCAAACCTTCCTTTCTTTGGGTAAATTTTTGGAAAAGATCTCCCACGATGTGAACTTCTGTAAACTATATTCTAAGTCGAATCTGAATATCGTGATTTGATTTGAATTTTTCATATACTCTCTCTTCTTCAAGCCATAACACTCCAAGGGGTAGAGGAGTCATATTTATGTATAGAAATAAGGAATGTTTTAATTTTAGATTCTGAAGTACTATA
This sequence comes from Myotis davidii, assembly GCF_000327345.1. Classification (NCBI taxonomy): domain Eukaryota; kingdom Metazoa; phylum Chordata; class Mammalia; order Chiroptera; family Vespertilionidae; genus Myotis; species Myotis davidii. Next base: position 6,844,272 of record NW_006290306.1, read on the forward strand.
GATAATAACATATGTTAATCTTAAAAGCACTTGTCATGTTTCAAGTAGAAATAAGTCACTTGAAAATGTTCCACAGAATTTGTTCTGAGCTTAATAAACATTTTATTTCAGTCCTGCCTCTTTAGAACCTCAGAAGTGAATAATAGGACTTTGATAAAGGTTAGAAATACCTTTCAATGCCCTATTCCAATCTCCTCACTTTATTGTTATGACTAAACATCAAATTAATGGACAGCAATATCCCCTCAAACTCTAGGTGATAAGTACTTTGTAATAAATAATGGCACATTTGTTTTTCAAACATAATTCCCCAACCATGATTACCCTGAGTCCTAATGTTCATAAAAACCTTGAAGTATCATGTGGTTTTGACAGAAATAAGCATGGAATTCATCCAATCGATTTGCTTAACTCTAGACAATACCCAACTAGTGATTATGGCAGAAAAAATATGTTCCTTTCCCTTTACTTTCCAGCAAGATCTTCCCCCCCTAAATTGGATTTGGAAGTATATTGCCTGGTAATTACTGTGAAAGCTCTCTTACAGAAATAAGCAAAACGCATTTATATTGTTAGAGTATTTTCCTTTAGTAAGTCTCATAGAGTGACTTACTAAAATGCCTATTTCATAGCTGGGAACAGGAAGATGAAAACCAATACGGAGTTCCCTGGCCAACCAGAAAGGTAGGGAAGGTAAACTAATATTTGTCTAGCCTTTACTTTTACCAGCCACTTTGCTGGGTGCTTTTGAAAGTTTTTATCTTATTTTAATTTCTTATAACAACCCTGGGAAGTATGCCCTTCATTATAACAGTAACTGAGGCTCAGAAATGATGTAACTTTTACCTAAAATTAGATAGCTAGTTAGTGGTGGATTACGTATCTCAGATTCTTTCTGAGATACCCAATTTTGGGTAAGAATTAAAATATCCTAGTAAGGAGAAATAATATATTCAATGCTTAAGAGTATCAATGTGCAGCTAATGGAATCTGCATTTCCTATCTTTGGGACAGTTTTTTTTTTACTCTGTTGTTTTGTTTTCTTTATTCTTTCAATAACAGTTTACCACAGCAGTTAATAAAAAGATGTATAAAGTTTCCATTTTAAACACTTGACCTTAAGATGCCAGAAACATCAATAAGCAGCCAGACAGGAAATTCATGTCTGAAAAAAAAACTTAGCGTGATAAGATATTAGGAGCACAAAAGTAGGAAATAGATATCACCGAGGATATGAATTGGTGAAAAGAATGTTTGAGCCTAAGGCAAAAAAATCCACAGATCATGACTTTGAATGAGCAAATGGGGTTCAGAGACGCCATTAAGGGTAATGGTGAGTGAACAATTTGGAAGAAAATGTGAACACAGTTTAATTTCACTGGAGCCAAGTTTCCACATCAAAGTGTACTGCATAAGTAAAATTATGTATATTGGGCAAGTGTACAAAGCAGTTAATTATTTTAATTTATAATGTTAGATTAAAAAATATTTTCAAGCAGTTTTTAGTATGATTCATTTCTTGCTCTGGATCATTCCTAGTCCTTACCTAGCCTCAACTGCATTTTCTGATGTCACTTAGCCAAAATATTTATTTAGTAATTGCTGCATTATATTGGTTTCTTTATGACTTTTTCCAATGCAAGTGCCAGTAAACCCAATTATATTTGGCTTCGACAAAATGGAATTTAGGAGTTGACATACTGAGGGGTCCCAGGATTGGCCTAGCTGCAGGCATTAATAGATCCAGTTCTTATACAATGACACAGACCTGGTACCAGAAGTGTCCCTTCCTGGTAGTGAGAGGCATGCAGTGAGTCTGGGTTTCTATACGATACATGGTGTTCCCTGTGTTGGACCGACTTGAATCATTTGCCAGTCCCTACAATAGTCATGGTGGCCACAGGGGTCTAGCGGTTGATTGACTGGGTCTGAGTAACACACCGGACTAAGAGGCAGAAGGTTGGTCTCCACACAGGCATTTTCATTACCAGGAGTAGGGAGAATGACATTTTGGGAAGCACAAATTATTAATGCCCAGGAAATTCTGTAACTGAGCCCTTTATCTGTCTATCTCCAAAATGGACATACTTCCTTTTTTCATTTTTCCTTCATAAAACAAATATGTTTGAGCATGGATAATGTGCTAGTGACTATTGCAGTGAGCAAGAGGACAGGATATCTGCCCTCATGAAGATCAAGGAGAGGTAAACAGCCACTTGTACTCATAAAGGCCCCATGGGGGTGGAATGAGTGCAAATGTGATGAGTGGTATGATGAGTTTCATATGCCAAAAATCATGGCAGATATAATCAATTATGACTCTTAAAAGTCTCACTTTTGGTTGAGGCATATTGCCTGTCAAGATAGGAAAAGGTATGAACCATTAATCTCTAGGCTCTTACTGTGTACTATTTTTCAAAAGAATAGATTGCTTTAGCTGGAAATGACACCTAGAAGAGGCGAATGTTGAAGGAGAAAGGGGACAAGTTCTAGAGCAGGAGTCCCTCGGGTGGGGTGGGCTGGAGGCACTCACTGGGCAGAACAGGGTCCCTGACATTTGGCCTAATTTATCTGAAGAGATGACAAGAAGGGGACAACGCCAAGTATAAACTTTTAAAGTCATAAAAATGTTTTATGAATAAAGTCTAAATATTTATATCCTTTCATTCATTACAGTAAAATGCCTAACATGAAAGATTTGAATAGTTAGCAGATGACAGCCATCATCTTGCTCACAGGCAAATTTCATTAACTCCTTTACAGTTGTAGCCTCCATTTTCCTTTCAGATAGTTACCCATTTACTTCACAATTAAATGTGCCTGTTCCCTGATGCCAGATAAGCACTTTTCCTTGAAAAATCAACAGGTGGCTTACAAATTTGTAGTTAGAAATACACTGAATCACACATCAATGTCACAGATGGATTTTTGAACTCAGCTTCACAGAATTGTTCCAGAAAAAGCAAATATTTAAGCTAGTAACTACTCCTACATAACCCTTCATTTTATATACAAACTTCCTACTGATGCTTAAAGGAGGATCTGTTATCTATCTATCTATCTATCTATCTGTCTATCCATCATCTATCTCATCTATCTATCTGTTACAAGCATGTCAAACTCGTGGCCCAGGGGCTACAACAACAAATATTTTTGCGGCCCAGCGAATAAAACGATATGTAAGAAACATTTTAATAAAAATTTCATGACTTAATTTTTACAATATCCTGTTATTCATAATTATTAATAAAGAACTACAATGTTCGCTAATGACTGATTACAA
>NW_006290306.1:6847627-6853054 GCF_000327345.1 Myotis davidii
AATGTCTCTATTGAAATTAAATGGTAGTAAAAATAAACAAAAATTGCTGACAAACATCAAACTTTCCAAGAAAAGTGGGAATTGGAGTATTTTTGCTGTGAAGTAAAAAATAATATAATCTGCTTGATATGTAGTAATGATATTAGTGTACCAAGCTTATACATTGAAAATTGAAGCTTTTTTTTTTTTTGCGGCCCACATAAACTTAAACCTTTTTTATTTGTCCTGTGTTAGCCTTTGAGTTTGACATGCTGAATCTATTATCTATCTATTTGGAACGGGATTCTGTTTTTCTGCAATGGTTCTCAAGGAAAACTCTACTATAAAATATTGTCATGTTTGCTTCAAAATTACACACAGAAGCTACAGCCTTGTCACTTCAAAAGATGACATCTCACCTTGGTAGCTCACCCTTCTCAGAGTTGTGTTTTCATCTCTAAAGGGAAATAGTTCTCAGGAAGAGAGAGACACAACATTAATGCTGATGGATTTTCAAGATGACAGCAAGACAAATAACAACCTCTGTTGAATAGCAGTGTCAAAGCATTTTTGAAATACTTGTTTTGTAGCTTTCCTTGTCAGTCCTGATCAACAGGTGCTTTGAAAAACTGAAGCAAGTATTAAAGAAAATTAAGAGCAAATATAAGGAACATATTTGCTTAGCTAATCATAATATTTCGAGTTAAATGTAGGATTTTGTTTTGACTCTGCATGCAGTTTTTTGAGGTTACCCTTTATGTATACCACACTTTAGAGACATGGTCTTACAATGCATATGACAATTCCATAAACAAGATTTAGGAGGATAGGATTTAAAAATAGGAATTTCAAAGCAAAAATTATTGACTGCATATTATGTCAGACTCTGTGCTAAGTGCTTGGTATATAATATCTCAAGCAAACTTAAGAACAATTCCAAGAGGCCAGTCCTACTATTCAACAGATATGGAAATAGTTTTAGGGGTCAGTAACTAATGTTGCACAGCTGCTCAATGAGGGAACTGGGGATGGAGCCTACAACTCAATGAATCCAGAACACAATAGCCAGGGTCTGTCCATTAGCCATTAAGTTGTTTGGGTGAGAAGTTTACAAATATTTTACCAATTACTTCTGGGAAAACAATTTTATTTTGTGTGTTTTATAATAGAAAAACTACTCAACACAACTAGATCTTGCAACATTGCCTACATTGTGTGAGAAAAAGCATACTTGTTTAAATTCAAGATTATGAAACATTTTTATATTTATAACATGAGATGTGTCAGGCTTAATCTAGCTTCAGTGTTAGAGTCTTACTGCAAAAAGACTCTGCAGCCCCCATACATTTCATTCCAAGCCAAGTATTCCTACAGTGGAGCTTGCCCCTCCCCCCCTCCGCAACCACCATTTAAATGCTCAGTCTAAAGCCAGAGAATGTCCTATTTTCAAACACATTTCTTATTTCTAGGGTCTCCAGTTTGTTTTTAGACTTTCTGTTACATCTTATTTAGTTTCTGAATACCATGGACTGTATGATTGTTCCCAAGCCTGTCAGTGCATGTCCTCTAGAAAGCAGACACCAAGCTATATAGGGTTAAAAGTGTGAGAGATTTATTGAGGAGGGTGTCTGGGATAGGGAGAATGCAGAAATAGGCAGAACAAGCCTCAGGCCACAATGCAGGGTTGACAGCTATAAAAGAAGAATGGGGTGGAAAATTGATTGGATAGGAAGATCCTCAAAGCAGACCAAGGTATAGTTTTGGGAAAGTCTCAGCCAGCCCCATAGGGGAACTTAGACACAAACATTGTCCATAGAGAACTCCCACACTGGGCAGAAAGAGCCAGGTCCCACAGCACAACATGCTCAGCTATTGGCTACTAGCCTTTCAGGGAGAGTGCCTTGACTAAGATACTGCACTAGATTTGAAGACTCTGGTGTTGGTGGCTGTCAGCTAACTCCTATCCTTAGAGAAGTTTCTCTCCTGATAGAAATCTGATGGTTGTCACAATTTACCTCAAGTTCAGCGACTGTACCTCTCTTACAGGTTGGGGAGCAGCTTGTCCTTGGTTCCCAAGAGACTCTTCCTGAGGGGAACCTACAAGGGGAGAGCTGGTGTGATAGACTATAGCTCTCATCACTACAATTTATGTGGGGGCTGTGGTTGATACTCTCATTCTTCTCTAACACCTCTACCGGCTCACTTGGTGGTGAGACTCATTCCTCTTTCATGAGAGGTTGGAACCCCTAGTAACTAAAACCTTCTCAGGCTAGGGTTGCTGCATATGATGTTTCAAAATCACAATGGGGCAAGAGGCTATCAAGAGGGGTTCCATACATATTTATCTCTGCCCCATCACGTGGCAGCAGCCCTGCCTCCTCCTGCTGACTGTGTCAATGATCTCTTCCACACGGAGACTCATCTTATTGCCTGCTGGCCACTATACAAAGGAAGTTCAAACTGCCCAGGAGGCAGCGATAGCTGGTTGTTCAATGGGACTCTTGCTGTATCTTCTAGAAAGTGTGTGATTCATTTGGAGACAAGGACCTCTAACCCTGTAGAGCTGAGACTTATGGGGACAAGAAGTACAAAGTCCCCTGATGAGTCATTGGTTGTCAGTTAACTTCATTCCTCACCTGCTATTCTGGTATTTGGTCTCCTACCTGTAAGAGGATCATGCAACCCCACATATTGTCATGTAACCTGCAGTGCTTTCCTGTTGTAGGAGAATATATCCCCACCCCATTGACATCAAGCTTAGAGGTAAGATTCCTTTTAGCCAATAAAATGTGAGTGAAAGAGATATTCGAAGTTTGAGCGGAAGCTTTAGGAGACACTGTGTAGTTCAGTGAGTCCTTTTCTCTCTCTGCCCCAGAAGCATATCCCATATGGCACATCCTGGCTCAGTTTCTCTGCATGGACTGAGGTCTGCTTTCTTTTACAGCATAGGTGGAGAAGGAGGACGAGGCCACGAAGGGAGCTACGCCGGCAAACACTTCCGCATGGGATTCATGACGATGCCTGCTCCTCAGGACCGACTTCCCCATCCTTGCTCCAGCGGCTTCTCCGTGAGGTCACAGTCCCTGCACTCGGTGGGGGGCACAGATGATGACCGCAGCTGTGGCTCCCGAAGACAACCACCCCCCAAGCCCAAGAGAGACCCGAGCACCAAGCTGAGCACCTCATCGGAGACAGTCAACAGCGCAGCCACCAGTAAGAGCGGGAAAGCCCCCGAGCGCTCCGAAGGTAACACACCCCTCACCCACTTCACCTAGAAAAAGATTTCAGGCAACAGGCCACTGATGAGCATCTGCCTTCCTCCCTGGTCCATCTCCCTCAGGTCCCAGAAAAGAAGAAGGGGGGGGGGGGCTATTTATTGATATGATGTCAAAAGACAAACAGATAAGGATATTTGATTTATTGGAAAGGGAAGGCAATATGTGTGTTCTTACCCCCTTAAAGCTTTACGTTATTAGAAAATTATTTTGCCTAGAAATATACATGAAATTTATAGTGTCTTGAGTTTGTAAGTATTATTGATATGACTAAAGAAGTACTATGTGATTGTTAGGATAAACTTATAATGCAGAAAAATATAAAGAAGAAAAAAAATGTAGTCGTTTTTAAAAATAATTATTTTTCACCTTTTGGTGTACTTCCTTCCAGTGAATGTGTATGTGTGTGTGTATGTATGTATATACATATATATACAAATTTCCATGTCTATATTTTTCCTCATGATGAAACACATAGATCAAATATATCTCAGCCCCTATCTATTTTATGAATATAAATTAGGTCAGGCTACCCCCAGATCTGTTCAGCTGTTAAGTCCTCACTTGAGTCAACAATTCTTGGTTTTCCTGAGTTTTTCCTGAGAGTCCCTTGGTGGGGGAGTGGTCTCTAGTGTCCTTAGATGGAAGCCCATTTAGATTTTTGTATATAAGTTGTGGAAAACACTTTAAGGTTCCCAGTACTGCCAGCGGCCAGCTTGAGAGCATGGCTATACCAAGCCCTGTAGCCTTTCTCCCACCCTGTTTGTCCCTGACATTGTCCACAGCATCCCCCAGCACACCGGGTTTCACAGTGGTTTGCTGCAGAGTGGAAGCCAGGTGGTCCTTTCCTCAACTGGGCAGATTTCTTTGTCACCTAGGCTCCCCAGTCCCTCATGGAATCTCCCTCTTTTTCTGGTCTAATCTTTCCACAGACGCTCAAATCTAGTCCATGAGATGGGGTGCCCATTAGGCATGTGCTATGTTTTCCGTTACTCTCATCTCCCCTTATTGGTGCTCAAGTGACTGTTTAACCAAAAACCAAAGCTTTAGTGCATACTGAAAAATACAGATAAATGCCTAGAGATGAAGTTAACCCCTCTGTTCTACTTAGAAAATCTCCACTTATGCTCAGTGTTTCCTATTACCCAAATATGCAAAACTATATCATAAGTAGGTGTATGTGTGTGAGAGTACAGATAACATGTATGTGTATGTGTATTTACAACATTGAAATCATTGTGAATAGAGTTGTGTGCTTGTATTTTCACTTACTCTATTGTGACTATTTTTCATGGCATTCAGTTTGTTAAGAAACACCATTTTTAAGAAGAGAAGTAAATATCATAGTATTTTATTTAATCGTCACCTCCTTGATGAATACTTATTTGGTTTCAGTTTGGTTTGCTATGATGAAAAGCACAGGAAAGATTGTGTATGTCTGTGTGGCTATGTAACTATTTTTTTCTGCTGCCTTAGAGTATTTGATTTTTTTCCCTCATGATTCAAGATCATTAGTATGTCTTTTAACTTTTAACACACTGGTGCTTTTAGAAATAATTTAAGTCTTTGGTTTACTTGTTAATACACTAAAGGGCTCTGGAGCATATTAAATATTGTTCTCAGGTTTCATCTGATACTGATACATGGTCCCTTTCATTTCTCTTTGTTTTCTATGGTCTGGTTTCCAGAGGTTACCTTTCTCTTGCTTTTCTTGCCAAAAAACTATATCATCAATTACATTAGGTTATTTGCAAAAGAAGTTTACTGATTTAGAAGAGAGGTCTCTGAATGAAGAGTGCCTGAACATAATCTAGAATTATCTACACTAATAAAAGACAAACATGCAAAGTGACCATACCTTTGCTACACCTTAAGCCACACCCACCAGCCAATCAGAGTGGCTATATGCAAATTAACCCAACCAAGATGGTGGCCGGCAGCCACAGAGCTGGAGCAAGCAGGAGGCTTGGTTACCCCAATGATGCCTGCCGCCGCCAGCTCTGAGCTCCACTCAAAGCAACAAAGTTTCAATTATAGGGGAGACGGGAAATAAATCCCAGAATAAAAACAAGAAAAAAAGGAGTGGCTGGGAGCTTCCATCACCGGGGAGGCTTGGCCAACCTGAAAACGGCCCTCAGCCCCTCACCCAGACTGGCCAGGCACCCCGGGGGGG
>NW_006290306.1:6853560-6860883 GCF_000327345.1 Myotis davidii
GAGGGCACAGGTCGGGCTGAGGGGGACCCCCCCCGCCCCGAGTGCACAAATTTTTGTGCACCGGGCCTCTAGTTCAAGAATAAAAGGGAATAAAAAAATCAGCCAAAGGGGAGGGAAGAGATGAAACAGACAAGGAAAACAGCCAGTAAGGAGCTGGTATCAAGCAGTATAAGCTCCAGAAACATTCCTGGAAGCAGGGTCAAATACACACTTCAGAACAGACCCCTCAGGGCAGGGTATTCATAGTGAAAACAAGCTGAGAGTCATCATGATTTTCCCCTAGAAGAAACATTTGAGTCATGATTCAATTGTCTTCACAAATAGAACTGATTACCATTCATTTGGGATGCACTCCGTAAATAATTCCTGAGATAGAGAAGCTCCTAATTGTTTCAGATCCCTTCAGCATCTAAGGACCTAGGGTTCCAAATAACTAGTTATCAAACAGAACAGAGGCTCCATTACCTGCATTTCTTCAGAGGTCACAATGACAGCAGCAGCAAAGACTTACCAGTAAGTTAGACTTAGAAAATTACTGGGTGGGCAGTGAGGTTTATTAAATGCTAGGCCCAACTTCAACACTGTCTTCAAACAGAGCTCTAAACATGGGCTGAAGAGCCTTCAGCTGTACTGTGTCTTTAAGGATACTCAGTGGACCAGATGGACTGTTAGAATCGGGTGCAGAAAAGGTCTATTTCTATTGAAGAGGGATTCTCAATGCAAATTTCACCTTCTCTTCAGAACACTTAATAAGAAGGAAATTGCAAAACTGGATACGTTCAATCTCTTCTTTCAAGTCATGACTTTTGTAACAACAGAAATTAAGGCTCAGTTCAGAGATGGGAAAAAGTCTTGAGTCCAAATAGATGCATTCATATGTGTGCACTCAAAGCCAAAATTATATAAATATGTAGATTGTTCTTTTATAAATTCTTAGTTCTTTATAATCATGAGTTAACTGGAGTTCATTACAGAGCATATGTTTTCTTTACAATTTTTCTGGCTATCAAAATTATAACAAAGATAAAAAGTGACTTTTACAAATCTTTGTCTTTTCTTTTTACCTTAAATGTCAGCAAAGTTAAAATATTGATTCAGTGGCATTAGAATGATTTCCATGGTTACCGGCTTCTATTTAAGTAAGGGATTATGACTTCCCTGTGGATAAAAGTTAAAAAGAAATGGACTTGTAGCAAAACTGCTTTTCAGAGTGAGAAATAAAATGGTGTAATGAACACAAGCAAAATAAAAATCACATACCAAGAAAGGTATAATTTAGTTTTTAAAAAATGTAATCTTGCCACATTAAAAATAAACATTTACAACTCTATTTTAGGAATCTTTACAATAATATCTTTTGAAATTATATATAATACAGTAGAGAAGATAAGCTGGTCATGATTGCCCTTTTCCATTGCCTCCATGTGGTACCTGCTTAGTTTTAGGGGTTCCGGTTGTGCCTAGACTTGTGATCTGTAGAACTGTGAGCTGGTGAGGAATATTGATGTTTAAGCTGCCATGTTGTGACAACTTGTTAAGGAGGAGTGGGGAAGTAATCCATCTTACCAAGTTGTTAAGCAGAATCCATGGGGTAAAATACATGAGCAAAATCATAAATAAAAAGTGAACAGAACGATGGACCCTCAAAAAAATGCTGACCATTAGGCCTTTCCAGTATCTGCTTAGCACTTTCTGAATTTGTTTGGATCTTTTCCTGAAAGGGTCTTTCCTTTCTCGTCAAGGTTTTTTGTTCTTTCAAAGGGCTCAGCACTCGCTTTTCGGGTGAATTTGAATGGCTCATGTAGGTGACTAGTGTCTGCTCTGGGTCCTTTTTCACATCCCAAGTGGCAATTGTATTTCCCCGGATGTGCTCAAGAAGTGCGCAAAGCCCCATCCAGCACTGCGCTAATAAAACACAAGGAGAGTGGGAAACAAGCTGGGCCAGTCTTCATTGTTTGGGCACTTGGTAGTGTCCTAGTGTGCATTCTTGTTTGTTTATGAGAAAGGTAGGCGATTATCATCGAAGGCCCACATTCCTGGGTTTCTCTTTCCAGGTTGACAGAATCAGAAGCCGCCAGGCTTCCTAGAGTCAAAGCCATCTGTCGAACCAGTCGCTGCTCAGATGGAGACAGAGTTGCACATCTACACTGTATGATCTTTTTCTAAATGTACCCTGAGGCCCATGAATGAAACAGTTTGTAAGTCAAATCATGATGCCACACATCTCCCAGACCTTGCCATGATTGTTGGTTCTAGTCCAAAAACTACCCTGCTTCATTACTGGCTTCTATTAAGTGACTGGGTTTGACCTCACTTGTCTTAGTGTTTAAATTCACAAGAGGATTTTTGTCCACGTTGTTGGCTCAGATGGATATTTCCATGAAAAACCAATAAACCCAAATTTTCTGAGCATCTATTGTGATCAAGGCATTGATTTGGATGGTGTTCAATTGCTGTGCAACAAATTGACACAAATGTAGTCCCTTAAAAGATCCCATTTTTATTATCTCACAGTTTCTGTGAGTGAAGGGTCTTCCTAGGGTTGCCCAAGGCTGTGATCCAAGTGCTGGCTGAGGCCGGATCAGGGTCTTTCCCATGCTCACCTACTTGTTGGCAGAATTCATGTCCCTGAGGTTGTGGGATACATGACAGCTTGTTCCTTCAAGGACAAAAGGAGGGAGACTCTCTCCCTTGGCTTTGCTCCCTCCAGGGAAGTCCTGGATCTTCTTTGAAATAGCTTGTCCCGGATAACCTGCCTTTTGGTGAGCTCAGAGTCAACAGATTAGGAAACTTAATTATAACTGGAAAATCCCTTCACCTTTTTTTCCATAGGCTGTAACTTAATCACAGGAGAAAAATACCATCATATTCACAGTTCTACTTGCACTCAAGGAAAGAGATTTATAAAAGTCCCAGAGGGCAGGACTCTAGTGGACCAGCTTCAAAATCTGCCTACTCAGATACAAAGGAGATGTATATATTGCTTTCCTGGAAACTATTCAACTATGTGATTGAATATTTCAGAAGCCATTTGGTGGAAAGTAAATTAGCAATGCAAGAAGTATACTATAATTCAATAGAATAACATAAATATCAAAAGCCAATCTAAATAATAGGTAAGCAAATAGGGCAATCTATAACTCCCCTCTCTAGTTCTCTCTTTGACTTTTCTTTTTCCCAACGAATTGCAGTTGTTCCTGCTGCAAAATGCCTGGATTATTTTATTGAGTTGAAAGTGGGAATTTTGTTTGTTTGTTTCAGCTTACCTATGAGACATGAGAAAATACATTCCTTAGTCCAGCGGCCATATGCCAAAGAATGGAAAGATTCAAGTAAAATATTGACATCAAAATGGTGCAAATATTTAAAATTATAGGATAGATAAATAAATGTCTGTCTATTTGATACTTGCTGTGAACATTCCTAGTTTGTGATTCTCTTGTGGACCTAGTGGGCTAGCTTGGCCCAGCACAGTTTCGGTTCCCTAAAACACCTGGTGGATGTGGGCTAGATGACGTACAACAGCCTTGACATTACTATGGTGCCCCCCAGTGCTTTGGCCTGTGGATTTACTCAGAATCCAATGATTGTAGGGATAGGTGGCAATAATTTATACTAAGTACCTCTACCTTATGCCTGTTGAGTAGCATTTAGATGACAAATAAAGAGGAGACCACACGTTCCCAAGTTATGCAACTTCTGAATTGCAATAGCACATCAACTTCCACTTACAGATGAATGGACATCAGAAAGCATGGGTCTGCAAATGAAGTGAAAATTACTACTGTAACCCTCATTGCAACTTTCCCATGGTCTCTGTTTTTGCCTGGCCCCAAGCCTGGATAGGGATTTATCTATGCAATTTATACTAAAACACTAAGGAGTAATGTAGTAAATTATTACATTACTAAGATTCTGTAAGGAAAATGGAGGAAATGAGTTGACAGCCTGATTTTCTTACACATCCTCTTCCTCATTTACTTCTCTACAAAGCCCCTGCCTTTCGTCTATTTCTTTTTACTTCAATCTGGCCCCTAAACATGCTATTTTACTGATGAGTCTTCCAGGAGACTAATTGATACAAAGAGTTAATGCACTTTCAAGCATCTTTAATGCAGAAAGAAGTTCAGGCATTTGGAGAGCTTAGAAGAAAAGCACAGTGATTTATGACCCTCAGAGAGCTAGTGCATGGCCATCCATCCATCACCACAGTCCTGGCTTTGTTTACAATACAGTAACCGCTCTGAATGATTTAAAAGATGAGAGGGTTGTCTGCTTGCTCTTAGGTTTGTAAAACCTCATGCTATATTTCTTCCATTGCTTTACATTTCCGAATCCTAGGAGGACACAAATTAATTATGGGTGGTGGCAAAGAATACTGTTGGCCGCTGTGATGTGTTATTGGGTAACTTACAGTTTATCTTCATGCTATAAATCACACAATGTTCAACTTACGCCATTTAATAAGGTTTAAAATCCAAATTTCTCAATTAAGACAATAGAGAGCTGAGATTTCTTTCCTTAAAATGACTTTTGGCAGTTAGCTTTAATCTTATTTTTCTATATTTCTGAGTTTCCCTAAGCCAACTCTGCCATAGTCCTACCAGCCAGGCATGTTCTCCTGGATTAATTCTGTTTTACTATTCTACAGGCATCCAGCTTCTGAGCAGTATTTCACTCTACCTCCTATAAGACTGCATAGAGCCATTTTTTAAGGCAGAGTGACTGCATGTGTACATAAATCTTGCCTTTAATTGACCTCAATGAAGCATACACTTATTGCAGAATGAGTGCTTTCATTTTATGGCCCTGTGTCTGCACTGACAGCTTTTATAATACAAAATGCTTTCTGTGATTTTCCCTCTTAAGTGGGAAGGCAGTGATTTAAGGCAAGCTCTTCTTAATTTTTTTTTCTTTTCTTGCTATTAATATTGCTGCCAGAAAAACACAAGTGGGACTCCTTCATTGCTTGTGAGAGTGGGGTTCTAGAGGTGCTGTTCAAGTAAGAATTTTCAGAAGCCCTCATGGAAGGATGAGAGGTGGTAGAAGATTTTATTGATATGGGATTACATTCCTGTTTCCAATGTCCTCTTTACCCCAAGTCAGTCCTAAAAGAGGGGCAGCGGGGAGTTCAGCAAAGCCAGAAACAAGGCCAGTGTCCAGAGCTTCTGTTCCATGTTGTGGCAGGGTGAAGTTCAGTATCCAAACTATGTAAAGTCCGTTAGTCCATATGTGGAGTCCAGCAGGGACCTGTGCCATGTGGGCACAGGGGAGTGCACCCCCCCTGACACAGGAGAGCCTGGAACCCGGAGTGCCAGAGGGAGAAGAGAGAGAGAGAGAGAGAGAGAGGAGAGAGAGAGAGAGAGAGAGAGAGAGAGATTCTATTGTTTGGAAGTTTAAATATTTAGGTTTCTCTTGCTTGCAGTGGCCATGTCCATCCTAGCCACTAATTTGTTCCCAGGTATGACTAGCAGGCAGACAGGCAGGCACCATCCCAGTTACTCAGACCTTTACTAGGCAGGCATCTGAACTGTCTTGTCCAGTCAATAAGCGGGGACCAGGCTTGGAGAGTGTTCAATGCAGCTTTTTGGCAAAGCTGTAAATGGCATGCCTCTATCTAGTCTTCCCTTTCCTCCTTTCCTGTTAAATAAAACCAGGTTATCCAATGACATCAATAAGTATCCAATTAAGTTGATTTTATGGAGCAGAACATGGGAACTCATCACCCTTTGGAAATCTCTGCTTTCTGACAACTTCATCCAATGGGAACAGCTGAAAACTAAGGAGAATAGAAAAGAGCTTAGCAGAGCCAAAATCCTTCTTGTACTTCTTAAGGCCCAGTGAATTTTACAGAATATCAATTGCAGGGATTGTTTGTCTTTTAACTTGCTGGAAAACCACCCTCTATGGTGCTAGTGCAAACTGTTTGCAGTAGTTTCTCATCAGAGGTAGTTCATTGCAAGACCACCCTCGGTGGGAGAGTTGCTGAAGGCAGCGGATGGCTTTTGGGGGTTTTAGGAGCCAAGTGCTAGAGAAGCCGTATTCTCTGCAGAGCTGGACATGAGGAAGCCGCCTGCTCTGCAGGAGCTTGGCCGGTGAGCCGCTGGAGCTGGGAAATAAAACTCTTTTCAGTTGCAGTGCCTCTCCAATCTTCTCTACTGACAAAGCTCAGCGTTGTGCTAGATGACCCAAGAGAAAATATTTGAAGGACCTAGATCCCTTGTCATTAGCAGGATAACAGGGTGAATTTAGGGTCAATTGGTAGCTTGCACAGACAGTAAGGAGGTGAGGATGTGACTTAGGTGGATATCTTGACATAGTGTTCCAAGTGGAGAAAATAGTTGCTTCAAAGAATTTTCAGAAGCCCTCATAGAAGGATGAGAGGTGGTAGAAGATTTTATTGATATGGGATTACATTCCAAAGGCAAGAAGTGCATAGTAAGGAGGTCTGTGTCAGGGAGCATTGTGGGTAAAAAGAACAAGAGGAGGAAATGTGGTCAGGGAGGACAAACAAGGTGAGAGACCCTGTAGGACCTTTCTTGTAGTCCATCCTAGGGCTTTACATCCTAGGGAGCCATTGTGAGGAGTGGGGAAGAAAGAAGTGACATTATACATTGTGGTCACTGTGGTGAGGATAACTCAGAGAGGTCAGATATAGATTCAGGAAGAACATTCAGGGAGCTACTGCAGTATTTCAGACGTGAGATGATTGCTTACACCAAGGCTGCTCAGATGAAGATAGAAGCGGAATTGGTGAGAAAAAGTCAGAAAAGTATTACCTTTTCAGTTGGAGCAGTTACTCATAATCCCACTTTTAGTCCTTTCTTATGAGATATAGCTATAGTGATATAAATATATAGATATAGACAGATATATATATTTAGAATATACATGTCTTGTCTGTGAAAACTTATCTGTGAGAAAAGGATCCTAGCACCCTTTATAGATTAAAACTCATTAAATGTGTGCTGTTGGTTACATTAACTTTTTTATTGCAATCTGGAGAATTATAAGCCAAGATTGAGATTTAGTGAAAGGTCTATAGATCCTATATTGTAAACATAGCAACCACAACTATTTCATCAAGTAAATAAATGGAAAAGGTGGTATTTAACTTCCAGGTTTCTAAAACTCAACTGTAGTATAGAATTGTATATGAAATAAAGCTCCCCTCTTCCAGAGAACCCCAAGCACTCAGCTTGCTCTGTAGACCTGGACCAGTCCAGCCGTGCTTCTCCCTCTCAGCCCAAATGCATCCTTCCTTGCCCCTTGCCATTGCACATAGTCTTACTTGTGCTCTTGGAAAACTTCTCACATTCTTCA
>NW_006290306.1:6860910-6872408 GCF_000327345.1 Myotis davidii
CAAACCTCCTAGTGGAGATTTGGCCAAGTCCTCCTAAGCTGGTGCTTTTTCCAGAATTAAGCATTCTTTCTATATGCTCTCTTCCACAGTAGGTTGCCATACTTGACATTGCTATTTCTTGGGAGATTTTTGGTGAGACTATATTTTCCTTTAAGCTGTGTATTCTTATAAGTACTGCGCGCTAACCGATTGCGCCACTGGAGCTCCTAAGCTGTGTATTCTTAAAGGTCTTCCTCTTTATATCCTCTCTAAATGTCCTGAAGCATGCTATGTTTAATAAATATATATAGAAGTTGACCTTTATTTATATGGAAATAAAGCTTCAGAGAGGAATATAATGTTTACTCATTAGAGATACATTATCTAATAATAGTTGAGATCATTTGTACAAACTGGCTTTCACCATTTTATACCAAATTAAGTCTGTTACCAGTGATTGTTTATTCTACTGGAGTGTTTATTGAATTGGGGAGAAATTCTTCACAATATTTAATACTACCTGTGACATTTCCAACCCTTAAAAATGCAAGAAGAGACACACTTTATTAATACTTCCTAAAACTTTTTCAAATGAAGCATAATTATTTTCCTTTAACTCTTGCACTTCCAGAGACTATCACATTAGATTGTCTCTATTGCACTAGATAGGTGAAATTGTCTATGATTCTTAGTCTTTTCCTAAAATTTCCTCAGTGAAATATGATATGTGAAAGCTACATATAGTTTTTTAATACTTGAGTTGTCACCAAATGTGCTTAAAATAAAAATGTCTGTTTATTAGGCGATGTACCTTAATACTATATTACATAGTACTCATGTTTCTCTGAAGAGTTGGGATTTTACTGGGGATGTCAAGTTCCCTGAAACTCTAAAATTATGCTAAAGAGGAGCAAAACAAGAATGTTGAGCCCTTCCAGGCGTTTCTCAGTGGTTAGAGCCTTGGCCTACAAACTGAAGAGTCTTGGGTTCGATTACCGGCCAAGGGCATGTACCTGGGTTGCAGGTTTTGTTGTAAATGTTTGTTCCCCCCACATCCCGCATGGTTCAGGATCTGGAAGAGGAGCCACACACAAATGAAAGAGAAGAGACAAGAGATAATTTGGAAATGCTGGGGGGACAGATGGGCAAGTCCAACTCCAGGGGAAGGACTTCCACTGGTGCTCAGGCCTCATCAACCTTTTATTGGTTTGGGATACATCCATAGCCCTTAGGCAGGCAATTTACAATAACAGGCAGACTAGCCCATCAGCAAGGATTTACATAATAATAAATGGGGAAGTTGCTTCAGCCACCATTGTCTGGACTCACAGTGGGTGCACAGCTCTGACCTTTGGCAGGGCTTCAAGGATTGCCAGCCTTCTGGGTTCCTTGTCCACACCTCTCTGCTAGTGAAGACAATAGGCAGCTTCCTACAAGGTTTGATCCCCAGCCTCAGTTGGGGTGTGTGGGAGACAACCAATCAACATGTCTCACTCATATTGATGTTTCTCTCTCTCTCTCTCCTCTCCCCCTCCTTTCTACTAATCAATGGGAAAAATATCCTTGGGTGAGGATTAAAAAAAATAAAAATAATGTTGAGAGAAAGAAATAAAGTGGGTTTTATAACCATGTTCTGTGGAAACACTGAGAAGACAGTAACTTGAAGACATCTGACAAGGAAAAATCAAAGTCTGCAGTTCCACAAGATGTCTACATTAGGAAGTGCTCCTGAAAACATTTATTTAAAACCTGAGAACTCTTCTTCGAAGGGATAATTGTGAGTTAACTTGTTTGGTTATCTTCAATAAGGCAAATGAGATTTTGAATGGTGCCTGTAATTAAGGCAAAATGTCTCATAACTCTGCTATTTGAAATAAATGTTTTCCCCATTTCTTAGAATGGTACCTGAATCCTAACTGTTTGCATATGGGCATGTTTGATCTGGTCTTTACTATTACCATTTTCACAGTTGTATTGTAATTAACCATTCAAGCATCTATTTTCCAACACTGAGCAGTGAACACCTGTAATACAAAAATATTACTCTAATGTATGTTTGGTGCTAGTAAATGCTCAATTAAATATTTGAATATTTAATATTCAAATAAGAGAATAGAGTATAACCCCTATTGTTGGGGTCCAGCCCCAGCAGGTCCAGAGGTTCCCAAAGGTATGGACGGAGTCATCGAAGAAGGAATGACATGGAGGCAGCATTCAGTTGATCAGCATAGTGAGGTTCTCTAGTCTGGATCTCCAGCCAATTTCTGTGTTTATTGTCCTGTGACATCTGTATTTATACCAGTTGATTTTAATCCTATCAATTCTATTCCAAAGGTTAGGGCGTTTCTTATCTCCATTCCAAGGTTACTCTATTGTTCTATTAAGCTACAAGGGAGTAACTGAAGGAGATTATCCTAAGTAAAGATAATGTAGTTTAAGTGTGATTGTTCGTAGTTAAAGTGATTAATTACTCACCTGGCACTTAGTTAAGGTGTTTTATTCCCTCCCTAACTCCAGGGAAAAATCCTCACCTGGGAAAACAACCTTTTGTGGGGAGGTGGTCCTGTTTAAAACACATAGTGTTAAGAGGGGGAGCAAACATATGCCATATATGCCAGGTCCCTTGAAACATAAGCTGTGCAGATGTTTCTTCCCTAAGCGACTGTGTCAAGCAGCAAGGGTGGATCGGCTTCTGGCACCCTATGCTTCTAGATTGAATAAGTGAATGTCTGATGGAGTCATGAGATGGGAAAGATTAGGAGAGAACCGAGTTTCACATTGTTACACTTGAGACGCTTAGCAGTTATTTCGGCAGAGACAAAAAGTAAACAATGGTATTTAGTCCTCTGGAGAATGAGTTAGTGACATAGCTTTGGATGTCACTTTATTATAATAAAGATGTCATTAGCCAATAAAATAGCTAGAATCACTTAGAAGAGAAAGCAGAGGAAGATCAGAGGGTCTAGAAACAACCCTTTAATTTACCTCAATGAAGCATAAGCTTATTGCAGAAAGAGTAACTCAGATTAAGCCAAGTATAAGTGAAGAAGTAAAAATGGGAAACTGAGAAAAAGTAGCCAGTAAGTTAGAAGGAAAACATGAGATACTTTGAAAGCCAATAGAAAAATATATAGTGATGAATGGTGAAAAGTTATTGAGAGTTTAACCAAATTGAGGGCAGAAATGTGCCTATTTGATCTGGCAATATAGAAGTCATTGGTGATCAGCACAATAATTTGGTGGAGGCAGAAGCCAAATTGAAGGGGGATTGAAGAAAAGACAGAGTATAAGGAAATGGAGATATGGCAAATGTAATTTTTGAGATGTTTAGCTAGAGGGTGAGAGTGGCTGGGGAGAGGTCAATGGGAGAAAGTGGAGACATATGTAATACTTTAATCAATAAAGAATTTTTTTTAAAAAGTAGTAGAGAAATGGGGTGGTAATGGGGAAGAGATGAAGCCTAGGGTAAAGTATGTAGGTACATACTTCTGTGAATTATGGGAGGAACAAGAACTTATAGTACCCTAATGAGAAAGATCCAGAAGAGAGGGAAAGACTGATGATGATGATGATGATGATGATGATGATGATGAGATAGATGACCAAAGGAGAAAAGTTCCTGACAAACTGACAGAGATTTAAAGCTCATCTTGGCATTTGATAAGATTGGGGCATTTTCCTTTGTGCTCAAAGAAAAGTAAATGAAGAAATTGGTATAAAATCTGGGTTATGTCTTAATTTGGTCATAGGAATATGAAGAAAGTTCTCTCTAGTGGTATTCCAGTTATCTGTGGCTATGCAACAAACCACCCTATGACTCTGTGGCTACACAATGATTTATCATTTCTCAGTATTGTGGGGTTTGACTGGACTCAGCTCGGTAGTTTTTCTCATGCTGCTGTATTCAGCTGGGAGCTTGGCTAGAAGATGGTCTTTCAACCTCCAGGGTCTCTCTTCATGTGAGTTCTCATGACTCAGTAGTCTATCTCTGCAGCATGGAAGCTGGCTGCCAAGAGCATGCATTTCCAAAAGGACACACCTAATATTCAAGTATTTATCAATCATATTCTTATATTGTCCTTCCTAATATCCCCATTGGCCAAGAAAATCAGTAAGGATTTACATGACTATCTGGTGGGGAAGTTGCTTCAGCTACCATTGTCTCGACTAAAAAACGGGTGCATAGCTCTGACCTTTGCCAGGGCTCAAGGGTCACCAGCATTCTGGGGTCCTTGTCCACACCTCAACACACCCCAGCAGTTCTTATCCTGCTCCTTTTTCCTATGAATAGTATTACCTCCTACCATAGCATATAATTTGCTTATTTTTTATGATTGCTTATTGTCTGACTCCCACTAGTACGTAAACTCTCTGAA
This sequence comes from Myotis davidii, assembly GCF_000327345.1. Lineage (NCBI taxonomy): Eukaryota > Metazoa > Chordata > Mammalia > Chiroptera > Vespertilionidae > Myotis > Myotis davidii. The sequence continues at coordinate 6,865,266 of NW_006290306.1, forward strand.
AACAGGGATCTTTTCACTGATCCTTCCTCATCAGCTGGAACACCTAAAGATTTGTTAGGCTTATTTACCAGAGTAAATTTAAGATGTTACCATATTGGAAAACTAGCTTGTGAAAAGTGAACATTCTCCTTTGAGGAACATTCTCTTAAGTGAACATAAACGTTTTCTGATTCTGAAATAACCCTATGTGTATACTTAATCATGTAGTACATATAATTTTATTATGTGCAAAATATTGCACAGGTTAATACCATCTACTGCAAACTAAATTTGAGTGGCTTTAACAAAATAGGGATTTTGTTCTCACTCACAATAACTATCCAAATGTGGGTGTTTTTGGCCTGGAGTGACCTTTTCCAATGTGAGAATTCAGGCATGCAAAATTCTCCAGTGTGATGGGCCTCCCAGTTGTGGGCAACTCAATCATCACTGTCTCACTGACTGAATGGAAAAGAGATGGCTTCTTAATCACCTGGGTCTTGAAGAGACACACATCACTTCCACTGATCCATTTCTTTGATCAGAACTGTCACATGGCTCCACCTGAGTGCAATACAATATGCAATCTGTGGTTAGATAGCTACTTCCCAGGGACAGCTCTACACTATGGGAGAGGCAGAATGCATTTTGATGGATTGTTTACTGTATCTGTTACATTTTATGACCAACTTCTCCTGTAGCATGCATTCCCACAGACAGGCTGTATGAATAAGGTTTACTGTCATAGTATAATGCATAATAATAACTTGAAGGATATAATGGTGGAGCACCTTGTCATTGGCTGTGTTCAACTTCAGACAGTGAGTCAGTTCCAAGTCTGCTCCAGTGTCTCATCTCTGATCTGTGACGTATAATAGTCATCAGCAGCAGCATTTGGAGCAGGCTTTTCTCATGAGCATGATTGAAAGAGACCAAGTCAAACCAGACATATCTAAATTCTCTTCTTAGATAAAAAAAAAGATGGGGTCAACACTAATTTCATCAGCTGACACAAGTCACATGGCTAAGCTCAACAATACTACCCCCTTCCCCACGACATGTGTGGGAGAGTGAATATCTGATGACAATTTTGAACATATTCAAACATAGAGTGGAAGTTCAATATGGTATTTCCAATGGTCTCATCTAAAATATAGGAGCCACTAAAGTGAGGGATGCTCAGTATTCAGAGTTCAAGGTAAGGAGAGGCTATTTTGAAATACCAATCTCCAGAGCCATCTTTTTATTTCCCTCTCTTTAATTTATTCACACTTACTGGACAAAGCTGCTTGATCCCTTAATGTGCAACAATCCAAATTTATCTTCTGTATGATACTGCCTTGGTGCTCTACTCTTTCAAGGCAATTTCCTGTGCTCTTCATTCACCAATGCCATTCTCCTCTCTGTATTTTGGTTATTGTTATGATCTGCATGAGGAACGTCACCTGGAATCTTTTCTTCCCTCCATCTCTCTAATTAATAGCCACCCATTGAGGATTTATGAATTTTCACCATTTCTTTGAAGGTTTCTTTACCTTCTGGGCCAAGGCTACCTTTTATTCTTCTCTGCTCCATCTATCCAGCCATGTATCCATCCATCTGTCCTTTCAACAATATTTAATGATTGCCTAGTATATATCAATAATTTTTTTTATAAAATGGGGATGTTCCATGAATCAGATAAAGAAACCCTCCAATGTCATGGAGTTTATATTTCAGTGGAGAACATAGATACATAAGCCAAAATGTAAATATGATTTCAGATAGTGCTAGTACTGTGAATAAATGAAAACAGGGAAATATGCCTAGGTGAGGGGAATGAGCAGCATGAAATAGGTGGACAGGGATGGCCTTCTCAATATTTGAACAGAGAACAAAGTGATGAAAACAAAACAGCCCATGCAGCTATAGAGTCAAAGATGTATTTCTAATCAGAGTCCCCATAACAAAACGACCTGTAAATCTTTTCCTCTCCCCTCCAACCCCCCACTGGAATCCACTTATCATATTTAAGTTGTTGGGTGAATACAAAAAGGGCCAAGTAGAATCAGCTAAACTGATTGCTAGGGTCTATAATTTTCTCTGCTATTTTAAGATTAGTTGGAATTATATTTTGTCTGAAGGGCCTTTATTTTTCTAACAAAGACCCAATTGAGCAAATATGGAGTAATAATATTGCCTAGCACAATACAGTGCTAATTGAAAAGATCCAGAGAATGAGTCTTTGAAAAGATGACTTTCTTACCTCCATTTTACTTCTGTGCCTTTGCATTGCTTTGAGAACTGGTTTGATTTCCTGCTGTTAATCTCCAGGAGGGGTAATCCAAGGAGAGAAGACTAACCTCACCACACCAATAGTCAAGGTGTTTTGGATTATGAGTAAGAGCTATTGATGTGGATAAAAAAATAAAATGTGGATTTGAGATTTCCACCCTTGTCTTTATATTAGCTTCCAATTGCTGCTGTAACAAAGTCCCAGAGACTTAGTGGTTAAAACAACACAAACGTACCACATGATCATTTTGACTAATACCAGTCTCCCAGAACTAAAATCAAGGTGCCAATCGCATCTGCAAAGTTCCCTTTGTCATGGAAGGTCGGGTAGTCACAGGTTCCAGGTTTTAGGACATCTTGAGCATCTTAGGATCTGCCATGATTCTCCCTTCCATGGCTCTTCTTTAAATTGGTGACTGTGACTTCCAAGAATGGGGGAAGTCTCACCAGACAGAGCCACTCCTTAATGAGACCAAATTGATTCCTGGGAATGGGTAAGGAGAACAAAAGATTTTTCTTAGAACTGTGACAGCACTCAGCTTCTGACCAAGAACTCGGTCCATCTGGGACCTGGGCACTTTTTGTGACATGCTCCAGAACTGCTCTTGCCTGTTCTGTTTCTGTAGCTAGAATTTGAGTCACCTTTTGAAGTTGCTCTATGATAACCTGTAGAAACTTTTTTTTTTATTATATTAGAAATTGAAGACTGTCTCTCTCCCCTGCCTTATTGTCTATGTTCAAGCATCATCCCTTTCCGTCCTTTTTGATGGATTCCAAATTGTTCCTGGAAGGAAACTGGTGATAATTCTATTTTCAGTAGCTCATACTCTGGGGACTGATGTGGGTCTTGTCTGTGGTATTGTGCTTCTCTAATCATAATCCTGACTTCTGAAATATTACTGTCAGTAGAGAAAAAGGCTTGCCAACTCCATCGCTCATTTATCACTGAGAAGATGCTTTTAAGGAAGGTCTTAAATGAAGTCATTGTACAAATGCCAAAAAAGAAAAAAAAGTGCTATGTCTAGGGATTAGTGAAAGCTTCTCATTGTCTGACCTCAATTAGAAAAAGCAGAAATATTTCTAAGGATTGCTTCTGAGATGCCTAAAGTGGCTTACTGGATGTTGGAGTTAACTCCTAAACTGAAGTTCTTTGCCATTAGTGAACTAGTAACCTCATTCCTTGATTTCCCTTCAGAAACTCCTCATAAATGTTTGTAAGGGCTGTCAGCATGAATGGTTAGATTTAAAGCTGAATTTACTAGAAGTAAGCAGGAGTAATTATGTGCAAAATAAATGAAAGAAATTATAATATCTCTGCAAGACACGTAAGCATAAGATAAAAATGTTTAAATTGGAATGAGCAAGGTTGCTCAACCATTTCTTTATTATTACCTCCAAAAGGAATCTTTTTAGTTATATTTTTCTGTATCACTCTCCTATGACATTTTATTTTTAATCTTCACCCAAGGATATTTTTTCCCATTGATTTTCAGAAAGAGTGGAAAGGAGGGGTAGAGGAAGAGAGGGAGAGGGAAGGAGAGAGACATATTGATTGGTTGCCTACCACACACACCCTGATCAGGGCTGGGGTTCAAACCTGCAACCAGGTATGTGACTTTTACCAGAATTGAACCCACAACCTTTCAGTTCCAGGGCTGAAGCTCTAACCACTGAGCACTGAATATACTATATTACTGTATATCTGCTGATGTGCTGTATGTATATCTGTGCTTTATACACAAAAAGAGTAATATTCTGCACCTGCTCCAAGAACAAATTTTCACCCCCTTGAGGAAGATATTGTCCTATTGTGAATGTGTGATATAAATTAAAGGAACACACTTGATTTTATCTTCTTTCCATTTTCATGATATTATAATTACAGTTTTTAAAAGTGAAAATTGATTATGGAAATCATATATGCAAAACAGGGATAAAGCATACTTATATTCCCCCAAGTCAGAGAAACATAAATATATAATTTTATAAACATGGCCATCTTTTTATGTCAATAGGTATTTTATCAAAACATTATTATATTTGCAGAGTACTTAATTATATAGTTGTAATGTTTCATCATTTAGGTACACAATACTTTGGCAGATATTGATGTTGTTTCTGACTTATTTTGAGAGAAACAAGACTGTGATATAGATTCGTAAATGTATCTTCTCATACATGACTGAATCTTTCCTTGGGATGCATGCCTAGAAGCGCAATCTTCCAGGCAAAGGAAATGCATTTTTCAAGGCTTTTGACACATGATGCGAAATTGCCACCCAAACAGCATGGTTCCTTTCAAAAAGCCATAATCATAGCAAAATTTGAATGACACCTGAGTAATTGCGTGGTATCTCTTCTACCAATAAAATATTGCATTTGCATCCAGATGATTGGGAATATTTTTAGAGGGTGTAATTGTTCAATTTGAACAAAAACTCTCTGGAACAAGCAGGAACTGGATGGAGATTTGTGATGTGGTCAGAAGTTTATGTGCGTAACTTGGCTCAGCAAAATGATGGGGTGTTTGCAGAGGGGCTGGGAAAATAGTTATCGTCCAAGTTGTTTTTGTTTGATCCATTTTGACTCTCTTTTTGATGTTTTATCATTTTAAAATTGTCCACACATTTCAGCACAGCTTTGGATGAAGTCTGAGATAAGAGAGATGCAGGCAACAAAAGAAGTACTTTCCAAAAACTGTTTGTTTTTTGTATTACTTCAACAAATATTTATTGAGCAACTACTAGATGACAGGCACTAGAACAGTCCTGGGGCGTTCTAGTGGCTAAAAACAAGTCCCTTCTATTGTGAATTGTGTTTTGGTGTGGGGAGGCAGCTAATACACCTGAATAATCTTCTCTGCAGCCCCTCGTAAAGGGAGAATTCCTGATATTAAGTGGTAAAAACCTCTCTGGAGAAAAGTTCTCTCTATTTGCTGATGGTCTAGGCTGTGCTCCAGCAGCATAACCTTTGTAGTATTTTTCATACCACTCTCTATATTTTCTCGCCCATTCTCGGTAACACTCTTTTTCAAATGTGTCTCTAAAGTCAACACTCCTCCCACAATAAGCTTTTATGTCATATGGTGGTGGAACTTCTCTGTATCTATTAAAATATTCACGTTCTGTTTCCCCTTGGGGTACAGTACATTTATTTGGAGACTGTCCCCTAAATTCTTGAGGGGACCTTGATGGTGAATGATATCATCTATATAGTGGTGACCTTGACTTAGATCGATAATATCCATGAGATCTAGACCTTGAGAGGTAGTTTCCACTCTTGCCTCTGCCTCTTCTGGGGTATGGAGGTGATCGGGCAAGGGCTGCAGCTGGCAATATTTTATTATCGGAATCCTGGAAAGGCCCATCATTTTTCTGAGTGGACTGATATGAAGACCCTTGCAGTTATATCAGGTACAGGCGCTGGGGTAGATGAATTTCCAGGCACAGCAGGGGCTAAGGAAGACTGATTAGAAGTTAATGAAGATACAGAGGGAACCGGGTGGCCTGATGAAGTCATCACTGGAATCATCAGAGCATCTTGTTGTCTTGATATTGGAGATTTCATCAGAGGTTGTAGATTCTGCTGAATGAGTGGTCTCGGAGGCGGTATTGGGGGTGGTGGTGGGGTAACTGTTTCCGTAGTCTTTTTGTATAATCAGTTCCATTTTTGAAGTTATTAACAGCCTGTCGCAAGAATTTATTGGCAACTAAAGCATCAGGAGAGAAATCATTCTGATGACACGTTGGGCATGTATGGTCCTCTGATTCAAAGAGTGCTGTTCTTATACACTCATCACAGTAGCTGTTTCCACAGCAGGGAATGACAGCGGCATTAGTCATGACGTCTTTGCAGATGAGACCAGCAACTCATCTGGGATAGGGTCGTCCCCTTCAGAAAATGGAGAGGGCTCCTTGGGTAAGAAAGGTGGCTTTTCTTTCTTCCCAATTGCATAGGCTTCTGTATCTATAGTTGGTATTGAGTATTTTCCAATGTTGGTGAGCATTGCACCTTTCATGTTAGGATCTTTCACTTCCATCATAAAATTTCTGGGAATTCCAGTGCTCTTTTTAATCCTAGGATCAGGTTCGAAGTTCTTATCCCCATTTGTTGGGCAATTCTTAAAATAATGGCTAGGTTTACCACAGCGGAAACAGGTATAAGATGGAGGTGGTGGACCTAGAGGCCTCTTCATGTAATTGATTGGGTTGTATTCACAGATTGCGACATCATTGCTTTAATTTTATCTTCTTCAGAAGCACTGGCTTCAGCCAGATTGGCAGTCTTTCTAAGCTGGGCCAGAGAAATAGATGCAGAAGAGTCATCAATTGCTTTTGAAGTTCCCATCACTGGTTCAGTTCGACTTATAAAGTACCTCTTGCTTGTAGATTTAACACCTCCAATAGGAATTCTTCTAATTACAGATGAATTCTTAGGAATCAGAGCATTATCATCAGTATATTCTTCCTTGGTCTGTGCGTTGGTGATCTGCAAGTCGCAATTGGCAGCTTTCAGCTTCTCTCTCCCCATAATCTGCTTCTTTAGGTCGCAGAGGGAGATGTGCAGCCCATCAAAGGTGACGGTGTCATAGTTGAGTTTAGAAGAGAATTTATAATGCACACAGGACATGGTGCCAAAGGACTCCTAAGGATCAGCGAGGAGTCAAGGACACTCTCAATATATGTCTATTTATCAACTTAAGAGCAGAATATGTACATACACGGAACACTCATAAGACACTGAAGGACCGAAGGCCTCGGGTTAAACACCCCCTCCCCACCGCAGGGGCGTGAGAACAGCAATCCAGACCCCGACCGTGGAGTCACTGCATGTGCAGGAGGGCGGCCGAGGGCGGGAGGGCCAGGGGCTCCACCGCGGGCACCGAGTCAC
>NW_006290306.1:6872472-6888369 GCF_000327345.1 Myotis davidii
CTCCGCCCAAACTCGGGTCTGTGGAGGACAGGCTTTCCTTTGCCACCACCTGCCGCCACCACCAGGCTCAGGGCACGGCCTCACCACCTGGGTCCCGCCTGTGGCCCGGTGCTTCGGTGACCTGATGCCTCCGCCCGGGCTCTCAGGCCCAGTGCTCTGTGCTTCTCTCACCTTCTGATCCCATGGCCTCTAGGTCCAGAATGGCGGGAACACGCCCAGAAACTGCCTGAGGATAGCGAGGGCTTCCTTTCTGTTCTTCCCATGCGGCTCCCTGGATGCGGGGTCCAGCCCCAGCAGGTACAGGGGTTCCCAAAGGTGTGGACGGAGTCTGCAAAGAAGGAATGACACGGAAGCAGCGTAGTCAGGTTCACTCTCTGTTCTGTTACATCTGTATTTATACCATTTGGTCCTATAAACATGCCTCTATAATCACATCATGGTATGTTTTGGGTCCTCATTGACAAATCCCATCTCCATCTAGTTCTGTTGATTTTAATCCTATCCATTCTATTCCAAAGTTTAGGGCGTTTCTTATCTCCATTCCAAGGTTAGTCTATTGTTCTATTAAACTACAAGGAAGTAACTGAAGGAGATGATCCTAAGTGAAGATTATGTAGTTTAGGCATAATTGTGATTGTTCGTAGTTAAGGTGATTAACTACCTGCCTGGCACTTAGTTAAGGGCTTTTACTGATTTATTCCCTTCCTTAATCCTGTTAACCCTTTGCGGTCCAATTTTATTTTCTGAATTCACAGTCTGGTTCGAATTGAAAGTCCTTCCTGTCTTGGTTGCAGTAGTTCAGATGGGCAGGAAGGAGTGGGGGTGGGCATGTGGGTTACTGGTGCTTTTTCCTACTTGTTTTGTCAGTCGTGAGTCTCACTTGTTGGTAAATAGTTAGAAATTGCATGTGTTTTGGTTCTCCTTTCAATGGTAAATTCACTGGGGGAAAGAACAGTCTCTCACTGCTTTGTGTGGGTGTATGACAAATGATACATGAATGAGGAAAACAATCTTCCCATTCGAATCTGTTTACGGAAATACATAGAAATAAAACGAGAAAATTTTCCTGTGGCTTCCTACTCTTTCTAAGAGCATTGCCATATGCATCCAATGTCTCAATGATCTCCAGGACTCAGGAATTTGGGATTTTGTTTCAAGCAGCGTGGCGGCTCTAGGCCATTGGAAAGCTCTCATTTTCTGATCTAAGCACTGTGTATTGTAGGCTGATTATCTGATGTTTTTAGGACATGGGTTTGATTGCAAAGGATCCTTATCTCCAAGGTAACACTTGATGGTTCTATTGGCAGAGAACAGTTTGTCTGCCCTGTGTGGGCCTTTCTGCTATTTGAAAAGCATTATGGGAGCAAATTTACTTGAGGACATTCAGAGTTGGGGAGATGGAAGAGGCAATTCTGTTCCCAATTACCTTGTATGCTTGTTCTGTATAGTTTGAACCTGCAGAGCACCCAGGACACACCCCAAACCTTGTTCCTGTTAAGATTAGAATCTCCTCCTGTGTCCTGCCTGCTTGTACATTTCCAGCACCAAGGATTTTGTAGTTACTTTCTCTGCCTAAACTACCAGCATGATTTGAGTGAACTAGGACTGCATCTTATCTCCTATTTTAATGACAAGCTTTTGCTGCTTTTCATAGTACGATGAGTTTTTTCTACATGGATCACAGATAAGCTGTCTGATGGTCAGACAGGGTCAACCCATTTAGCTTCATTGCAAAATATTTCTGAAATGAAATTAATAAAGGTGTTCAGAATGAATGAGCAATATGAAAGCTTGAATCCTTTTATTTGTAACTGTAACATTCTAATTGTATTTGAAAACACGCACTGTGCTTAGAGCTGGGGCTTCAAAACTGAGGAAGACAAATGTGATTTTCCAATCTAGGGGAGGAGAAGGACATCCAACAATTAGTCACACCGGTGCACATGCCCCTAGAAGTGGTGCCACAAAAAAGGGGAGAATGCCAGTGGAGAATATTTTTAGATTGAATTTCTGGGAAAGAGATCCCTGAATGAAAATATAACCAAGACCTAAGGGTAACTAGGAGGCAATGAGGAGTGTGAAGGGGTCTGGAAAATTGCTTTTTTGGTCTGAATCACGGAAAGAGAAGCTTCTGGAATTACAGAGTTATCAAAGGGATGAGTATTGTAAGATGTGGCTGAAAAAAAGAGATTTTAGCCTCATGATGGAAGGCCTTATTTTTTCTAGTAATTATGAGGAAGCCTTGCCAGGTTTTGAGCAGAGGTGGAGGAGTGGGTTCATGATATGGTCAGAGCTAATTGATTATAGTAATTACAACTTTATGTATGAAGGGTCTGATCAGGCATCCTAACCATTTTTATTATCACAAAGCAGGGGATTTCTGGGTGTGTAGGAAATAGACAGATATATGAATGTATTCATAATACATATGCTATACATTTTATGTTTGTACTAGAGGCCCAGTGCACAAAAATTTGTGCACCCAGGGGTGTCCCTCAGCCTGGACTGTGCCCTCTTGCAGTCCAGCAGCCCTCGGGGGATGTCCACCTGCCAGCTTAGTGCTGCCAAGGGGGTGGAGAGGCTCCCGCTACCACTGCTGTGCTCGCAGCCCTCAGCCTGGCTTGTGGCTGAGCAGAGCTCCCCCTGTGGGAGTGCACTGACCATCAGGGGGCAACTCTTGCGTTGAGTGTCTTCCCCCTGGTGGTTGTTCACCATTAGGGTCAATTTGCATATTACCCTTTTATTATATAGGATATACATATCCATACATGTGTGTATGTATGTGTGTGTGTGTATGTGTGTGTGTGTGTGTATACCTTCCTATGTATTTATACACACATACAAGAGTATGTGTATACACATAGAAATAGAAATTTAAATCTGAAAATATACTTTGAGGTTAGGTTTAGAGCATTTATCTACATTCCCATTTTTGTTACTCAAAACGTCTGCAAGTTTAAGATTAACTGTTAGGTTAAGATTCCAAGCTGATGTTGAGATAGATGTTTCAGGTCTGAGTAAGAAAATACTTGTAGGGAATAATCTAGGGAAATACAGACTGGATAACCTCTCGTATGTTTACATTCATATCATCCAAACGACTTTTGTTATAAAGAAAGGAAAACAAACCTAAGTCTAAAACTGAAGCCACATAATAACCTCTGCATTTTCCTAACTGCTTGAATAATAGAAGGCTAAATCTTAACTGGCTCATGAATTCATGCAAGGTAAGGAAGGCTCCAGGACTGCTCATGTGGCCCACCATGGCCCTGCCTGTTCAGAGCCCCATCTCTGAAATGCCTGTGGATTAAAAAGAACAGCCGAATAATATGAGAAAGAAAAAGAGCAAAGCTGACCTGAGGCCTTAGGTTCAAAAGTTAAGCTCTGCTCTCTCATTGTCCAGTGCTGCTTTGCTTGTATTCTCAAAGAACTCAGAACCAAAAGATCAGTGTCTATTCCTCCTGGTCAGTGAGGTTCAAACTCCCCTGGCTTTGATGGGGGCATTTTCCTCATCTGAATTTAGAGATAAATGGAATCTATATAGATTACTAAAGACGAATTATAGTATTATTAGGACTAAGTACAAATTGTGCTCAAATAAAAGGAAATCCTTTCTCTTTCCAAGCATGCTCTACAAAAAATGGAGGGTACATTATACCAGCATAATGGGATTGCTATAATATCCAATCACATAAACATAAAAATCATTTTAAAACTCTAAATGTTCATTACATGCATATGGCATAAAACTTAAGGATATCTTTAAGATGAGCCACCTCATGTTCTGGAAATATTCTCTCTCTCTCTTTCTCTCTCTCTCTCTCTCTTTCTCTCTCTCTCTCTCTCTTTTAATCTAGTCACACTTTTCCTAAATTTGAGAAGCCTAGAAAATAACCCCCAAATGTCATTTTGCAAAACTTAAGGTTTGGAAAAAAGGGAGTTAATCTGTTGCGTTTTCTGCCTTGGCCTACATATGCTGTGATCTACATCTTTCATTTTCTCTTTTGTTTTGATTTTAATTGTATTTTAAAATTAAAACTCACCCAAGGAAAATAATCTTTTTTTTCCAACGTAAGCTGATAAAAAACAAAGAATGCCAACACTGAAATGTTAATATTCAGAAAATTCCAAAGCCTATATAATTTTAAAGGAAAGATTGTCATCTTTCAAAATAAATTTCATTATGTGGTTATACATAGGATACAAACTTAATACAAAAGGAAATTGAAATATCGATCTCATAGTTCAGTGAACATAAAATCTATGTATATTTAGGCAATCACTCATTTTATAATTTCCCAGTACTGGTATGGTCTCTAGCATTGGCACCATTAATTTTTATAGCTAGTATTAAATGTTAAGTATATGTGAAAGCTTATGCTTTCATTGCCTGTCTTCCAACATAGGGATATTTTTTATGAATACTAATAATAATTGATAATGATATTGCTTTTACATATTAAGCCCTTTCTGTGGCCCAGGTAGTACTCAAATACTTCGTATGTAGTGTCTTTTATTTTAGTTTATTTTTTTGGTGGGGTGGAGGTGAGGGTACGGGTGAGGGTTGGGGGGAGAAGTGCTCTGGGTCCTGGATCTTGAGGGTATTTCTGTAGTGTCTTTTAAATCCGCATGACATCCTGTGAATAAGCATCATTATACCCATTAAACAGTTGAGTTCAAAGAGACTTAAAAAGGTTAGAGTTTACCTTCCCATGGTTATATAGCTAATAAATCAGGATTGAAATTTAGGCTAATTTGACCCATGTAAGAATATGGGTAATGTGTGCATGTGTTGTTGTTTTTTTAATAGGTAAAACACCCTTACTATATATTTGTAAAACAAATAAGCACTGTCTATAAAGACAAATTAATTCTTTGATATTATGGCTACCAGAGTCAGATCACCTGGGTTCAAAGCCAGCTTCTACCACATAAACAAATAATTCAATTTCTCTATAATGTAATTAAAATGCTTATAGAATAGGATTTATAGTAGTATTAACTCATAGGGATATTGTGGGGATTAAATGAAATAATCTCCCAAAAGTAATGTATTCCATACATGGTAGCTATTATTATTACTACTAGAGGGTCAGTGTATGAATTTGTGCACCTTGAAAGGAACTGTGGGCCACAGCCCATCCTCCACACCCCTGCCTGGGCCCTCCCACCACGGCCTCTGGTCCCCTGTCTGCCAGCAGTCCTGCTCCCACTGCCACAGCTCCCACTCACTGATGGTGCCGGCCCCGATTGCACCCCCTGACAGCGCCAAGGAATTGGGACTGGTGCTGGGCCCTGGCAGTGGGTGCAAGCAGCGGCTCTGGCACCAGCAGCAGGTGTGAGCCGGGCCAGCGCCCGCAGCAGGTGCGAGTGCTGGGCGGGACCGTGGTGCATGGCAGCAAAGAATTTTCAGTAACCACCAGAGGCTCACCCCGATGACAGCGACTGGCACCCCACCTTGGTCTGGCACCCCTGCTCACCTGCTCCACCAACCCACAGCGGCCAATGCCCATCATGTTCTGTGCTCTGCCGCCTGCTGCTGAAGCCCACCATGTTCCGTGTGCACCCCCTGGTAGTCAGCGCACGTCATAGCTACTGGTTGTTTGGTTGTTTAGTCTATTTGCATATTAGCCTTTTATTATATAGGACTAGAGGCCCGTTGCATGAAGAGATTCATGCAATAGGCCTTCCTTCCCCTGGCCGCTGGCACAAGTTTTCCTCTGGCACCTGGAACCCAGGCCGCAGCGGAGACGCCAAGCCTCTTCAGTCTTCAGTCATCTTTAGTCTTCAGTTGTCTTCAGTCTCCACTCAGGCTGGAGCCTTCAGTCTTCACTCCGTTCCTGCATATGCAAATTAACTGCCATCTTTGTTGGGTTAATTTGCATACGCATCCTGATTGGCTTGTGAGTGTAGTGGAGTGACACCAATTTGCCTGTTTCTCTTTTATTAGTGTAGATTATTATTTTTATTACTACTACTATTATTATTACTGTATTTCCATTAGAGAAGATGTAAGCCCACATCAACACAACCTGAATGAAGCTGAATGAAATGTTTTCTGGCTCTGTAATTCCATGCTGCTTCCTCTGTGTTCTCAAATACTTTAAAAGATCACAAACATTTCTATCTTTATAGCTCCACCAGGACAAACTTATAGGGGATAATCCCCAGTAGACAGGATCTAAGGCACTGCAGGAATCCAGCTTCTACAGACCTGACTGCTCAGGGACAGGGGAAATGTTCCAATCGTTAATCGGATTTTTCTCCCAACTTACTTTCCGTCAACATAATATCCTCCTGGGTAGAATCCAAATTAAATGAGCTTCTGTTGGGTGCTCAGCATCCTGCATTTTCCATGGCTACTTTTTTTTGTTGTCAAATGTTTTCCCCTCATGACTCAGAAAATTAGCTTATTTGGTAATTTCCTTTCTCTGTAGGTAGTGATGCTGTGAGCGATAGCTACTATGTACTGATTTAAAATTTGTGCAAAGGGAGAAAGAGTTATAGCCAGTGGTTTAATAACTCAACTATCTCTAAGGTTTAAATAAGTATATTGCTTTCCCTGGCTTGGACTTCCTAAGTATCATTTGATTGACCACTAGGTGGAGGTGATTGGTGCACAGAGATAAAACCAAGAGAGTTCTAAGTTTGGGGAACTTGTAGTACTGTAGACATATAACTTTATTTAGGTTATTTTCCTAAATAAAGCTAGTCTTTAAGTATTGCTAAAGACTCTACAGAGATCAATTTTCATTTAAAAAGAAAAACATTGAAAATGGAGAGAAGAGCACTAGCCAGTTTGGCTCAGTGGATAGAGCATTGGCCTGCAGACTGAAGGGTCCTGGGTTCCATTCCGGTCAAGGGCACATGTCCAGGTTGTGGGCTTGATCCCCAATGGGGGGCGTGCGGTGGCAACCAATCAATGGTTTTTTTCTCTTCATTGATATTTCTATCTCTCTCTCCCTCTCCCTTCCTTTCTGGAATAGTAAAATACATTAAAAAAAGAAAATAGAGAGAAGGAAAAAAATCTGAAGGAATATACGAGAAAGCATCAAAAAATGTAAATCATTATGCATTGGTAGTTTATCGTTTAAAGGCAATTATATATAGTAATTACTGAACAAATGCCTATTGGGAACAACTTTCTCTATTAAGTTTGTTTGGGGTTTTAGAAAGATGAGCCGATTCTGCCATATAGTCTTTAATAAAGAGAGACGCTGATAACCAAGGACAAGATAGGAAACGAGGAAGGTTACAAGAAAGAAAGAAATGGAGCACAAATGAAATAAAAAGAAAACTATGAGGAAAGGAAGCAGTGACACCTTAATAGGGCCTTTAAAGCTGGGGAGGTTTTTGTTTGGGTCAGGTGATGGAAGAGGAGAAGAAAGTGTCAGAGCAAAGTCTGAACACGTACACATCTGAGAAGTGTGGGAAACGGTGGTGGTTTGGTTTGGCCAGAAGAAAGAGTATGAAGAATGCCAAGGGAGAAAAGCATGGAGATTATGTTTGGCTGTGATAGGATGTCTGGCACGCTACTATAGTAGTTCTTTACTACCACAGAGACATCCCAGTATGGTGTCTGTTTCACACACACCAAGGATGAGGGTATAAAGTTTTAAGGTACGTTTGTTTCTTATTTCCTACACTCGTGACATTGTTTTAAATGGCTTTGCTATATTAAGCTTTGCATCAACAACAAAAATGTTCTTTTTTTTTCCTAGTAAATAATTGTTATAACCTCAAAATTAATGGTCTGGGAAAATGTTTACAAAGTCATTAAACCTTAAGTGTTATATCTTGCAGGATCTAACTTGTGAATTCTGTCTGCCCTGTGTTCCTTCATGCCCCCCTTGGATATTTCCTTAGTGCGAGGGAACTTAAAAGAGGACCATTTAATGCCTCAGTTAATTTTTCTGGACTTCTTTTTTGGCAGGTAAAATATTTAACCTGCCTCACAATGTCAACTCATGAGTAATGTTGAAAATTGGTCCATTGACCCCTCTCTCACCCTTACCTTCATTTCTTTTGTTATTATCCCTCAGATGCCTCATCATTTTCCTCCCCCTTAATTCAAATAATGCCTACAGAAATGGCAAATTATGGGTATGTTCTTGACTCTTTATAGTCACTGGAGGATATCTGAAATACTGAATGCTGACTCAGAGAATGCAAAGGTCTACCAATTCACTGGACAGTGAATGAGTATTTATCAAGAACCTGTGAGTTTCTAGTCACTTTATACAGATAATTTAGCAAAGATAAAAACAAACAGGAAACCACTGCTCTCAAGTGGGGAAAATACATACGCTGGTACCTAGAAGCTTACATAAAGAGAAGATAAGTGCCCAGTGTAATAAAAGCAAACTGGGTGGTCATGAAAGACTTGTCCAAAGAAGTGTCTTTTATGCTTATGTGAGTGCTACAAAGAAGCCAGCTAGTTATAGTTTATCAATATCATACAAAAAATAGAGCTATATCATAAAGCAGTAAAAACATTTTATTTAGGACAATTGCTATAGGGGAAAATACATCTCAGTATAGAAATGGCTCAATTCCAAATACAGGATGAGCAAGTGGGGATTTATAGCCAAGCAACAGGAGGGGATCAGTAGATAGAAAATTACTAAAAGGAAACATCAGGTGTATGGGGGTTCTGGCTAAACCAACTTAATGGGATCCTTGCTGAAGACATGCCTGTGTGATCAGACATCACCAGTGGGATGGTGGAGCAAGAAGACCTGGATCGGATATAGAAGGTGATCAGATAGAGAGGGTGAGGGTTTCTGGTTAAACTTACTTAGCAAGGTTATTGCTAAGACTGGATTTTACACTGATGGGCCTACAGGAAGGTTCAGAACCCTGACTAAAGTTTGGTCAAACAAATATTTTTTTGTCATTTATGGAACCTAATATTTTAACACATTGGCCAGTAGGGATCATCCCTGCACAACATTCCTCTGCTTGATAGACACATTACCTCCAGATATTTTCCCTACTCCTTCTAGACTTACGTAAAATATGTAATGGCAGGTGGAATCTGAGTGTAGTCAAGGAAATTCCCACAGCCCAGCTACTATTTCTGTCCTTTACAATGTCTAAAGAGAATCCCACCAGTGCAGGAGGGGAGTGATCTGGAAATATGATACTGCCTTGGCATGGAAATATCAAACTAGATATTATGATAAACATTGTGAACAAAGGGCTGTGTCTCCTTAGGAATGTTTGCTACTTTCCCAGACAGGCTCCCATGAGGTGGTGTTGCTGTGGTGAATTTGCCCTGGTACAGGACTAGCCTTCAATCTATAAGCTCAGAAACTACATCTCGTCAGGTATCTAGAGTATCTAAGATGTCACAATAACCAGCTCAAAAGAGATGGGCACAGGTCTTGGTCTGTTTGGGTTGCTATAACAGAATCCGATACTGGGTAACTTATATACAACAGAAATTCGTTTCTTACAATTCTGGAAGTTGGAAGTCCTAGATCAGGGTGCCAGCACAGTTGGGTTCTGATGAGAGTTTGCTTCCAGGCTTTAAATTGTTGACATCTCACTGTGTCCTCACACGGTGGAGGGAATAGGAAGCTCTTGGAGTCTCTTTTATTAGAGAATTAATTCATTCATGAGGGCCACACCCTTATGATCTAATCACTTCCCCAATGCCCCTGTGAATTTGGGAGGGATGCAAACATTCAGATCAAAGCAGTATATAAAATTGAATTCTACTTTGCTTGTTTCTAGTGAAAATATTCATACAGAAGACATGTATAATATTTTGGAAAATTATTAAAAGATTTCTTGCCCTGGCCAGTGCGGCTTAGTTGGTTGGGCATAGTCCAGTGCACTGAAGGTTTGATTCTCCACTCAGGGCACATGCCTGGGTTGTGGGTTCCATTCATGATAGGGAGCATGCAGGAGGCACCTGATCAATGTTTCCCTCTCACATTGATGTTTTTCTTTCTCTCTCTCTCCCTCTCTTCCTCTCTCTCTACAAATCAACCAATCAATCTATCAATCAATCAATAGAAGGTTTTTTGGTGGATCTGAACTTAGAACACAAATTCATAAGAATCATATATGTAGAGGTTTCAGGCTCTACTAGCATGCGGGGTCCTGCACAACTGACTTATAACAAAGGACCACATCCTCTGGGCACTGCTGCGAGTGGGATCATGTTTTGCTCTGAGTCTCTGAGCTGGAAAGCTCCCCCCTGGTTTTTCTTCCTTTACATATCTTAATATCTTTGATCTGCTTTCAATTCAGTCTTTTTGACTAGAAAGTACATACTCCCTTTTTATATCTCTTCTCTGAGTCATTCTGGGGTGATTTTATAATACTCAGAAGGCAATCTTACTTCCTTAATTTCTCCATTCTGGAAGGATGCTTTCTGTTTCCTTGGGGTGCACACTGTAGCTCTATGAAAATAACAATGGCATTTTCTATGAGATATCCAGGAAAACAGGAAATTAATTTGGGGATTTTTTCCCAGCTATCCATTGCTGTGTAATAAACCAGCCCCAAATGCTATGGTTTTAAAAACAGCAACAATTTATTATTTCTTATCATTCTGTGAGTTGACTTATCTTGTATGGGTGGCTCTTCCAATCTGTGTGACATTGGTTGAGGTCTGTTATTTGGCTGCATTCAGCTGGTAGTTGGATTAGTTGGAAGTTCCAAGAAGTCTTCACTTATGTGTCTGGGCTGCCTTTAACCACCATATGGCCTCTTCAGATGACTAAGTTGAGCTTCATCATAGGACGTTGGTCTAAGAGATCTTGGCAATTGGCTTTGAAGATAAAAGGAGTGAAAGCTGTCAGTTCTCTTAAGTATAAGACTCAGTATCACTTATGCCACATGCTATTGGTCAAGGCCATTCCTGATTTGAGGAGAGCAAGATAGACTCTATCTATTGAGAGCTAGCATGCATACCAGGAGGGAAGAATTTGAGGGTGGCTTTCTTCAAAGACTGTCTATCACAATGTGGCTCCTAGCCACACTATTTCCTACAAGCACAATACTGTCACCCTTTGTGGACATGTCTCTTTGCATTACAACATCAGCTTAACACCTGGTATTTCATCATCTAAATCATGCTCATGTGCCACAAGGCTTCTGTGGCAAAGGTGTTTGAACTAAAAGTACAATTTACCTGCTCTGCAAATCTGACATAGACTGGTGGGTCAGGAATAGGGAAACTGCAATGTACAGTTCAAAGTGGGGGCTGGAGATCAGGGAGGCACATAGAAGTCACCAGCTCATTTGCACACCTATACCCAGTTCTGCCTATTGCAAGGACAGAGAACATTTACTGATGAAGGCTCAGTTCTGCTCCCTAGTTTTGATTCTTTGTGGCTTTTGGCTTTGCTCTCTGAGATCTTAGATCTGCTCTCCAAGCTATCCTTTCTTGGCCATAAGAAATGACCTGTATCTGAGCTAAATCTGAGGATTTTTCTTAGTTCTTTTCCAGCCCTTGAAAGGGGCCCAAAGGCTTTTTTAAAATTTAAATTTGAACCTTTTCTGCCCCTTTTAGACAAAGTTGCCAAAGCCCTTTTATAATTTTTGTGGTTTTCCTGTGAGTCAAATTATACTCTGTTTTTCATTAGACAAAAGACAGAAACAGAAATTATGTTGAGTCAGGCCTGTCTCTTCTTAGGATTGTGGTCAGGGTGTTGGGGAACATTTGTTAGATTCTTAAAAGTCAGAGTTCTCAATAAGGTCTCTAATAGCCATACCCTTAGCTTGATTATTACTCCAAGATTACATTTTACTGGCTGAGCTCTGGATTTGACCCTTGTCATGTGGCTATTTTTCACTTTGAAAACCTTTAGCTGCTCAGAGAAGGCTTCATGGCAAGTCCTGTGTTGAAACTATTTCCTTTCATTTTTGCTTGAGAACTGAATAGCTGCTCCCTTTATCCCCCTTTCTATCTTGCAATCCTTTATCATGCATGGCTCAACAAGCCAGCGAACACACTCACATTCTTCCAGAACCCTCCTTAGTTGGGTCCACAATTTCATTGGGTACATTTTACAGTCGCTACAGTACACAGATAATTGTCTTGCTTTGTTTTTTTCTTCTTAATGAAGTATGACATAGCTCTCCTTCTTTTCAGCTTCTGATCATAGCAATTTCCTCAGCAAATGTCTGCCTCCAAACAGTGTCCTCACTGTCTTTCAGGCTTCTGCCACTGCCCAGGCCCAAAGTCAAAGACAAGTGTTAGATTTTTTTATGGGAGCACCAACCTGCCACCACCAGTTTCAGATGGGTATACACGAATTACAAACTACCTCCAAATTTAGGGACACAAAATCAATGATCATATTTGTTCATAATTCTGTGGGTTAAGAATTTAGTACAGTATGGTGGGGATGACATGTCACTGGTCAAAAGTGTCTGCTCGGTCACCTGAGAATCCCAGACAGCTGGAGACTGACTGTTTCAACTTAACTGGGGTCATATTCTGCAGTTTCATATTCATGATTGATTGAGGTGTGACTTTTTAAAATATATTTTTATTGATTTCAGAGAGGGAGAGAGAGATAGAAATATCAATGATGAGAGAGAATCATCAACGGCTGCCTCTGCATGCCCCACACTGGGGATTGAGCCTGCAACCCAAGAATGTGCCCTGACCAGGAATCAAACCTTGACCTCCTGGTTCATAGGTCGACACTCAACCACTGAGCCATGCCAGCCAGGTGACTGAGGGTTTTTTTTTGTTTGTTTGTTTTGTTTTTGTTGTTCTTTTCCATGGTTATCTGGGGCTTCCTCACAGCTTGGTGATCTCAAAGTAGGCAGACTTCTTTCATGGTGCCTGGCTTCCTTTGGGGGAAGGTGAAAGCTGCCAAACTGAAGGGAGAAGAAATAGACTCTACCACTGGAGGGATGGAAAAATATGCACGTGCAGAGAGGGGAAGAATGGACAGAGCTTGCAGAAGACTATCAACCACAGATTTTTCTGCTTTAGGATTGTTCAAACATTCCTCATCATAACCTGCAATAAGAGATATGCGAGACCTAGAAATATCTCTATACTTGTAAATTAATATTATTTCAAGAAACAACATTTACCCTTATCACATGAAATGCACTCATATTTTCTAACCTATTTTAATTCATTTTTTCAAAATGTTGGTTATAAAACTCAAAATTTATGTTATAACTATTGAGATGAGTAATTCAAAACACAGTGGTTCTAATTAAAGTTTCTGACTGTCTATATGATAAAAGTGAATATCAATAAAAGTATACTCCATAATAATTTGCCAAATTTTACAGCTTGACTGAGGCAAAGAAAAGATAATCATGTTTTCTAGCTCAGGTCAAGATTTTTTCAGTCCCACTGGACTTAAAAACCACATTGTTAAGCACATTCCATGTCTTACCTTGTTTCCACCCAAACTTTGATGTGAGTTCTCTGTTTATATTGTCACTAGATCCAGGACAAAAACAAAAGTCCTACAACTGCAAGCCCAATTATCACACTTTCTTGTTACTTCTGTAATAGACTAAGGGCATCTGCAAGTTCCATCCTTTTACAAACACTTTCATTTAAAAAAAGAAAAAGAAACTATTTTGCAGATGGCATTGTGGGACTTGTGACTGTGAAAATGAAAACATCCCTGAGACCCTTGGAATCATGAGTTGTGAAACAAGAGTTATTGTGAGCACAATTCTGCTGAAAAGTGGGAAACCTGTCTCTCACTTTGCAGAATCAGCCAGTTCTAGTATCCAACAGTGTGGACCTTACTTCTCTCCATTGGACTCTATTTCCTGATTTGAATGACCTCTTTCAATATACAGTGGGGCCTTGATTTACAAGTTTAATTCATTCTGAGACTGAGCTCCTTAAAGGGCTCGTTAACTCAAATTACTCTATCAACTCAAAGCAAAAAATCAGCTGAGAGACAGCTGGTATCTCAAAAAACTCGTCAGTCGGGACACTCGTAAGTCAAGGCCCCACTGTACCTTTATAAATAGAGCTAAAAGCTGTGGTTCCATCATCATTGCGTGGGCAAAGAAGACCTTTTAAATAATACTTGATGCCATATAATGAGATCAAAAATAATGTAACCACAGCCTTTTTCCTTTGTTTTTAAAGATATAAAGGACTGGGGACTGTGTTGGGAGGAAGGGTGAAAAGGTGAAGGGATTAAGCAAAAAAACAAACAAACTCAGGCACAAACAACAGTATGGTGATTACTATCTTTTGTCTCTTATCACTTCTTGGCTCAATAACATCCACAGATACAATAGTCTAGTTTTGAATTACACATTTTTAAAAATCCTCACCTGAGGATATATTTTAATTGATTTTAGAGAGAGAGAAAAGGGGGAGGGAGAGAGAGAGAGAGAGAGATATTTGAGAGGAAACATTGATTGACTGGCTGACTGGTTGCCTCTCTTAGGCACCATGACTAGGGAGCAAACCTGAAACCTAGGTATGTGCCTTGACCTGGAAATGAACCCACAAATTTTTGGTGCAGGTGACAACATTCCAATCAATTGAATTACACCTGCCAGGGCTACACTTTTTTAAAATAAGGAAAATTTTATTTCAGAAGGCTCGGTTGACAAGGAACATAGTAGCTTTCCAAAATTAACTGTGAAAAACAGATCATCTGGGCCTGACTGAAAGCCATGCCTAACCTTTGTTCCCAGATATCGCCTTTCAAAAATGTCACTTTCTGCTTATTCAATGTTACTGTCATTCTATTATTTTAAGCATTAAAATTCGTGTTCTGGAGCTGAAGGGGAATTATTGCTTCTATCTTCGGGCTTATTAGAAATAATTTAAAATTCATTCAATAGCAATAAAAATAACCTTTACTTGTGGTTGAATGTTAAAATTTGCATATTAGTAGCACTTCTATACACACACACACACACACATATATATATATATATATTATCTCAAGACTATTTTAAGTACCTTATAAAGAAACAGCTTTCTAAACATGAATTTTTCTTTAATTATTAATTCCTAGAGTGAGGGTTAAGTACAATTAATTTTGTGAAAATGTTGCTTAAAATTTCAGACTTTGCCTTATATGCGTAATTTTTAAAATAGCATATATTTTTAAACACTTGAAATAAAAATTGTTTGCTCCCTAAATTATTTACTCAGTATTTGGACTAAGGTAAAACCAGATGATAAATGGCAAGTGGAGAAAAAAATCAGATCATTAGAAACATAAATATTTTCCTCTTCTGATTTTTCACAAATGATCACTTGTCACTCACTTAGCTTTACAGGGTCTTTACATAAGGCTCAAAATTATGATATTGTAAGGGAGATATGGAATAGGAAGCAGATGATGCCTGGGAAAAATTTGTCCCAATATTAAAGGAATGAATCTGTTTATTCATCCCAATCATCTATAATTGACTTACATCTCACTCTCTATATAATCCTAAACAATCTCATTTCAAATTTGGAACAATTCAGAACAATAGGACTAGGAAACAAAATGTGCTTGAATTATGAGTGCCTGCATTAGGCTCTTTTCAGCACCCAGGGAAAGGGAGAGGGAAGAAGTTTGCCTATGTGATGAAGCATTTCCTGCATAAGGTTGGTTGGAGAATTGCTTCAGCTGGTGGGTAGCAGAATAGAGAGAAGTGAGGAGTCAATATGCTAAAGCAAATGAGATCAGCAAACGAAAACATCCAGAAAATGAGTCGGACTCCAATGGCAAATGCCTTGGCACAATCCAGAGGCTGCAGAGTCAACTGGAGAAGAACCATGGTAACAGGTGGTGTATAGTGAGGGTGCTCCTGGGTGAGTACCTAGGAAGAGCATCTCTGTGTTCAGCTGCAATGTGCTCTCTGTAAAATGGTTTCAGGGGGCGAGGAGGTGTAGGGCAGGAACAGGGAGAAATTTAATGTAAAGACCGGGAAAGA
>NW_006290306.1:6888430-6888981 GCF_000327345.1 Myotis davidii
CTAGTTAAAGTCCTCCAATTCCAGAGGAAGAAATTGAAATGATTGCTTGTCACTCACTCAGCTTTACAGGGTCTTTATGGAAGCCCCAATAAATACACAGCTATTTAAGTCAACTTGAGCTTCCTTAATAAACTACCAGACTGGGTGGCTTAAACAACAGAGTTTTATTTTCTCAGTTTTTGAGGCCAGAAGTCTAAAATCAAGGTGACAACATGGTTGGTTTGTGGTTAGAACTCTCTTCCTTGTAGATGGCTGTCTCTTTGCTATGTCCTCACATGGTGAGAGAATGAGAGAGCAAGCCAACTCTTTGGTGTCTCTTCTCATAAGGGCTCTAATCCCATCCATTATGAGAACTGAACCTTTATGATCCCATCTAAATCTAATTATCCCCTACATACCCCATCCCCAAGAACCATAACATTGGGAGCTAAGACTTCAACATGAATTTGGGGGAACACAATTCAACCCATAGCAATTGTCAGTTTTAATTATCTCAGAGTTACATATTATATTTTATTCCCCTTAGATAGTATCTGTACTTGGTTGGGCAT
>NW_006290306.1:6889821-6908041 GCF_000327345.1 Myotis davidii
TCTCTGGAACACAGAAGTCAAAGCCAAATATTTTTCCAGAGCACAAATTACTCAGTTTAGGGTAAGAAATAGAAAAGAGCAGGAAACAAGCTTCAAAAGAATAGTGTGGGTGGGCATTTGTTCTTCTCAGTCCTGATTCTTTCAAAGTCTTTCCAGAACTAAGTCAACCCTGCTCAAGGATGTATAACTTTACTTGTGGGTTCAGATTTTTGTACATAATCTGATGACTTATTTCAATTGTGAAAATTAGAATATACAATGATTTCCAAAAATAATAATTTATACCAATATGACCATCCTAAAGAATTATTTGAGTATTTTTTACCCAATTATGTCTCTAGGTTTTTCCCTTTTGGCACCAAAAGACGCCACTGCTATACCCCCTGGAAAATGTCATCTAGTTTTGGTTGTTTTTTTTTCTACTATGAGTTAAAGAAAATGTCTAGACACATTAAGAACCTTCAGTTCAAAAAATTTTTTGGTTGTAGTCAGTAAAATAAACATCATGGACACAATGGAACAGAATATTTGAAAGCAGGTATGTTCTAGAAAAATGAGAGACATATACACTTTTAGAATATTTGATTGGTTACCTTTATCTGAAGACATGACTGATGTGTAAAGCAGCTGCCTAACTGCTAATCTTTGCTTCTCCTTCAGTAAGTTTTAGAAAAGTTCCCATGTCTTAAGCATGCTAGTCGATAAAAACAAAGGTGATTTCAGTTGTTTCCTTATTTGTGCCTTGAGACCTTCCCCACTTAAGGCTGCAATTATACAGAAAGAAGCCTGTTATTTTCTTATAGTTTTACACTTAGAAACTCTACTGTCACCTTACATTATATGCTACCATTTACCACAAACAGCTACATTGCATAACAATGATAATCACTGTAATCATATATCAACACAATGAGATAATGAGATGATAACAAGACTCCAGTACCTTTCCTGTGTGCTAAACAATTAATTTCAGCCACAGACATGTTCAGCCAACCTGTTCCACCCACTGTATGGTGTCAGAAGTTTAGGTTCCATCACAAAGACAAGGGGAGTATAGGGGGTTCCAGCAGGCTGTGGGATGCACTGGTCCCCATATCTGTGAACTTCCAAAAATTATTCCTGAAACTTACATGTCTCCTCTGGATTATTCTCTGGCAAAACTCTTGGTGGGGTTTTTATGTGTCCGGACATATCTAATAAATTCACTCCAAGATAGCATTTGGGATATCATAAGAAGTCTTATGAACAAACACAGACAAATACACCATAATCAACAGTACCTGAAGATTTGGAGATTAACTTGTCTAGACCCATAAGATTTTCACATCAATTTCCCCTGAAGTATCAGACCCATCTCTATAGAAGTTATTTGTCTGAACCAAGGCAGAGATTAAGTCTAGCATGCTGGAACATTTTTAACCTAAATGAAGTTAAGATGTGATTATGTGCAATAGCCACATCATTAAAAGGACTCAGTCCCTATAATATTTTTTGACTATTTGTGCTAACAGAAACTCTATTTTTTTTCTGTGAGTTTCTCCCTTAATTCTTCAAGATGAATTTTTATGACCTTTGTGATTGTTTTTATCCAAGTGTTTCATCTGAAGGTTTCTATTTAGAAATTCTGAGACAGAGGGACAAGTAGTCCTGGTTACAATGCATTTAGCAGTGCAGGATTATTAATATGAGTTTGAAGACAAATATTACGATTATTCCATTACCAGGTTTTTTTTTCCTAACTGTGGGATGTATTGGACTTTTGCTTGATTTTTTTTAAAAGATATGTATTTTTTATTGATTTCAGAGAAGAAAGGAGGGGGAGAGAGAGAAATATCAATGATGAGCTCTGGTCTACACCGTCCCTACTGGGGATCGAGCCCGCAACCCAGTTTATGTGCCTTGACTGGGAATCGAACCGTGACCTCCTGGTTCATAGGTTAAGGCTCAACCCGTGAGCCACACCAGCTAAGTCTCAAGCTAGGAATGAAGAAGACTACCCCTCCCATCCCAAGTGTGTAATAGTAAGCCCAAGTGCAAATTACTTTTGAAAACTTTCCTGTTGTATTCATGGATTTTATCCCCCCCCCCCTTTTTTCTTAGTTTCAGCCAAACCGAGACCCAATAGTGACGAGTATTCCAAGAAGATTCCTCCTCCAAAACCGAAACGGAATCCGAACACCCAGCTCAGCACGTCTTTTGATGAAACGTACATGAAAAAGCACGCGCCCCGGAGGACCTCGCTCACGCGGGACGCCTCCCTCTCCCAGATGAGCAGCCCCGCGGGGGACCCCGAGGACGAGGAGCCCGTGTACATCGAGATGGTGGGGAACATCCTCCGAGACTTCAGGAAAGAGGATGACGACCAGAGCGAGGCTGTCTACGAGGAAATGAAATACCCCATTTTTGACGACTTGGGCCCGGACTCCAGATGTGACCTTGACCATCACAGTTGCTCTTCGCAGTGTGCTACTCCCACCGTGCCTGACTTGGACTTCGCCAAGTCCTCAGTGCCATGCACTCCAAAGGGTTTGCTTTGTGACATCCCCCCGCCCTTCCCCAACCTGCTTTCCCATAGACCCCCCCTGCTGGTGTTCCCACCTGCCCCGGTGCAGTGCTCCCCCAATTCTGACGAGTCTCCGCTCACCCCGCTGGAGGTCACCAAGCTCCCGGTGCTGGAAAACGTGTCTTACATGAAACAGGCCGGAGCGTCTCCATCCTCGCTGCCCCCCCACGCCTCCAGCCACCCTAAACTGGACAAGGACCAGAGCGGGGCCCTGGGACCTGCCGCCGCCGCCGCGCTCTCCTCGTCCCCACCCCCGCCGTCCGCTTTGTACCGAACGCAGTCCCCCCACGGCTACCCGAAAAGTCACTCGGCCTCCCCGTCCCCTGTGAGCATGGGGAGGTCCCTCACCCCCCTCAGCCTCAAAAGGCCTCCCCCCTACGACGCCCTGCATTCTGGCAGCCTCTCCAGGAGCTCTCCATCAGTGCCTCATTCCACCCCCAGGCCAGTGTCGCAGGATGGGAGCAAGATGGTCAACGCCTCCGTCAGCACCTACGGGGCGGCTCCCTGCGGCTCCCGCTCCAGGACGCCCACCAGTCCTTTGGAAGAACTAACCAGCCTCTTTACCTCGGGGCGAAGCCTGCTGAGGAAGTCGTCCAGCGGCCGCAAGTCGAAGGAACCCGCAGAGAGTAAGTTGTGCAGATCCGGTGCTAGCCTAAGGGTCAGTGTGTGGCTTAAAATTACACGAAGCTCTCATGCGCACATCACGCACAGAGGTAGTGCCTGCTCGCCAGTCCTTTCAGTTGAAATCTCAAAACGTGTTGGTGGGACAGAAAATAGTGTGCTCTAGAACCCAAAGGGAAAATCTGCACAATGTAACCTATTCATTTAAAATGAAGAATGATTTTTTTTTTTAAATGAAATGGAAAGTCTCAATTCTTACAGTGGCTCTGGAAAGTCTAAAGAAAACAGACACTGAAATGCGTAGGTAGCTATCTTGAGGTGGAGGGAGAAGTTATACATTCAAACATGGAATTGATAAATGTTAAATTTATCCTATATTAAAAGCCTGCTTGAGGTAATCTGTGTTAGCAAACATTTGCTGGAAAGATAGCAGTTCAGATGGAATTTAGTACTTTTTAAACATAATGAATGATTCTGTCTGCATACTTTATGTTGTTATAGTCTGACCTTCACTCTAAACCAGCGGTTCTCAACCTGTGGGTCGCGACCCCTTTGGGGGTCAAACGACCCTTTCACAGGGGTTGCCTAAGACCATTGGAAAAACATATATAATACATATTGTTTTAGTGATTAATCACTATGCTTTAATTATGTTCAATTTGTAACAATGAAATTGGGGGTCACCACAACATGAGGAACTATATTAAAGGGTTGCAGCATTAGAAAGGTTGAGAACCACTGCGGGTTGTTTCCCTTTTAAAGGCAGGCTAATTAGCACCTTATTTCTCTGGTTCTCTTCCTGGATCCATGCATATATAAACCAGGGAAAAATCACTAAGGGGTAAATAGGTAGGGAACATTATATTTACCACTGAATTTCAAAGACCTGGAAATGCCTGTATCTGAATGTCTAATCCTTTTGTGAACCTGAAATTACTCCATAAGTTCAGAGTAAAGTCAAAACAGACACAGTTTTCTCAATGTCCATTTCATTAAAAATGCACTGCTTTCCTGAATTTAAAAATGCCTTAGGTGACTATTTGATAATTTACCATTTATACCTCAAATGATCCCAGCACAGGATTTTGTTATTTATCTATTCATGTAGACTGAGGACCTTCCTTAAAGAAAAAGAAATCCTTCATAATGTTGATGATGAAACTCCTTAGATAATTAATATTCGTTGGTACTTATAAACCACTTATTTTGTCTATTTTTTTCTTTACCCAGAGATATTTATGAAAGTGTTAGCAGCTTAAATAATCCCCTGCCCCCTCCCCCAAAACCCATTTCATTTACCTGACTAAAGGCAACAATTCGTATTATGTTAGACATGTCTGGTATTAGATACACAATTACATGTGTACATCCAATTATTTTAAAAATTATTTTAAAAATTGAATTAAAAATTAGGAACAATCTATTTCTAGAATAGTGGTTCTCAGCTGGGGCAGTTTTGCCCCCAGGGCCATTTGGCAATGTCTGGAGAACTTTTTTGGTTGTCAGAACTGGGGATGCTACTGAAATCCTGTGGGTAGAAACCAGGTATGCTGCTTACTGGCCTACAGTGCACAGGACAAACACACACACACACACACGCATGCACACACACACACACACACACGCATGCACACACACTCACACACTCTCACACACCACGGCACATACAGTTATCTGGTCCACAAGGACAATAGTCAATAGTGTCAGGTTTGGGAAACCATGATCTATATTTATTCAAGTTTCTTATAGATGATTAACTTGGTTTAAACACAGATCAGGTAAGGTTTTTGGAATAAGGTGGAGAGAAAAAATAAAGAAAATTTTACTTTCAAATATGTAATAGTGACATTAATAGAAGTTTCATCCTAAAATTGGTGAAATTATTGAATTTTCTCCTTACCTACCAGCTTCTTTGCAAGATTCTTCATAGCTCCAGCTGGCAGCTACACCAATTAGCTAGAAAAAGTATATGTAAAAGAAGTGATTAACTAATGGAGTTATTTCAAGAAAAATCCATCTGTTAGAATCAGTCTGTGTGTTGTATGTCTCAGACTTCTCCAGTTGACTCCAAAATGAGCTTTGTATGCTTCTAAAACAAAGCTTGCACGTGGAAAAATGATCCAGGCCCTTTATAGCTTTTAGGGATTCGAGGATTGAATTTCTTCCCATGTGCTGTTAACTCTGTATGGGCTCTTCAGAGAAAGGGCATGCCCTGAGTTTTTTTAACTTCAATTTTACATAAATGGAAGGAGGGGAAATGCTGATAGCACAAATGTATAATCTAATGATATGTACTTTTGGCTTTGGAAGATAAAAGAAAGACACTGTCCGATGCTAACAAAATCATAGGGGCTCTCAGAATCCCTCTGTAATCCAAAAAGTAGATCCAAAATTGATGATAATTGAGAGTTAACCTATAATTACTGTTGCAGTATGCCCAGTGATACAACTCTCCTCTTCACCTTTGCCAGATAGGATTTGTAGACGCCTGCTAACACCATAGGGACGGAATAAATGATATGAAGCAGCATAACATTCATGACTCCTGAGTCTTAAGTGGTATTTTTTTTTTTTTTTACATTTCAGGAATAAGAGTTAGACTGGTATGTCTATTCTCTATACCTCTCTGGCTTTACTGGAAACATCAATTTTGATAATTTTCTAGTATCCAATTTAAAGCACATTTACTCCTCTTTTAATTTTTAAAAATCTATGTCAAATAAAATTTATGGCTTCAACTCTTATTTTTAATAAACTGTGAAAGACAAAGCTAATTTAATAATTTCATATCTTAAAAGCTTACAATTCTTAATGGGTAAAGGGCAAAAGGAAGAGATAAAATGAGATGATGTGGGGAGATTTTGAATCAAGTTCATTTCACTTTACAATTTTCTACATACAGCCTTCACATTAATTGTTCTCAGAAGCATTTTTCCCAAGTTGATAGGACATTGTGATGTCGTTTAACTATATAGGAGGACATTTGATAGTCTTGCTAATTATAATAATTTTGATTTGAATTGGTTATTAATATTTTTTAAATTTGTGCAGAGAGATGAAGGATATGAGGCATGTAAGAAGTGATTAACTTGCATTTTATTGCTGTGAATTTTTTTGTGTATACACAAAAAGTAGGTGAAGTATAAATATGATTTAAAGTGAATTTAGAGGCTCAAATGATAATTATCTACCTATTATTTTTTTAATCTTCACCTGATGACATGTTATCATTTATTTTAGAGAGAGAGGAAGTTAGATAGAGAGATAGAGAAACATCCATCAATTGCCTCCCATATGAGCTCTGACGGGGATTGAACCCACAACCTGGGTATGTGTCCGACTAGGAATCAAATCTGTAACCTTTTGGTTTTGGGGACAATGCTCCAAGGAACTAAGCCACACCAGCCAGGGATCTACCTGTAATTTTTATCTTTCTTTTGTATGGTTTTATTTTATATATCTTTGTATTCAAATTTTTAGAACACCTAGGTCATGAATAGAGCTAAAGAAGGTGTAAAGAAAAGAAATGACGTAGGCCCATTCATCTGGTATTGTTATGAATAAAAAGTAAAAATGGTGGGCTGGCATTTCCAAAGAGCTTCCTCATACTCAACAATAGTTCACATTAATGGAGATACAGAGTTTTCTACTGTTAAGTTTCATTTTTCAGCCTTTTAAAAATTCTCTCATTTAAGAAATATCAACTTTCCAAGAACTGATCTGTCCTGGGAAACACAGAGTGAATGCTATTTTATTTTAGGAGAACCTACATATTTTGTTTAGCTTATTTAAAATATTCTTTTAAAACAAAATCAGCAAACAAAATAATTAAGGAATTTATCTGTCCTCCTTTTCATTCCTGTGAAACTAGGGGCTGACAAAGAGTGGGTTGGGAAAAGCAGATATAGTTCTCCCTCAATATCTCAGAGGGACCTCCCTCAGATACCAAAAGGAAACTCAAGTCCCTTATATAGTAATGGTGTAGTAGTTACATATAACCTATGAACACCCTCCCTCATACTTTAAATAGTCTCCAAATAGATGGTAGGGCAAAAATACATTTACAGTTGTTTCTATGGAAAATAATATAATAATTAGTAAGTAATAACACAAGCATACACTTTATGTTTTGCTACTCACAACTGTAAACCTACTTTTGCTGGACCCTGTGCAATGTAAATGCTATGTAAATAGTTGCTATACTGTAATTTTTAGGGAATAATGACAAGAAAAAAAGGCTGTACATGTTTAGCACTGACACAGCCATTGTAGACTTAAATATGTAGTAAACATGAGCCCCATATTCTTTTGAATATGATGGGGGATCCATGGGCACAGAGGGCCAACTGTACAGAGAAACCAAAGAGAAAGGTGGAAAATAGAGCCCACAACTTGGTATTTCTCATTTGCTCTGGACAGCGGGTGAGCCCTCAGCCTGTGACTGCCCACTGAGAAGCATGTTGACTTTGGGCAGAACTTCTATGTATATGGCAACTTGGAGCTACACGGTCAGAGATGGGGGCTGGATCTTGAACCTCTGGAGTGCTGGGATACTTTACAGGCATTTGGGACTTGAGCTACACCCAGAACCCCTGAAGATACCTCAGAGGATATCATGAGGGGGAGGATTCCAGAAGGCCTGACAAGATCCAGGCCTGTAGGACCTGCTAAACATCACCTTTGTCAGGCCCTCTCCTTATGTTTGCTGGTTGCCTCCCTCAAGGCTCCTTCCAGCACTCAGAAAGAAAATGGAGCCAAAAATTCCAAAAGAAGCCCCGTGCAAAATGCTTTTGAGTATTGCCTCTTTTCTCAGACTTGTGTTCATGTGTAGTTGATTGAATCAAGCACTTACCCTTAAAAAAAACCCCAAAAAACCCCACACACAACACAAACAGTTCTGCAAAAACACCCCGGCCTATTTAAATATTAATATTTTTAAAGCTAAATAAATTCATTTCAGAATGGGGGGGTTAACTAGAGTATGTGCAAAATCACTTAATTTTGAAAATACATCTGACTCCTTGGTTAATTGGGACCATGACATTGTCTGTTTCCCCCCCATTCAGTTCCTCCCAGGATTGAAATATAGAATCACTGAAGAAGACATAATTTCATAAATAATTGCTCACCTTTCTGGGGGAGACTGCAGCTGCCTTTGATTGATGCGGGCAGACGTGTTTATCCCTTGTGTTTACATTCTCTGGCTGCTGAATCTGTAAGTGCAATTGCTTGTCAGCAATTTAATCAGCAATTCTCTCCATTAAGAAGAAGCCTCTCTATTTCAGATTTATAAAATGCAGAAGCATTTTCAATTCAGAAATAAAGCTATAGCAGTCTATTTTTTAAATCAAGATTCCCTCAGTTTAATTTTGCATACATGAAATATAGTAGGACAGATTTCTTTTCCTCCTATTGACTACCTCAAACAGAAAATTCAATTTCTGATTTGTATTTAATATCATGTGTCTCCCACACTTTTACACCTATAATTAAATATTAGCTATAAGTAGGGTATCTATTGTACATATCTCCCCCCTCCCATGTTTACCCTACATTCTGACTAATATGATGGAGGAGGCTAGAGCAGAGGCTGATGTCACAAGAGATGGCTTTCATCTTAGCTCAACCACTAAAAAGCTTTGAGACTTTAGTTTAGTCAGTTCATCTCTTCATGCCTCATTTTTCTCACCTTTCAAATGAAAAATATTTGATGCTGAAACTGTGAGTCTCTTCTGGCTGTTTTTGGTGCATCTGGATGCATCTGGATGACCTGTAGATCCCCAAATAAATGACCCGGACCTGCCTCTCAGGCTTTTTAACTGATGTTCTCTTTTGTTGAAAGAACTTCCTAATAACTCTATAAAACAAAATATAATTCTTGGATCCCTGTTGAGTCTATCTACTGTTTTATAGAGTTTTTTAATGCTATTGTCTACAAATAAATAATCTCTCCTTCAAATTCTGGGAGGACTTTGTACTTCTCTAAGGGTATGTGTCTCGAAAAGTTTGTTCTGTCTTATTCACCATTAAGACAAATGACCAGGGAGGACAAAAGCATACCTTTTTTATTATTTTATTTCATGTAACATATGGCCCAATATAAGGTTTCTTAAAGTTGATATATGATAAGTATTTATTGAACTTATTGATTTAATATTGACTTTTGAGGACTATTGAACTTGAGGAAATAAAAGCCTATGAGATATGTTTGACAATTAAATGAAAAAAAAAAGATCAGATTCTATGACTTAGAAAATTCTACACTGAAATCAATATAGTTATTCAGCCAAAAAAGGAACTGTGCTGACTGCTAAATTCATTGCTTGTGTTCTGAAGTGTCCTGTTTAAAAGAATGCCCATTCTATCCTAGGCAGACTTATTAGGGGAAAGATATAAAGGATATAGCCATAAGATATTTAAATGTAGACCATTTTGCAGGTGTCCGATTGTCTCAGTTTCTGTAAAAGTGATTAAGCTATGAAAATGGATAATTTCTCAATGTTTGAAGAAAAAAAGATGTATTTTAAAAAGAACATAATAGAGCCCAGCTGGTGTGGCTCAGTGGTTGAGCATCGAGCTAGGAAACAGGAGGTCATGGTTTGATTCTCAGTCCAGGGCACAAGCCAGGGTTGTAGGCTCAATCCCCAGTAGGGGGTGTGAAAGAGGCAGCTGATCAATGATTCTCTCTCATTACTGATGTTTCTATCTCTCCCTCTCCTTTCCTCTCTGAAATCAATAAAAATATATTTTAAAAAAGAAAATAATAGAAACCAACATTTTTAGGAAGGAATTTCAATCTGAGTGACATTATTCATCACAGAACTCAATTAGTAAAGAGAATGAAAAACACACTCAACTAAGTCATTTAGCCTCTTTGGTGGAAAGGCACTGTGTAAATCCAGGGAGCTATTATGTGACTGGTCATCTTAAATGCATGTGCTCCCAGGTAAAATGGGTTTAAGTTATAACACATTTGAAAATACTTTTTTTTTTTACTCTAAAAATATTCTTTTTTCAGAACTCAATAAATGGGTAGCAATTCCGGATTTAATGAAGTGTCTGAAGTGGTGCATGGTATTTCTCGGTTGAAGCAAACTCATTATTGTTGTTAGCTGATGGGAGCTAGGTTAATTAAGTGTTTCACTCCTGGTAGACTAACCAATCAACTGGAGAATCTGGGCCATTGCTATTCCCAAATGAAAGGAGCAAAAATACTTAGGAGAATCTAAGAGGGGAGGAGAGAGTGTTAGTAACATGGATTTTGAAACAGCATATTTTGTCTAGCTGGGTATACCCAGAACTGCTTTACTTAAAGGGAAAAAATTAAATCCAGAAGTCTGTAATATTTTTGGACAATTGATGATAGAGGGAAAACTTCCTCCTATATTTTCTTCTGGTCACCTTTCAGTTACATTAAATAAAATAGCATTTTTCTTTCTACTTGTATCAATTCCCTTGTTATAGATGTGAAATGATATGATTAAATGAAGAAAGAAAAAAGAAAACAATAGTAGAAAGAATCAGCAAGTAGAGAATGGGGCATTCATGTGTTATCCAGCCCTATATCCAACCAAAATACTATGGATGGTGATTTTAATGTGATTTTGTTCTCATGACACAAATAAAAAACCTAGGTTCCCAAGAAATTGAAGGCTGGGAAAAGATTGAGATGTCAGCAGCTTCTAACAAAACGATCAGGGCCGAAGTGAAGGATTGCTCTCTTTAAGTCATCACATTCTGAGTATCAAAGTTGCCTTTATATTTACAATCTAGTTCCATTCTTCCATTGATTACTTATTAACCCCTTACCAAGGATTAATGACAAGAGAGATATGTCAAAGTGATGAGCTTTTGTTAATTTGGTCTAAGAGAAATTTCAAACCTAAAAAATTAAAACAGATTGCCTCACAGCAGTCCTTCTTTGGTTGATTGATGATCTTACTTTAAGCCTGCAGAATGCACTTTGGCTTCTAAACCAAGTTATATAAATTACCATTTAACATAAACTGTAGTAAAATTGCCCATGATGTTTCAGCAAAAGCAGATTCTACACCCAACTATGATTTTCCACTTCCCTTTTATGGCTAAATCACTAAGATGAATATTCTGGACTTGCTGCCTTCATTTCTTGTTTCTTACTCCATCCTTAATTTCTTACAACCCAGCTTGCTCTTCTGCTCACTTCAAAGTCACCCAGGGATTCCTAATAGGTCTCTGGAGCTGGTCTCTTCCCACTCTTGGTTCTCTTAAATGTCACAGAATGTCTGACATTGTTGGTTACTCCATCTGAGGACATTTCTCTTGATTTTGTGCAATATGGCATCTTCATTAGTAGTCCTTTGGGGGCTCTGTCGCTTCTGCTTGCTTTTTGAGGAGCAGTGGTATACTCTTCTAGCTATACCACTGATACAGGGCTGTGATAGTATTTAAATGTTTGCCTCCCCACTAAATTGTCAGCACACAATATTGAGTCTTTTTATTGCAGCAATGTGCACATTCTCTGGCACAAAGTCCACTTAATGTGTATTCCTTGAATGCTCAAGAACTGTTTGACTAAAATGGATGAGTGTGTATCTAACCTTCACAATTAAATGGCAAGTTTTGGGGAGCAAAGACTATATATATTTTAAGTGTTCATAGTCTCCTATGATTGTGTTTTGCGTAATTTGTACTTGTGGATTTATTATTTTAGCCAAAGCTAACATTTTTTAATAGCAAAGTCTAATAGAACTACCACAATTCCAAATACTGAAAATAATCTAAGTTGTGGACAGGATACCAAAATCAACACTAGTTAGATGTTTCAGAATCAGCTGCTCTAAGGAATATCAATGAAGAACCTGGGTTTAGATAATCCAATATAATAATAGCCTAGGTGGTGTCACGTCCTTGAGAGATGCCCTTGCACGACGTCATCACAAGATGGTCACCACAAGATGGCCACATGCACAGCGGAGGTGGGGCTTAGTGGCCGCTCCACACAGTGAGGCCTGGGGGTCCTGCGGCTCTGCAGGGTGCAGAGGAGGCCAGTCCCAGTGGAGGAGGCGGGTCGTGGCAGGGGAGGGTAATTGGGGGTGAACAGGCCAGCAGGGGAGTAGGTAGGCGTAAATCAGGCTGTCAGGGGAATGGTTAGGGTGCGATCAGGCTGGCAGGCAGAAGGGGTTAGGGGCAATCAGGCAGGCAGGCAGGCGAGCGGTTAGGAGCCAGTGGTGCCGGGTTGTAAGAGGGGTTTCCAACTGTCGGAAACTGGCAGTTGGACATCCCCCGAGGGGTCCCAGATTGGAGAGGGTACAGGCCAGGTTGAGGGACACACACTGCCCCCCCCCCCATGCATGAATTTCATGCACTAGGCCTCTAATTTTCATATAAAATAATCAGTAGGGAAATCAGTCTTGTACTCATTGGAGAAACCAGACATCACTTAGCAAGAAAAAATAAAAGCAAGTATTCATAATCTAATCTAAATATTTTATAAAATAATTAAAATAAGGTCCATGAAAAAGAGCATGGCATAGATTTTCATTTCCAACTGTCGGAAACTGGCAGTTGGACATCCCCCGAGGGGTCCCAGATTGGAGAGGGTACAGGCCAGGTTGAGGGACACACACTGCCCCCCCCCCCCATGCATGAATTTCATGCACTAGGCCTCTAGTTTTCATATAAAATAATCAGTAGGGAAATCAGTCTTGTACTCATTGGAGAAACCAGACATCACTTAGCAAGAAAAAATAAAAGCAAGTATTCATAATCTAATCTAAATATTTTATAAAATAATTAAAATAAGGTCCATGAAAAAGAGCATGGCATAGATTTTCACTCCATGATTCTGGAACCAATATTAAGATATTATGTTAGATATAGAAACACTATCAGCTAGATTGTGCATGATATTGTGTATGGCCCTTCTGCTGTTTAATGTTCATAAGATGATAAGGAGAATAAAAATGTATCATCATTTCTATTCATTTGATTTTAAAAAGTCCTTTGCTTGACCAGCTTAAATAACAATCTCATTGTAATGGATGGTAGATTGGGGAGTCACTGGAGATAACAATATGGAAAAAGACTTGGGAGTGAAATCTCCTTGGGTCCAAAGATGCATTTGCCTCCAAACAGCTTTTAAGCCAAGACAAAGTCTCCAAGTCTCACTTGTTTTATTTCCATACTTGCTTCAAAGGATTTATGCAAAAAATTAGGGGAAAATTGTATATAGAAAAAAACCTTGTAAAATGTAAATTGCAATTCTAAGAGGTGATTGACTTTTTGATATCTGTAGAATGAATAAATAGCTTATTTAAAATGAAGTAAGGCCAGATATGAATTAAATTTTCAGATTCCACGCTGTCTACGCAACTCTCTTCAGTTAGGCTTGGGTAAAGGATCTGACATCTTAAGTGGATCATCCGATATGGGGCGTGAGGAGCATGAAGCACTGGTGAGAATGTAAGCGTTCTCCATTCCCACAGGAGGCAGACTGTTTTAATGTTGCTGGATGATACACAAGCCTTGAAGGAGGAGGGACATCACACCTGATGGAGCACAGCTGCCCTTTTCCTATAAAGTATAGCTCTGAGAACAGAGAGGCCACCTTCATTGTACAAAAGGGTGGACAAGATTAGAATATGGTGATTTATCAGCAAAAAAAAAAATTCTATGTAACTGGGTTGGCACTGTGATTTTCAAATATAATGACTATTTTTTTTTTTTAGTACAAGTGATTTATTTTTAAATAAAGCCTTTGCTTCCATAAAGGTAGAGGTATTAACCAATGAATAAGATGGAAACCAGGACGACCCAAAGTACCTACTATAAAAAAATATTTAGTATGTAGACGGAGAGTGGTTAAAAGGGTGATGTGTAAAGTGTTGCTTCTAAGCAGATTCCAATTAAATCTCCTTTCCTTCTAAAGTGGTTAGTCATCATGAGAAAGAATATTAAAGTTAGCATTTGAAAAATTCAACATCAGAAAACAACAAGGCTGAAATGTATAAAAACATGTGTGAAACCAGAGATATAGAAAGCATGCTAACCCCCTAAATACAGATTAGCTAGGCTAAGTAAGAAAGGCATGAAGTGAACGTCCATAATATTTCTCATAAATGGAAGGCGACGGGCACAGAAATAGCTGTTGAAATACTTCATTGTCAATTTTCTCATTTGTTATTAGCTTCCATGGCTTTCCTAGTAAAGTCTTTACCCAGATGCTAATCAAGCAGGGGTTTGCCTTGCACATCAATTTTTAATATCCCCCCCTCATAGTTAAGTGAAACCTGCAGCACGAGGCTTCTCCTGTTAAAAGCAGCCTGACCTACTTCCCTGTGAAATCAATGGGAGACTTACAAAGGCGCACAAGCAGCTGGCATTTAAGGTTGGCTCCTAATCTATGTTGGTGCAAAATGTGTGTTTCCCTGGGCCTCCGCATTCTGTCTTTATGAATTTTAAAAGTCCTAAGAATAGAGAAGACCTTGAAGGCTATGGAGCCTGATGAGGGAACTCATACCTGAATTTTGTGCCCCTGGGGTTTGTGAGCTCATGTGTCAGCTGCATTTGTAGTGGCTTCCAATTAACAGACACCCCTAGGTCTGGAGCCGAGGAAGGAAAAGAAAGGCCTGAACGGCATCCACTTGCATTCAGATACAACCTACAAAACGGAATCCGTCAGAATAAGGTTTTCAGACCCCTGTGTTTCAAGGTTTTTGAAAGTAAGAACATATATATTTGGCAAAGCTTTCTAAAGACTTGTATGTCCGGTACCTGAATTGTAGGGCATGAAATAGGAACACAAAACCAGAGAGACAGAGGAGTCCTCAGGGCTGGGAAGGGCATGCAGGGTCCCCATCTGGTGAGGGGCTCCTATTAAAGAGCAAGCAAGTTCCCTGCAGGTGGTCACGTGCAGCCACACAGGGGGCCCATGTGTACCTGATGGAAGAGGAGGGTCACCTTATGTTAAATTCTCAGGTACGATGCTAGATGCTAGAGTGCGTGAGCCTGTAAAATTAAGAGAAGTGCTGTTCAGTGTACACATGTCCTTGGTTAAGTTTATTTCCACTCATTTCATCCTTTTTAATGTTACAGATACATACGTATTTTAACTATGTATATGCACACATTCAGTCTTTTAGTCACTCAATGGATGTTGATAAAATACCTATGAAATAATGCCAGGTACTATCCCAGAGGCCAGAATCTTTATTTTGATACGCCAGTCAAGAATTCAAATGAAGATGTGAGGTACGCTTATTAATAGAGAGAGCACCTTCTGAGGGCAGACTTGGCAGTCAGCAATATTATTACAAAGATATAATAGTGAATAGTAAAGAAGACTAGCAGATTTAGAACTGAGCATTTTAGCAAGGTGTTCTGTTTTTCTTACTCCCTTGCCTCTATACCTTGCCATTCTGGCCCTGCTAAACTGTGTCACAACACTCAACACTGTCTTACATCCTGAAGCTTAAAATGCCTGGGCATCCAGAATTCACTCCAGTGGCCTGGGTTCAGAGACTCTTAGAAGATGATTGCTTTTTTGTTTGAGACATAATCATAGCTTCATCTTACAAATCTTGTATTACATACAGTACTTCTCTCTCTTCACCCTCCACCTATTTATTTTTATTTTTTTCTGCTTTTCTTCCTATTCTTTAATCCATGAGCCTAATGCAAAACAATGGATTTTTGTAATTTTCTGCGGCCTTATTCATCATTCAGATTGATTTGGCCACAAAGTCTGCTACCAGATAAATTATGAACAAGATATCACAGTAATAAAAAGTCTCAGTAATGTCAGAAATAAGAAATAACAATCTAATTCAGGCCCTGGTTTTGTTTTCACTTAACTTGCAAAAAAAAGAAAAATAAATACCTTTATTCCTGAGCCACTTTATGATTATACAGTTCATACATGCATTTTATATGTGTATATATATAAAAGACCATGAAGAAAAAAAGAATGACAGGAGTTGAAATAAGGGGACAGGAAGCCGAAAAAAACATAATAACAAAAGAAGGAATGGAGGGAGAAAGAGAAGGAAGAAGAGATGGAGAAGTGAATTATGTTGCCACATTAAATTTCTAAGAGAAGAACTCTTGTATCTTACCTTCCTTGGCTCAAAAAAAAAAGAGTGGAGGATAAAGTCATTGGCTCCCTACTTTCTGTTCTAAGACCATGAATCTCATAGTAGGAGGTCAATAAATATTTGCTATGCCTTAGAAATAGTACTGTTTAACTCCTTCATATTTACAAAGTGAAATCCAAAGAGCTTCAATTACTTGAGCAAAAAGTAATGTTATGTAATAGCACAATCTGAAGCAAGTTCTAGTTCTCCTAAGTCCCCTCTAAATATCAACATTTAAATATATTTTCTATTGATTTTACCTATAGCTTTACTTAACCTTCTTGACTAACCATTTACAATACCATTTGGGGGAGAAAAATAAAATATCATTCATTGGAGACTTTATCTTGAAAACTCTTTTTTTTCCTTCAAATTTATACGTATATTTTCCCAAAGAATGCTATAAAAATTTTCAGATTGGCCAACAATGAGTCCCGGACATCTTTTATTTCTCTAACCATATTTCTCTAGAGAATTGGAGAATTAAAATAATCAAGAAATATAGTATTGCCCTGGCTGGTTTGGCTCAGTGGATAAGAGCATTGGCCTGAAGACTGAAGGGTCCCAGGTTCAATTCTGGCCCAGGGCACATGCCTAGGTTATGGGCTTGATCCCCAGTGGGGGGAGGGGGGTGCAGGAGGCAGCCGGTCAATGATTCTCTCTCATCATTGATGTTTCTATCTCTCCCTCTCCCTTCCTCTCTTAAATCAATTTAAAAATATTAAAAAAATAGAAATGTAATACTGTATATATTCAGTTCTGTAGCCATCAGTGTATTTTCCCAGAAGGCTTAATATTCCTGCTCTGCTTTTCTTATAAAGCCATAATAGCTATGACTTCTTTCACCAGCCCCCAAATACAGCTATTAGTAACTGTAATTATAGCATCTAAGTTTGCATTTACTTTGATTGAAATGAAATATTCTCATTACCCTTCATGATGAAGGAATTATTTTTCTTAGCATTCAGTATTTGCTTCAGAAACATTTATGAATGTATTTTAAGAATTACATCTTTTAGGAAGAATGGAAATTATATTTTTCTTCTTATGCATTAATATTTTTAGTGCCTGAATGTCTCTGTTGCTTTTAAAGAAGATTAAAGCATTTTTTCCATCTGCCTGTTAAAATGATTTGAGTTTTAATTAAAGTTGATTGCACCTGTGCATATATTCAACTACCCACACAGCTTCCACCTACTAGTTGGAAAGCTTGTCATTCCTTCAAAAATTAAAAGAGGGAACTATGACCTTTAAAAAACCTCATAGACATAGAAAACAGACAATACCGAGAAGTATGATTTTTTTATCTTAGATCAATGACTTTTTATCTTCTAATTATTATTAAAAATTGGTTATTATTCTTAAATGGTTAGTTTCCTTGTCATTTTTAAGGCAGCCTAGCTGAGGAAGCCAAGTAAAAGAATCAAAATTCAACAACAAATTTTCACCCACCCACTCAGTGGTTGCTGTGTGTGTTCCTTAGCTTTGGCAGTTTAATCTTTTCTCATTTATGAAGGTCATCTTAAAATGTGATGTATTCAAACATTTTTCTTCAACGATAAAATTTTTTTTTCAAGGAATTCTAATAAGTAAAAAGATAGATTAGTTTTTATTTTATTTTACTCTTTTTCCTTTCTCTTAAGAAAGGATTATTAAGATGCTTTCAACTAAAATAGAAAAAAACCATGGAAATAAAGCCAGTCTACAAAAAGAATAATGAGTAGTATATTAAATGCTATTAAAAATGTTTCATCTACACTAATAAAAGAGAAACATGGTAATTGCCATACGACCGCTACCCTTTTCATTGGCTAATCAACGAGATATGCAAATTAACTGTCAGCCAAGATGGCAGCCGGCAGCCAGGCAGCTTGAAACTAACATGAGGCTTGCTTGCCTCAGTGACGGAGGACTCCAACCTTCC
>NW_006290306.1:6908726-6927909 GCF_000327345.1 Myotis davidii
CCCAACCCCCCTGATGGACTCTGCTCTGTGCATGACAGGGGGCGGCGCCCCAACTCCCCAATTGGCCCTGCTCTGAGCCCGACCAGGGGCTGCACCTAGGGATTGGGCCTGCCCTCTGCCACCCGGGAGCAGGCCTAAGCCAGCAGGTCGTTATCTCCCGAGGGGTCCCAGTCTGCGAGAGGGCACAGGCTGGGCTGAGGGACCCCCCTCCCCCCCGAGTGCACAAATTTTTGTGCACCGGGCCTCTAGTTAAGAATAGAAAAGTGGATCTGAACCCTATCCTTATTTTCAAAACTTGTGGGAGCCTTTTGAAACCACCAGTGTACTAGTAAAGGCCTCACCTTTAGTTCAGTAATATTGTGGCCCTGACGTGGGTGTTGTTTGAAGACTCCCCAATTGTTTCTAATAAGCATTTAGGAATGAGAAACTCTAGTATGAAACCTATTCTGCTATTTATCAGTAAAATCTTAAACTTGAGGATCCTTGATCCCAGATGCTTCATTTAAAGATAAACAAATGAAGGCTCAGAAGGGGAAAGCGATTTGCCCAAGGTCTCATTGCTAATTAGGGGCTAAGTCTGCACTGGTACCCAGGGTCTCACTACCCCTAAGACAGCTCTGTTTACACTGTACATGCTGTGGCTGGGACTTCCCAGATCACAGCACTCAGAAGTATGAACCCTCAGCACTTGGTTGCTAAATTGCTGGTATGAATCCATGCACTGCATTATTAGCACAGTTTTATGTCCTCAAACAGCATCTAAGCCATTTCTATAAAAATGTGGCAATATGCCATGCAACAGGAACTTCAATTTTGATCCCAAATGCCTAATAGTAATTTCCTATGCACATTAACTCAGTCTTGAGGATATGTAAAAATGTCCTATATTACAAAGTCTTTTCAATTTATAAAAGTGCTAGTAACAGAATATTGCTCTGATCTTCTAGTCATTCTCTTTCTCTCCTGTTGTTCAAAGGGTTATTCTGACATCACCCCTTAAAAAATAGGTAAAAACAGAAATGTTTAGAGGTATCGATAGAATTCCACTTTTTTCCCCAGAAAAGAGAAAGCTAATTTTAATTTTTTGCATCTGATAGATAATTAGTTACTTTCTCTCAGTGGCCTTAGTAAGCAGTGATTCGGCTGGTAAAGCCAAATTCCTTTGAATATCTCACAAAAGGGCAACTCAAATTATAGTCATGGTTTCTTTATTCTCCTTATACCATTGTTGCTTCTCCTTGAACTTGGCATCTTTTCTTCTGTATTTTGGCTGTGTTCATGCTGTTGGCTGCCTAAGGATATTTTGTGTTCATGCTGATGGCTGCCTAACGATATTTTGTATGTAAAACTACCCGTCTTCTGTCCTATGGTATCAATAATTAGTTTGAAAATCTCCTTAAAACAGGATAGGGTTGTAGTTTTAGGAATATCAGGCTTCTGTGTTTGGACATTTTTTAAAAAATATATTTTTTTGATTTTTTACGGAGAGGAAGGCTGAGGGACAGAGAGTCAGAAACATCAATGAGAGAGAAACATCGATTAGCTGCCTCCTGCACCCCCCCTACTGGGGATGTGCCCGCAACCCAGGCACATGCCCTTGGCCAGAATCGAACCCGGGGCCCTTTAGTCCCCAGGCCGACACTCTATCCACTGAGCCAAACCAATTAGGGCTGTGTTTGGACATTTTGACCAAATATCATTTCTGTAATATAGCTATTTAGGTGCACACGAATCCCATTTTACTTTCAACTGAGGAAACTAAGTATTTGATTTTAAGATTTGGCCCCTTCTTGTGTTTGTTTCTTTGTTTTTTATATACAGAGTTTAAAATCCAGAAGGCATCTTAGAGATTTGGTGGTCTAAGTCCCTTATTAGAGAGATGAGTACAAAGAAGCACAGAAAGTGGAAAAAAAAATACCCAATGTCACCCAGATGCTGGCAGAACCATTACCAGGGTCAAGTTTCCCCAACAATTAAATCCAGAGGCCTTTGTGCTATGCTGGTCTCATATCAGCATTACTATGACTGGGGCTGTAGGGAGGAGGGAAAATATAAAAATCACATATGCGTGAGTCCCTGTGGCTCCTTTCTTTAAGAAGATTCTTTTTTAGATTGTTGGCTTTATTAGTATTGTAATTTGCTACCTGGTGTCCTACTTAAGAATGGGATTCTATTGTCAGGTCTTCTGTAACTGTTGACATATGATTTTGGAATTTGTCAAAAGATGCAGATATCTTAAAACATCCTAAGTCAAAATGTGTGCCTGGCCCAGGTTATAAAGGTTTTATAACCTTAAAACTCTGTGTGTGAAGTATTTTAGAATTCTATTTGTCCCCCCTCAGAGATTTTTATCAGCAGTTTCTCTATCAAATATGTGAAGAATTTGATGTAGAGAGAGAATAGATAAGCTTCAGTGATATCAGGTCCTAAATAAGAAAGAAAACTGAAAGGCAGCCATTGGCATTATAGGGGCTGAGGAGAGCTGTGGGCATAAATATTTAATGTGGTATATTATGGGGACACATTTGTATTTTTTATGCACTATTTTGAAGTAAAAAGGATTGTTGAACAATAAGGACATTTTCTTAATTATATTCTATTTTTTTAACATGCAGA
The DNA here is from genome assembly GCF_000327345.1 of Myotis davidii. Lineage (NCBI taxonomy): Eukaryota > Metazoa > Chordata > Mammalia > Chiroptera > Vespertilionidae > Myotis > Myotis davidii. The sequence goes on from NW_006290306.1 coordinate 6,911,343, forward strand.
GAATTTACTATGAGTTCAGGGTAGTTATTTAATGAATTTGCAATACAACATTGTTTAGTATTTCTCTACATCTTGACAAAGGGTTAAGACCAGACAAGAGGCTGGTTAATAATTTAAAAATAATAATTATCTCATCATTGAACAGAGGATAGATTTTGAATGTCAGAAAGTTATCTTCATCTGGTAAATAGTCTCAAGTTCATCTGTATTGGATGCAAACACTAGAAATCCTGTATATTAACAGGCTTATATGCAAGTTGTCTCTTCCACCAAGAGTTCGACAGGGAGTTCAACCAGGTAACAGGACCAGCCGGCCAACTGCCCAAGGCCCCTCCCCCAGGCAGGCCTGGCCCAATCTGTCACGATTGGAGTGGGCTGGCCAGGCCCCACCCATGCATGAATTTGTGCACAGGACCTCTAGTTGTTTATAAAAAATATGCCTCAAAATATTTTTTATTTCCAAATCTTTGTGTCTATGTCAGCACACCCCATTGAAAAGGATGTTAAAGAAGCTGATGACATCATAATGTGGAGATGGTGTTATCTGGACTTTTGTGGATTTCAAGATGGTGTTAATCATGAGCATCTGACCTGGGATAACTCCTCAGACATCTTTCCCCTGGCCTTTTTTACACATTTTTCCTAGGAGAATCTTCCTTTAATACTGATGACCTCACCATGCCTGCTCCTCAAAAACAAATACAAACGCAGTAGCTTGTCACTTAAAACCGTTCTTAATTTGTCTCTCCTTTTTAATGTAAATTCTGGTCCTATTCTTTCTTAATATAAAGCCTTCCTTCCAGACAGGCTAAATTTATTATGCAGCCTAAACCATTGTTCCTCTCCACCCCTCTTTTGAAGGTATTTATTCTGAAATTTACAGTGGAAGTATAGATTTGAATAGACATAACAATGTTATTGATCTATTTTCCTTCTGTCCAAGCTTTGTATTGTAGAGGTATTAAATTTTAGCATTCGGAGGATGCTTAGAAATAATTTATTTCAAATTTATAATTTTATCTGAGAAAACTAAGGCTCAGGAAGAGATGCTTTATTGAACTGATCTAAGAAGGAACTGCAGATCACCTCAACCCCATCCCAGAATGTTCTGCTGTTTTGATATTTCTGGAAAGTATTTTATTTTGAATTTTCCCCCAAATATATCTAATTTATATCTAAATTGTTTTTTGTTTTAAATAAATCATCAACATTTTCTTTGTGAAAAAGTTTTAGTCTTATTTTTTAATTATTTCTTGGGATTTTCTTTTTTGCTATTATTTTAGAAGAATAGTATTTGGGAAAAAAATGGATTTCATTGTCTTCATTGAACTGAATGGTAAAGTATATCAACTGTTTGAATGACCACTTCAGAGGCTCATCCACTTCCATATTAAGCACATACTTATTGAAGCCTTAGGATTTAATATATTTATTAAATAATCAGTAAAGATGTATTCATCAGTTTTGTAAAGTATTTTTATTACAACTAGAGTTAAGAGAGAAGAATTCTTATACTCTATTTGGCAATTTAATTAATCTCTCTGCTCTTTATTTTTCTGTCCGTATGCCAATAAAAATATTGTCATCATTAGAAACTCAACGATTTTATATTTAGACTATTTTACAGGGGGGAAAAAAGAGAAATGATATGTGTAAAAATCTGAGGGTCCAACTACTATACCAAACAACTCCAAAACCTCAGTGGATTAACATACTATGACTTTCAGTGGTTCTCAACCTTCCTACTGTTGCGACCCTTTAATACAGTGCCTCATGTTGTGGTGACCCCCAACCATAAAATTATTTTTGTTGGTACTTCATAATTGTAACTTTGCTACTCTTATGAATCGTAATGTAAATATCTGATATCAGGATGTACTTTCATTGTTCGCGAACCACAGGTTGAGAACCGCTGCTTTATGCCATAGGCCATGACCTATGTTACTGTCATGTGACAATCAATTAGGAGATCTAGTGGAGGATGGGTAATTCTCCCCACAGTTATTGGGAAATTTCTACCTGGTGACTCTTCCAGCACCTGAAAACTCAAAAAATCCCAGCAAGCAGGAGGAGGATGCATTGTAACTTTGCTACTCTTATGAATCGTAATGTAAATATCTGATATCAGGATGTACTTTCATTGTTCGCGACCCACAGGTTGAGAACCGCTGCTTTATGCCATAGGCCATGACCTATGTTACTGTCATGTGACAATCAATTAGGGGGTTTAGTGGAGGATGGGTAATTCTTCCCACAGTTATTGGGAATTTTCTACCTGGTGACTCTTCCAGCACCTGAAACCTCAAAAAATCCCAGCAAGCAGGAGGAGGATGCAGATGCTATACATCCTTTTCACCCACATTCTCACAGCCAGACCTCAGTTTTATGACTGCCTTTAACTGCCAGGAATGCTGGGAAGTATGGTTTAACAAGGTGCCCAGAGAGGACAAACAGATTTGGTCAGCCTCTGTCTAGTTTCTCTGTCCACAGTCCTCTTGGTTTCTGCATTATAAGAGAAAATGAAAATGTAAATCGTATTCTCTGAGCAAATTGTTTCTTTTCCCTGAAGTACTAGAATTTCTTCAAGAGCATGTTATTAGAACAGGTCAACAGTGGAGCTATGCCTGATGACTTCAGTGAAGGTTGTTTAGGTAAAGATCATTTCCTTCTGTGTTTCTTTGCATATTCTGTTATACTTCAATGTGCCTCGTCTATTTTGTTATCTTATTAAATATTGTGCCACATCTAATTATTAAAACCAGGGATTTACCCTGTGTTCCTTCTGAACATAAACATGGACTTGCTTTCCAATTTTATTTAAAATCATGAACTTTTCAAATGCCTGAGCTATTATTCTTTCTCTATTTATATAGAGAAGGCATCCTTAGATATTGGAATTGACATAACTGACCCGGATGACAGAGTTCATATGAAAGAGAAGCAATAATTAAAAAAAAAACAACTAACAACTAAAAATTGCCTCTGCTCCCTGATGCCCTTTCACAGTGGAAACATGGAGACTTTGCCCTATTTTCCCTGGAGACTCAGGAGATGGAATAATAGACATATGGGAGAGGACTCCAGTGTTCACCTGGACTTGTAGGTTGTCTGGCCACGATCAGCTCCAGACAGTATAGTTTGAAAAGGCACCATGACATTCAATTAGTGTCTGGGCCAGGGTGACCGGGAAAATGAAAGTTCTACATCTGTATTCTGAAGAAGACTTGGCTAAGGAGAGACAGTCTCCCCCACTGTGGATTCTAAAGGACACTTACTTAAAAATAGAAAGACTAGTTCTGAGTTGCTGCAGAAACAGGACTACCATACCAACAACCAGCAAATGGTGGTTCCTGGAGGGCGGCTGACTGGAGCTCTGTATAAGAGCTTTCTAGCAATTAAAGATGTTCATAGTTGGCCAAGCTTTCCCACGAGGTGGGAACTCCTCTCTCCCTGGAGCTATCCTCCCAAAGGCAGGACACCATCTCAGCAAAGACATATACACACACCTTGCTTTTCACATTGCTATTGTGGGCTTCCTAGCTCCCTTTCAGCTCTAAAATGTGATGACTGAATCTAATACCCATCTGATAATGCAATTTAGTTCAGTGCCTTCTTCAGCACTTCAAATGTATTGTCTTTTCTGCCCAATTAATCCACCTTGATCACCTTTCATTATTTTCATTGCTCAGCAGTTGGAATAGGACTTTTATCCTGCTGATTATGCCAATAAGAGGGGACAATTCAGGAGCATTCATTGTTTCCACAGGAAGTTCAAATACTCATCAGCAACATGAGCTTTGATATCTGTATTGCCAGGCACAATTAGAGCCCATATTTTGTAACCAAGGGATCCCTATTGTGAGAGTGTTAAATTTCAAAAACAATAGCAGTTGCAAACCACAGATATAAAAGCCTCTTGTCTAAATTATCTGAATCATCTAGATATTAAAGAAACAATTAAATAATATGACAAATTAACCCTTTAAAACATTTAGTGCAAAAAAATGAAAAAAAAATAGGATCTATGTTCCTCTATAAAAATGGTGTTACTGGTCATATTTCCAAATAATACTTATTTTCTTCAGGGAATATTTTGTTTTCTGCTCTATCATTAGCAAGTTAATTAGAAACATTCTGGGTTAACAAAGGAAATAATGCTGGTTATAGTAGTGAATTCATGTTTGTCAGTGAGGGTTATTGGTTCATGCCGTGGCCCATGTGCTGTGAAATTGGAGAGGTGGGAAGAAAACCTGTGAGTCAGGGCCAAAAGTATGGTTAGGTCCAAGAGAGAAAGATAATGAGCTAACTTTAACTTTTCCAGATCAGGAATTCATGAGTTCATTCACCTAGTCTGTTCTCACTGTGGACTCTATTAGATATTGAGTCTTCAGCCTTAAGAACCTTACAGTCACATGGCAAGAACAGACATATAAATCAGCAATCACATGACCTTTCCAGCCAAAAAAAAGAACTTTGGGAAAAGGATAATGCTGCCAGTTTTAACATATTGGAGTTTCCCAGAGATACCTAAGTAAAGGTCCATATCTGCTATTTTATTTTCTTTGTCTATAGAGCTTGGGAGGGATCTTTAGTTTGTGGAGATTTTTAAGAATCCTCACTACGATTTCATTGTTGAGGGAGTGAATGTTGATGAGGAAGAGTGGATTAAAGATTGTGGGAAAGCTCAGTATCAGATATGGGTCAGGCCCGATGATGAAAGCTATCAGACCAGGGAGCCAAGTAGTTATAGCGGCCCAGGGTCCAGGGCGGGAAAAGAGAGTGAAAGGAATGAGTTAGAAGATGGAGAGACAAATGTAGACCCAGGGACAGACAGAAAAAAGAAGCATAAAATGGGAAAATTTTGAGAAGGAACTTCAGAGTTAGCAGCATGAGGTGTGATAGATTGGCATCCTGGGGAGAATATTTCGGTCATGAAAAGATTGTTCCTGGTCTCTTATTTTTGTTTATGGTTTTTAAACTCAAACACTGTGAAAAGTTTAAGACAATAAAGTGCAGAGCACACAAGCTTATTGACAAATGTAACACAATAATGCATGCATTTTTCACAGCAAGATTTCAATTCAAGATCCATCTTCAATGTGAGAATCAGGTTTTAGATGAATAGGCAACATTCAGTCATTCATTGATGAGCAGAGAAAGAGCTCAATCTATGTAGTTGGCCCTGTGCTACACACTGGGGCTGTAACTGTGAAAATAACTAAGATTTCACACAAAACTCTACCACAGTACCTAAGATTGATCTTGTCCAGGAAGGTTTATGTTACTAAAACAAATTTTTTTTCTAACAGGCTTTAAGAAAACATTGAAATAGATGGACATGGATAAATATGTCCTTATTCCCCTGAATAGATGTCTTTGAGCTGTCAATATGCTTTATTGTATATATTTCTTAGACTATTTGTCCACTTTCCATCTGTCTCTTTTCAACAGTTATTTTGAAGATTTTCTTATTTATTTTAATTAGAAAATGTATAATGTAGAAAGCTGTACCTAAATATATTGGAAACCAGATTCATTCTCAAATCAAGTGCTCAATAAATACATTAATGACTTTCTTACAGATTTTTCAGTTTGTCCTTCTATTTAGGAGGCAGATGTTAAGGTATAAGTCTAAGTAGCATGATTTCTTTGATCTTTTTGTTCTAAATATGCCTACCAAAATTCAACCTCTGGGACTTAAAAACAAAGAAGAAAAAAGAAAGACTCCATTTTGTTTCCATGGCTGTGTTGGGATTTTACTTAGTTGAGGTTTGAGACCTAAGTGCACCTCCCTGGTATGTATATGCCAGTAATTTGAATGAAAACAAAGAAACTAATATTGATGGAGGTGTCTTGACACACATTCTCAGCCTTTTGTATTTAAAATGTTGTCCTAGCCGTAGCCGGTTTGGCTCAGTAGATAGAGCATAAGCCTGCAGACCAAGGGGTCGTGATTCCAGTCAACACGTGCCTTGGTTGCAGGTTCCCCAGCCCACATGGATGTTTCTCTCTGTTTCTTCCTCTCCTTTCCTTCCACTCTTTCTAAAATCAACAGAAAAATATCCTAAGGTGAGGATTCACACACACACACACACACACACACAAAATAAAAAAATAAAAAAAATTGTCCTAATCTGTAAATACAATATTGGACCCAATGTTTGGGTATTTTTTTTTAGTTTGATTAGTTTTAAGTCCAGTGATAGAGGACTCTGTGTTTTGTGTGTGTGTGTGTGTGTGTGTGTGTGTGTGTGTGTGTGTAAAATGGGAAATATTTATTAATGATAGTGGAAACAAATATAGAAGTCAGTAAAAACTTAAGCATCCCAATGGTTTGTTTAGAATCTGGAAGAGATGGTGAGGTGAAACATTAGGCTTTGAAACTGTGACATTTGGAAACCAGAGTACATTTTTCTTCGAAATTGTGAATAAACAGCTTGGAAATAATCTAAGATGTTCCTTTATGATACTTGTTTTATTTCAGTTGACTGAGGGCACTGAAAAGCAAGTTCTGGCTAAATTATTTTGCTGTAATTGTTATGCTGCAACGCATTACTTTAAAAATATTTTGACTTACATTTGATTTCAGTGTAACTGGGACATAGGCTTATATACAGGCACATTTAAAGACCAGGCTTTTTCTGAGGTTATTGCTATGAGATGACCCTCCTGGTTTAAGTTCTAGCTCATAGAATGATACTCATGGCATGTGCTTTCACAACTGTATAGCATCTTGGAGTTGGAAGAGACTATAACAATGTGGAGGTAAATAAAGACCAGAAAATGAGCATAGGCAAAGGCTATTTATTCAGAGCTTGTGATACCAAGGCAGTCAACCACCAGCACTTACACTTGGCAGGCACTCAAAGGCAGGGAAAAGAGTGAGAAATGTTTATAGTGGGGAAAAAGAGAGAGTTTCAGTTATGCCCCAGTTGGAGACTGTTGGCCTGGGGAAGCCGTACGCAGGCTAACTAAAAGCAAGGCATCCTATATGATTAATTTTGGGTAATATTTGACTTTCTCTGTTTGGCTCTTCATTGGAAACTGGGTCCAAAATCCTGGCTGTTTTGGGCCAATTCTTACACAGTATGGCTTCCTGACTTGGTTGCTAGAGAGATAGCCTGATTTGTAGATAGCAGGTTGGCTTCCTGCACTACTACTCCAGATAATAGCTTAAAGCCCCATTTTTATACGTTACTTGCAGTTTTCCATGTGTATATTCCTTCTCTCAGTGATCATCTAGTCTAAATGTAGAAAGATTTTAAAAATTCATAAAAGACAAATGGCTATAATTTATTTAAATTCAATATTGCTTTTAACTGTGTATGGCACTTTATTTTGAAAATATCTTAAAATGTAGAATATCATTAGATCCTTCTAATTAAAGTGGGAAAGTTAGGCAGAGCTGGTATTATCTCCATCCTATTTAATAAAAATTTAGTATGCAAATCGACCAAATGGTGGAATGACTGGCAGAACTACCAGTCACTATGAGGTACACTGACCACCAGGGGTCAGATGCTCAATGCAGGAGCTTCCTCCAGTTCACAGGCCCCAGGCCAGCCAAGGTGGGTGTCAATGGGGGCCCCCCATTGTCCCGCCAGTAACCCCACAGATTGGCCCTGATCACTGGGCAAGCCTAGGGACCCTACCTGGGCACAAATTTTGTGCACCGGGCCTCTAGTTTTTAGAGAAGAAATATGAGACTCCAAGAGGAGAAACTGAGTGTTCAGTGACATGGTTTACTAACTCAAGACCATGGCCAGGGCTGCAAAGCCAGGCATCTTGGTTCCTTACCCAGAGCTGCTTACAGCTCTGCCATACAGACAGGTAATGGGGAAACAGAGTGTGACATTTCTATCCCATAGCTGAAAGTTCATGGGCATTTTAACCTATACACAAAGAAACAAAATGCAGATCCTCTGAATCATTTCTGTGATTATTTTTTCACTTCAGTCTTTCTCAAAGATCCTTTATTGGAATGAAACTTTAAATATAGTAAATTTTACATCTTGTGACTGTTAGATAATCAGGTTTTAGAAACTGCAACCAGCTCTGTGCCACTTTAATACACTTATAACACTCACTTGATTCTCTTGTGCCATTAGGAATGTTATATTTCCTACACACATCAGAAAGATGTTGGAGGAGTTGAGAAACCTACTAAATTAATTAATTCACTAAATGCCTGTGGACCAATATGCTAGCGGTGCTGGAGGTACCAAATGAAAAAATAAATCAGCCCCAGCTTTTAAATAACTCAGGGCCTTTTGATAAGAGCAAATACATAGAAAAATGATACCCCAGCACAGGGTGGCATATGGGTGGGGAAGGCTTTAGACCAGTGATGGCAAACCTATGACACACGTGTCAGAGGTGACACGCTAACTCATTTTTTTGGTTGATTTTTCTTTGTTAAATAGCATTTAAATATATAAAATAAATATCAAAAATATGTCTTTGTTTTACTATGGTTGCAAATATCAAAAAATTTCTATATGTGACACGGCACCAGAGTTAAGTTAGGGTTTTTCAAAATGCTAACACTCTGAGCTCAAAAGGTTCACCATCACTGCTTTAGACAGTACTTAAATTGAGTAACCAGGCCTGTGGCGAGTTAACTGAACAAAGATAGGATATAAGGGCATTTAAAAAAAACCCAGCATTATTTTTGCTAGAGCTGGGATGGAAAAGAAGACATTACAACATACTTAGTGTTGTTTTTTGAATACACTGCTGTGGGAAAGTGACAAACTTAGAGAGGAAGGAAAGAGAGAGATGGTGGCTAATCTTTTGGGTCATACCAAAGAGTTTCAACATAATTCTGTGGGTAACAAGAATCTTCTGGGAGGATTTTAGTCAGGGGTACATTATGAGTAGATTTGCATTTTTGGGTTGTTTTTCTTTTCAAACACTTCTCTATTTCTTTTATAAAATGCTATTCCCTGAAATAACACTTTTCTCATAGTAGCAAGGTAACAGCACTCTTAAAAACATCTTTATTACATGTATTTTTAAATACTTCTGTACATGCATTACAAAATGACTATCACAACCATTCCCTGAAATAACACTTGATAATATTTTTACTTTAAACAGATCATGTTGGCAATTTGGAGTTTATATTTTAAGGAGTCAAAGCAATAGTTCAAGGGTGATGATCAAGCTTGAACCATAGAAATTGAAGTAGACACGATACAAAGTGGAACAGAAAAGAGCATGATATTCAGAAATAAAATGTGTAGAATCAGCTGAATGATGGATTTGGGGAATAGCAATTAAAGAAAAGGAGAGCAAGCTTCAAGCTGGATGGTTGGCTGGACAACAGGACCTAATAGTTTAGTAAAAAATGGTGCCAGTCAGTGTATGAAATGCCGAACTTGTGTTTTCCATGGGCACTTATCCAGCAGGAAGTTTTTAGTCTAAAGCTCCAGAGAATGGTCCAGGCTTGTGATAAAATATTTAGTAATCACTAACAACCAGACAATTGCTAGTTGAATCCTGGAGGATAAAAATAACAAAAAGATAGAATGAAGGAAACAGTGGTAAGCTAGTACCATGGGGACAACCATCATATAAGGGATGCATAGTGGAAGTCAGTTATGGATGACACAGAAATGGTGTGAGACATAGAACACAACACAGGAAGATGGGCCATCAGGAAGCTAAGAGAATTGAAGATGTAAATTAGAGAGTATCAAGGAGTTTTCAAATGGCTTTAAAGTGTCTTCTAAATCTTCCTACTCAAAGGTCAAGGCGATATTAGCAAGTGCAGTTTAGTAGAGTGGCTGGAATGAATTATGTCACAGTGAGCAGTGGAGTAAAAAAAGATGAGACAGTAAAGACGGTGAGTATAAAGAACACTTTAAGATATTTTCTTCAAAATGAGCTCAGGGAAGAGTTACTAAAGGAGTCTCAAGATTCACTGAGCTTCTCTTCCCAAGAGAGAGCTCTTTGCCAGCGATACTAACCTGAGCTCCTCCCTGTTATATTGAAATGTTGTAATCTCTAATACACATATAGGTTTCTAAAAATATATTGAAAGCATTTAGAAATTGTTCTTCAGCTTTTTAAAGGAACCTAGGAAGGATTTGACTCTTGTTTAACCGCGTGCAATTTTGGTTAACACACAGAATCAACAGAGGAGCTGAAAGTGCGAAGCCACAGCACAGAGCCACTGCCAAAGCTGGACAGCAAAGAGAAAGGACACCATGGGGCATCTTCCAGAGAGCCTGTCAAAGCTCAGGAATGGGATGGAACACCAGGGCCACCTGTGGTCACCAGTAGACTGGGAAGATGCTCTGTGAGCCCCACCTTATTAGCAGGAAACCACAGCTCAGGTAAGAAGGATGATCTCCCAGATAGATGGTAACGCCTCATGTCTCTGGAAACTGCTCTTATGCAATTATCACTTGGAGAACCATAGCCACAGATATGCCTTTCTACTCGTAGAGAAAGCATGAATAGCCCTTCACATAACAGGAGGTAATAATATACTGGACCACTCCAGGGACCATCATTCACATGGACAGCAGAGTAGTGAATGGTGTTTCTTTGAGCCGTGTGATGTGGCAGCCTTGAAAACTCGAAACATCTCATACTAAATTTTATCTAGAGTCATCACCTACAGCAGTTTTTTTAAATTTATTTATAAAGTTCAAGGGATTTAAAGTTCATGCCTCTTTTGCTTCAAAACAGATTTTAAGAAACTCGGAAATGAGCAGAAAGTAAAGTGGAGGATGAAAATGTAACAGAGACATGCTAGTTGGTTTGGCTGCGTGGATATAGCTTCGGCCTGCGGACTGAAGGGTCCCAGGTTTGATTCCTGTGAAGTGCACATACCCAGGTTGTGGGCTCCATCCCCAATAGGGAGCGTGCAGGAGGCAGCTGATCAATGATTCGCTCTCATCATTCATATTTCTATCTCTCTCTCTCTCCCTCTCCCTTCCTCTCTGAAATTAATAAAAAATATATTTTTTAAAAAATGTAATAAAGATGATCTGAAGGCAATAGAGGGAGTAGACATTAGGAGGCATTTGAAGTGGTGAGCTGAAGAATTTTACCTGGGACTATGTTTCCAAGTCTAAGTGAAAAATAGAAAACTATAATCTAATATACCTTTAAATTTCAAAGTTGAAATTAAAATTTGCAATGCAATTTGCATTGTTAATAGATAAATGTTATGAAACTTCAATTTATATATATATCATAGATCAGCTGTCTCTTGCACAACCCCTACTGGGGATGTGCCCGCAACCAAGGTACATGCCCTTGACTGGAATCGAACCTGGGACCCTTGAGTCCACAGGCCGACGCTCTATCCACTGAGCCAAACCGGTCAGGGCTGAAACTTCAATTTTTAAAAAGCAACATATACTTGCTTTGAACTGATTCATCTATGTGATAGACTTACAAAAAACTGTCAATTAAAATAAACAACAAATAATCAGGCACCCGCCTATAGTTTTCAGGTTTCTATTCCTTAACAGTGTTAGGGTCCTGAAGAAATGACCAATCTTTAATGTTCTTTTCAACTCTGATACTCACCTTGGAAAGCAATTTACATTAATTTAGCATGTGGTCTCTCTGAGGGTCATGCACAAGTTAAAATTGGAACAGGATGCATAGTTTCGGGGGAAGGCATATTTCTAGAAGTGTATGCAGGAAAAGCAGAACAATAGCTTCCCCATACTGAAAATGTAACTTAAAGCTTTGGTGATGCAGCTCTATAACTAACTTGAGCAACATGAGTTCAAACCTGGGGGAAGGAATATTATGGGAATTTAGCAGAAATTTGAAAAGAAATATTTTTATAATAAAGTATAAATAAATATATCAAGAGCTATTTACAAGATGACATAAGAAAGAAGTCTTCCTTCTGCATGAAAACCTTAAATGCAACAGATGGAATGTGTGTTTGGTGTGAAAGGTCGAGGAAGGTTGACTAAAGAAACTGCAAAGTAGGTTGGGACCAGATAGTAAGAATCCTGAAGGGCCTTGCATATTGGAAATGCTTTTAACCACAAAGTACCAATTAGCAGTGGCTTAAGTAATAATGACCTTTGTTAACTTCTGTAGCACCCAATCTGGAGGCAGGGAGCTTCAAGTGTTTGCCACTCTTCAGGGAGTCATTGGGACCTAGGAACTTTCTATCTTTCTAACTCTCCTGTTCTGATGCCCTTGATGATTTTTTTTCATAACCACAAACTGGCTATGACAGTTCTGGACATCATGTGCCTTTCATTTAGTTGGTCAGAACTGGGAAATATATTCTCTGGACCAATCACTTTGTGAAAGGAAATGGTATTTCCATGGGCTTACAAAAGGCCCTTCTTTCCCTTAAAGCAAGGGGCCTCTGCCTGATACCTAGAAACGAAATCCACAGACTATTTGCAAGGGTAAGGGGAGATTACATTCCATAAGTAATGGACAGTACCTGCCACATCATGTTTTGAACATTATGTTGTGGATATTTTGTATTCATTTAAATATTTTTAAGATAGGTATAATGTAATTCTGTTTCCATGATGATAGATCCAATGATGGCTTCACAGCTCCAAGCATGGGTGACTGGGAGGCCACGTGCTGAGACAGAGGTGGTTAATATGAGATGCTGAGCAGGGTTTAGATGGGAAAGCCAGCACTTCTATTTTGACTTTGTTAAGTTGGAAGTGCTCTGGGACATCTGATTGAGAAGAGAGCAGACAGTTGGAATTACAGATCTGGAGCTGAAGAGATTAAGTGGAATTAGAGATTGAGACTAGAGACATTTGGAATGGTTAACACCATAAGACTAGCTGATTCTAAACTCAGAGAACAGGAAACAGAGGTGAAGGGAACTGAGATTAGACCTGGGGAATCCAAACACTTTAATGTGTGAGCAAAGGATGAAGAGCTTGTGAAATAAATGGAAATGAAACAGTGATACTGTCCCCAATTCACTTTTACTGAACACTTAGTAAGTTGCATAAAAATGGGTAATAGGTCTGTGACACTGTGACATGAATCTTTCAAGAAATTCAGACAGTAAACAGAATTTATAATGAACTTTGACTTTCTCCCACCAGAAACTCCAGAAGCATCTTTTTGGCTTTCTATGGCCTTTAAATCTTTCCTGAGTCTTTTCAGCTCTGTTTGTAGAGCAGTAAATCATCTCATGACCAAAAGAAATGACATAAATTTCTGGAGTCCCTCACATTCTCCACCTGAGATTATGAAGGTGGTAAACAAAGGGGAAGGAAGGACATATTTTTGTTGTATTTTTGATAAAGACATTTTTGAGTCTCTCTCCAAAGAAATACGAAAAGTAGGGGAGAAAGTATAGTCATTTACATAATGTCAGTGCAAGTCAGGGTTTCTTACGTGAAAGTGAAACCATTGACATGACCACTCAAAAGTAAGTGTGCATCACACTTACTTTATTACTTACTTGAACTTTTAGAAAAAGTCAATGGCTCCCAAATATAGCATCACATTTATATCTATCGAGTCTACCCTTATACCAATTTTGAGGGGGAAAAGGAGAAAATGAAAAATGTTTATGTTTTGCAGCTTTTGTTTCTCTGAAAAGAAAAAAACGACTATGTGCCAATACTATTCTAAAAAATGCCATAGGTTCACTAGCAAAAATGTATAAAATAAAATATCTGAAGTTCACATACCTTGGATATTACTTAAAATGTACTTGAAGAGTGCTCATCAGAGGGTCTTTGTCTAGAACAAACAACTATATGAATATGGAATTCTGTGCTTCTAGAGGCTCTTTTGAAGGAAAAGAGTCTTTTACTCTTCCTCCCTCTCTTCACACTTCCTGGTCATTATTGTCTCCTTGCCACTGGGCCACTGAACTACTAGTCTCCTAGTGAAATACACTGGTGCTGTAACAGACAGCCCTCCTCCCAAAACAACAGAGGAACTCAACTCCACACCTTACACTGGAGGGCAAGGAGATTCCACCTATAAATCCCCACCTGTCTGTCAACTTTGCTTCTGACACTTGCATTTCATCTCTCTCTCTCTCTCTCTCTCTCTCTCTCTCTCTCTCTCTCTCTCTTTCTCTCTCTCTCCCCCCCCCTCTCTCTCACACACACACACACACACTGCTCTCAGTCACAGACTATTGCTTTACCAAAAGTGGTTTAGCCACTTGATAATGTTGTTCATAACAGCTCTTTTGAGGAATGGAGGAATTGCTGAAGTAAAACAAATGAGTGTGTCAGATCTCAATTCTAATTAACATTGCCACTGGTTGCTGTGGCACATTATTAAAGTCACTGTAGTTAGTTAGTAAGTGAGGGATTCCCTGAAGAGTGATTCTTGAAGGCAATGGTGGACTGGGGGCCCAAATGCTCATGAAAATAATGGGGGAAAGTGGAAAGTATACAAGTAAGTATGGTATTGACAAAAACTCAGAATTCAACCACTGGGTCACTCAACGAATAGTTTCCAGGCAGCTTATCTCTAGCTCTGTAATGGTTTTGAGGGATGCACACACACACACACACACACACACACACACACACACATCATAATCTATATGAAACCTGGTCTCTGTCACCCAAAGACCTTACTACGCTTCTTTATGAAACAAAACTATAGAATGAAAATTAGATTACAATTAAATGTTGTTTTCATCATTATTATATACTGTATTATCTATACTGTTGACTATGGATGTACTGTATTATCATTCAAATAACAAAATTAGTTTGGACTTTAAAGAAATGGAGGACTTGAATCTTAAACCAAGATTATATCAGGTCTTTGAAAAACTCATGATTATTAACTGAGTAGAAATATTTAGAGGGAACTTTCCATATGGGATGAGGGAGGTGAACAAAAGCTGAGATAGGTCTCTCCTGATTTGGTCCTGCCCATCCAGCTGGACTGAAGAATCGTTTCTGGAAGTTAACTCAGAAGGCCTTGGCTTAATCCTATGTGGAACAATCGAAAAAAGAACTCCACCTCTGTGTGTGCAACCTTGTGTGTTTCTGTTGTTCTGGGAAGAAGGTACCAATGGGCTGAGAACTGAGGCGCCTGGAGGACAGGCAGGTAATATGAACAGCAGACAGGTTGAGCTTGTACACTACATACCTAGGAATGCCCTTTGTTCTCACAAAGAAAGTGATTTTCGCAATTTTTCTTAAAACTTGAAGTCATTTTGGCCTAAGTGATATATGTCCACATCTGTTAGAAGCATAGGCGTGGAGACATATTTCTGCATCGCAAGGACATTTTATTGGACACTGACAAACATCAGGACGGAATGATAGAAGTGCAGGTGACCTGGAAGGCACAGCGCCCTCTAGGGGACAGAAGCTACTAGTGCCAGCTGATGCTCACCATGAGAAACGCTCAACACTCCTAGATTGAAGTTCCATTCTGTGAAGTCTCACAATTTTTAAATATAGCTCAATTTTTAAAAAAGCATTGAATTGAATAATTTGCTTCCTCTGGCCCCAGGCAGCTGTGGACTTGAGTGTCATTTATGGCCTGCAAGGCTGTCATTCAGCACAGTGGGCTCAGGAATCAGCAGGCAGTTCTCACATCTGCTCTCCTTCCCAGGCCTAACTGGGAGCATGGTTATTTCCTCTGGGAACATTGGCCACGCCCTGTTGCTAGGCTCTGCCCATTATTTTCACACTCCAGAGCTTAACGCTCCCTTTCTGCATTGTAGGAGTAAACATGTGGCAGAATTCTCACTTGGAGAATCTTTAGCGAGCAATGTGGGTCAGGTCCCCACTAGCCCCACTTTCGTTTCTCTGTTGAAAACTGCCCTCTGTCTGCTAGAATTTGTCTTCCCAGGGAAATTGTTTTATTGATGTTTCTCCTAATACTGGTGGTCGGTCTTTGAGAAACAAACCAGAAAAGGAGGACTTGGAGTGAGTTAACCAATATAAATAACAAAAGTGTTTGTTTATAGAAGTCAGTTACAAAATAATAGAAGGTAATTACTCTCCCATTCCAAAGCAAAAGGTGAGACCACAGAAGCAGAACTAGCAAAGGAAGTGATCAAAATGAGTTTTGCTGTCCTTAACTGAACTCTCATCTCTAGCTGGTAGCCTGGGAACATGGGTGCTCAACGGCTAGAGACCAGATTTTACAATGTCTGGGTTAATCCACCCATGAGCTCTGTAGGCTCAACACCATATCTTGGGAGCTTTGTTCACCTGAATGTGCTCAACTGTGTTAATCCACCCATCAGCTCTGTAGGCTCGACATCACATCTTGGGAGCTTTGTTCACCTGAATGTGCTCAATGACCAGAGAGCCTACATCTAAACCCTTAAGTTCAGCATTGCTCTCAGCATTTTTAAGCATGTGCAGCAAACATTCAGCACTCTCTTTGGGCCACTGACCCGTGTCCAGCCCCACTGTTTTGCCTGGGCACACCTACCAGCTCCACCATTGGAACAACAGAATGGCACACACTGCTTCTTTAAAGTGATGTCCTTCAGATACGTGGTGGCTTTTCGAATATGCATACCCTTGATGGCCTGGGCAGTTTTACGAGTGTTCTTAAAGTGAATGCGGAAGTTTGAGCTTCTTGATTTGCATGATTTTGTGGG
>NW_006290306.1:6928006-6929430 GCF_000327345.1 Myotis davidii
TCACACCTACCAGCTCCACCATTGGAACGACAGAATGGTACACACTGCTTCTTTAAAGTGATGTCCTTCAGATATGTGATGGCTTTTCGAATATGCATACCCTAATGGCCTGGGCTGTTTTATGAGTGTTCTTAAAGTGAATGCGGAGGTTTGAGCTTCTTGATTTGCATGATTTTGTGGGGTTTTCTGGATCTAGTGAATAGGAACCATTTTTAGAGTCACCTATGCCCGCTTTGGGAAAGAGGAGGATCACATTGTTTTCTGATGGCACTAAGGTCCACTGTGTTGAAGTTAACAGTTAAATGCACACATTTAAGGAAAACAGAACCTGATATAATTACAAAATTTGCTCTAAGATGATGGCAAATGACATTTAATCTGAATTATGGAATTTAAATGTTTTACCTTTGTAAATCATCTATGACCCATCTATATAATAAAAACCCAATGGTTGTAATGCCATAACGACCAAAGACCAGTCACCAGGAGACTGCGTGTGTGGTGAGGCACGTGCGAGTGGATGGGGCTGCATGTGCGGTGAAGCGTGTGCGGGTGGACGGGGACTTGACTCTGGGTCCTGAGGCGCACTGGGACTTGGGGGTCCTGGGTCTAGTGCAATTTTCCACGGGTCTGGATCTCACGTGATTTTGTGCGCTGGGTTACTAGTTTAAAATAATGTCTTATATTTAGATGCCATCTGTTCACTTTTAAAATACTTTTATAAGTGCTATCTCATTTTATCTTCACAAAAACCTGTATATCTGTGGGCTGGTGTTATGAGCTGATTATTTAGGTCACCAAAACTCAGCTCCGAAGAATCCAGTAAATTATCCAAACTCATTGTAAATCATCTATGACCCATCTATATAATAAAAACCCAATGGTTGTAATGCCATAACGACCAAAGACCAGTCACGAGGAGACTGCGTGTGTGGTGAGCCACGTGAGGGTGGATGGGGTTGCATGTATGGTGAAGCGTGTGCAAGTGGACGGGGACTTGACTCTGGGTCCTGCGGCGCACTGGGACTTGGGGGTCCTGGGTCTCGTGCAATTTTCCACGGGTCTGGGTCTCACGTGATTTTGTGCGCTGGGTTACTAGTTTAAAATAATGTCTTATATTTAGATGCCATCTGTTCACTTTTAAAATACTTTTATAAGTGCTATCTCATTTTATCTTCACAAAAACCTGTATATCTGTGGGCTGGTGTTATGAACTGATTATTTAGGTCAACAAAACTCAGCTCCGAAGAATCCAGTAAATTATCCAAACTCATTGGTAAAAGTAGTAGGCAAATCAAGAAATGGACTTGGGGTTTCTGATCCATTGCACAGTTCTCTACCCATATTTTAACTATACTTTGGATTCCTGGGATTTTAAATTCAGGGACCAGATTTATAATAGTCAGTTAATATATAAAATCTTA
>NW_006290306.1:6929889-6950512 GCF_000327345.1 Myotis davidii
CATATGCCTAAATCATGACATTGTATATTGCACAGATACCCTGAAAACTACTGGAAGAAAATACAACTTGACAGTAATTTCATTCGTATTAGAGAAATTCTGAATTTTCAACTCTTCTCTGATTCTACTGGGGAAAAATAATTAACTAAGCATACAAATTTAGATACTGCAGAAGGTGCCTTCACCTTACTAGGCTCTCAATCTCAGTCCTGTTTGAAAACATGACAACACGTTGGCATGAGTTTTGACTGTTCTGCCAGCTCCCCCAGTCCTCCACTGCAAGGAACATGGCCCCACCCTCTGCCCTCTCTCAGAGGAGTTCACCCTGACATTGCTCCCAGTTGGCAGAAGTTGGCTTTCTTTGGAAAGGCCTTATAGTCACAAAGAATGCCCTTTCTTTTTCTGTGAAAAGCCATTGAAGACATTACAAAAAAAGGAGGTTTTTTCTGACTTATGCTGGCCTGTTACAGAGACTAGTTCTGGGAAGCTCTGTGGGATGACCAGACTACATATCAATTAATATTTTCACTGCCATCTACTGTCCATAACAGGCACTGCAATTTCCCCTCTCTGATTTTGTTGTTAAATTCAATTGAAGACTGGTGAATGTATTTTTGTCTTTTTATTGGAAACATGGGAAAGGTGAAGAAATGAGGAAAATGTCTTTATATTACTAATAAATGTACAAATAATTTATCTTCTTTTAGAATGGCTTTTGTCTTTAAACTACAGCTTAAAATAATTCATTCAATAAATACTTCCAGTCCTCAGGTATCAGTTATCATGTCACTCATGGGAAGGAACGAGATAGTCAGGATGCCTGTCCTCACAGAACACACAGTTTAGTAGAGGAGGGGAGGGAAGGATGCTGTGTGGCAGGGGCGAGACTGTCGATGAGGTTGCCTGTGTCAGCTGAGAGAAAGCAGTGTAGACTCCATTATATTATAAGCAGAGGAGCTGAAAGATCAAAGGGGCCTTTAAATAATAAAAACAGCAAACATTTCTTGAGACCTTATTACATGGTGGTCACTTTTTACATGAGGTAACATCTTTACACTTATTGTCTTATTTAATTTTTACAATAATTTCATGAAGTAGGTAACCATTACGTCTCCCATTTTATCTGTGAGCAAACTGAACCTTAAAGAGATCCAGCAATTAATCCATTGTCATTCAGCTGATAAGATATGAGTTTAGTAGCTCTCATGAAAAGCTCCAGAAAAAGTATGAAGGCAGTTTTCATTGACTGACTTAGGTCACATGTCCACTCCTGAACCAATCAGTGAGGCCAAGGAGATGGAATGATTGCACAAATCTCAGTCACAGGGCCACTTCTGGAGCTAGTGTTGGGGGCAGCTCCTAATGTGGAACCATAAGAGCTAAGAATACTAGTGGTATTGTTCTCCAAAGGAAATTCAACTGCTATTCCAGAAAAAGGGTAAATGGATTCTGGAAAGGCAAAAATGAAAGATGGCCATTATTCTTCCTGAACTTTATTTTTAAATAAATTTTTGTTTTATTTTTAAAACATTTACAACCAAAACTTTGCTGACAATTTTAGAAAATTTTAGCAAACAGCAAACTTGAGCTATGCAAGATCTTATTGACATTGTTACAAAATTAAAATATAAAAAGCAGACCAGAAAGGAAGAGTAAAGCAGTAATCTTATGATTATCTAGAGGCCCAGTGCATGAAATTCGTGCACTGGGGGGGGGGGTGTCCCTCAACCCAGCCTACACCCTCTCGCACTCTGGGAGCCCTCAGATAATGTTCAACTGATGGCTTAGGCCAGCAGAGAGTGGGCCTTATCCAGCAGTCAGACATCAAAAAAAATCAATAGCCCAGTCAGGTGTGGCTCAGTGGTTGAGCGTCAACTCAGGAACCAAGAGGTCACCAGTTTGATTCCTGGTCAGGGCATATGCCCAGGTTGTGGGCTCGATCTCCAGTAGGGGGTAAGCAGAAGGCAGCTGATGAATGATTCTCTTATCATTGATGTTTCTCTCTCTTTCCTTCTCCCTTCTTCTCTGAAATCAATAAAAATATATTTTAAAAAGGATCAATGAATGAACCTTGAAGCTTGCTTTTTATTATAAATGTTGAAAAAGTTCCTTGAGAATTTTCTTGGCTTCCCTCAGGTCTTAGGCAGGTAATAGCTTTTTTCGGACATTGCCATAGAGGTTTTTCTAGGAGAAAATTTCCCAACTGGCGGTTCCCAAATTCCTTGGAGTTTTTAACATAGTATTTCCCTGTTTCAAATTAAAACAAAACAAAACACTCCATTGGAAACTTAACTGTATCAAATGTTACACCTCTTAAAAGAGAACTATTGGGGACTCAGAGACAGTACACATAAACAGTCCACAAACTCTTCAGTCTTGGGATCCCTTATGTTCTTAAAAAGTATTGAGAATGCAAAAAAGCTTTCCTTAATATTTATCATATTAAACTTGAGAATGAAAAAATTATTCATTAAAAATAAAACCAGTATATATTAACATAAATAACACCTTTCATAAAACTATATTTTTCAAAACTATAAGAAATGGTGAGCAGATTGACATTGTTTTTACATTTTTGTACATCTAATGTCTAATTCCATGGAACATAGATTCTCATATCTGCTTTGGATTCAATCTGTTGTGCTATGTTGCTTTTATTTAAATATATGAAGGAAATCTGGCCTCATACATATATATAGTTGAAAAGGAAGAAATATTTTAATAGGCATATCATATAATTGTAGGTGTTCTTTAATACTCTTCTAAAAGTGAACAAATATCAGCTTCATAGAAGTTAGTTACACATCAATAAACTCATCCTGTTCTGTTACATAGAATCTGTCAGTCTATCTTGAACTTTAAATGGACATTTACCCATACATGATTTATAACATCATGCTTTTAGAAAATATTGGTTCACTAACTCATGCAACTCTTCCATATGTTGACACATTCTGTTATAAAAATCAATACAGCACACATTAATATCACCACTGATCTCATAAGAAACATCTTTTAAGTGTTAGGTTGTTGTCAAACACACAATGGTGGGTGCAAGTTTTTCGAAATTTTAATTTTCCTTAAAAGCTCAAATGTATCATTGTCAACAAATATTGTCAATTGTCTTCCTTAAAGCGATAGGTCCTTTATTCTCCCCCCCCACCCCCAGAAAATGATGATTCTCATTAAAAACTAGAGCTTGAAGTTCCTTCCGCTGCCTCCCTATCACAGCTGTTTCTGCACTCATTTCTTCTGTAGACAAGGGGTCCTGTTTCCCAGAGGGGCTCAAGAAATGCTTGTGGTTTGAAGAATGAGTGGTTGACTACCTAATGAGGGATCCAGCCTTAGCCCTTTCCCAGACTGTAAGCCAATAGCCTCTAACGTGGGGTCTCTCCACATTAGATCTCCTCCCCACCTTAGTGAGAGTTATAAGTCCACTGACCAACAGAGAAAACACTCAGGTTTCTAATTTATAAATTGGGAGCATTTATAGCTAACTCTGTAATTCCAAAGAGTGTCTGTGGGATTAACGACAATTTAAGTGTAGTTCAAACAGAAGCTGGACTATACCAGGCACTCCAAACTGACAGTTAATATAAAAGTTTGTAATGAAAGCAGAGATGTCAATTTTTTATGCCCTCTTTTCTTCTCCTCTATCAAATATCCTCTGGTAGATCTGAAACTCAACAGTCTCTGTTTACTATAAACTCTATTTCTTGGGTAAAGAGAGCTCTTTCCATCTCCAAATTCTAATCTTCAAAGTCTCCTCTCAATTGTCTAGGCAGCTCATTTGTGCTTCTTAAATAGAGGAAGACTTAGGGCAATGCTTTTAATTTTAAAAAATGCTATTATTATGAAAGAGTGCAAAAGTCTTAGAAGATGGTTATAAAATGTAAAACAAATTGAGATAAGTGAGAGAAATGTTACATTGAAGACATGATGGAAGTAGTCAACACAAGCACAATGATATAGACTTCAAGATCAGAAAGACAAAGAAACAATGAAAGAGCAGGAAGAAAGGAGGGGAAAAAGGGAGGATAAATTTTGGAGAGGGTGAAAGGGGGTTTTAGGAGCTAGGAGCCCTATGGACCAAAGCGAAAATAAAGTACCAAAAATCGTCATGCCGCTCGCTTTTTCCCCTAATGAGGTATTGTTGCTCCAGTAATCACTCCATATAAACTAACTATAATTGGGGTAAAATGTGCAAGGGAATGAGGCCTTGGGCTTCACTTCGTGATTTTCTCTTCACGCTCAGGAGCTCAACTTCAAATCAAGCCTCTGTTTTAGAGTCAACTGTTAGGACACTGGTCACCTGCCAGTGATTAGCAAACATCGGAAGGAAGTATTTGGTGCATTGAAAGAATCCTTAGCAACACAAAATGGGCGTCTGGGAGCACGGTCATCACTGCCCACACTGCTCCACTAACAGTTGATCTTTCTTTCCCCTTTGTCCTCAGAACCGAAAGTAAGCTGCAAACTAGGCCGGTCTGCGTCCACATCAGGTGTGCCTCCTCCGTCAGTTACTCCTCTCAGGCAAGCCAGTGACCTGCAACAGAGCCAGGTACCATCATCGTTAGCCAATCGTGATTGACTTCCTGTGATGCAACATGCCAAACGCTTCCACCTCTGTCTGTCCTGTGTTGCTGTAGACGACGTTTGCATTGCTTTTCTTTTTCTCTGTGTGTATGGGTCCGGGGGGAGGAGTGTGGCGGTCTGTGTTCTCATCCGAACAAGAGTCTCTCTTCCCTGCGATGGGTGAAACTCCCTTTGCTGTTACCAAATCGTTTGTGTCTCTGGTTTCCATCGTTCTGTAACATAAATGTAGTAAACCTGTACTATCTGTATTGGCTTAGTGGTTCTTTTAAAAAATTCTTTCTCTCTTCCATATTTTGTGTACTTTTATACTGTCTCTGGAAATTTATCAACATTTGATAAATTTATCTACTTTGTTTTATGTAGATTTCCTTTTAAATGTTTTGTCTATGACACTTTCACAGATGTTGTTAATGAATTTGTACATATCTTTTAGCACTTAGCCTATTATACTGTAATATTTGTGGCCATTTTGCTTTTATTTTTATTTAGCTTGGAGCATGATTGTAAGACACTGTGACTATTGATGTCTTTATGAATATTCATATACCAACTGATTTGGACTGAACATGGCAGCTAGTCTTCTTTCTTAGGCCATAAAGACAAATTGACTGACCAGATATTCTAGGTATTTACCAAAACCTATAGATTAATAAGGCAATCTTTAAATAAATGACATTTTTCTCTTATACCAATAATATCAGAAATGTTCTCAGAAAGGGATATAAGTATTCATGCATGGTAAATGAGATCTCTATTATCACCTGAGGAAAAGAGACAAAAAATAAAGACATGAGCTGAAATATCATTTAATCCTTCACAATACAATATGTTGCTCTGATATTCATTTGGGTACATCATTGTATATGGGGAATTTATTATGGGGAAAAATTACTACATGTTGCTATCTGTAACTCACATCATAGGAATTCAAATAAGTTGACTTAATTTTTTGGCCTTTAGTTGTTATTGGTCCTAAATAGGATATTGTCACCCTGAGTGGTATCTCTCTGCTCCCCAGATTTTATCTTCGCATTCATAAAACTCTCCTGAAATAGTAAATTATAAAACTAGGGAGGATACCTCTATGGGAACTGTCCATCAATGAGGATCAAATTGCATATTCATCAATTATTTAAAATGTGAAGCTATTTTTAAAACATAAGCAAAATATTTGCATTTTTTTTCTAATGGGAGAAATGGAGCTTTTTAGTAATTTGGTCTGGTTTAAATGTGCACAGGATTTGGTTTATGAATATATGAGACATCTACCAACACAGACACAAGAAGCTTCTCTCAGGGGCATCTCACGTGTCATGTACAATTCCTTGCATCTTAATTTAAAATGTTAAATGTCTTCATAACTAAATGTTTCTGGCTCAAACATTTGTTGGGTATAAAAGAAGTAGAAACAATAAGACAATCTATCCTATCTAATAAAACAGAAACATGGTAATTGGCGTATGACCGCTACCCTTCCCATTGGCTAATCAGCGTGATATTCAAATTAACTGACAGCCAAGATGGCGGTAACCACCAACAAAGATGGCGGTTAATTTGCATACTCGCAATGATGAGAGGCGAAAGGGGAAGGACTGAAGAATGGTGATTGGCAGCCCAGGCGGCAGGCAAGAGTTGGGGGGTGGGCAACGGCTGCCTCCCCCCCGCCAGCAGGTGATCGCCATGGGAAAACTGGGGTTGCCAGCTCCCCCCCCACCCCGAGCGGGTGATCGCCATGGGAAAACTGGGGTTGCCAGCTGGCCTGCGGCCCTGATCACCATGGCAATTGGAGGGAGGAGGGCCGGAGCGGCAGGCCAGGCGGCAACCCCGGACCACCCCCATGGCAACTGAAAGGCGGGAGGGCCTGCAGTTTTTCCAATGCCAGGATTCCCAGTAAATACTAAAACTCAGGATGCTTACTATCAGGTTAATAGACTTATTACTAGTTAATTATTGAAAAACTGTTGAAAGCAAAAGCCATCGCTGATCCCTAAATAATTCCAGTGGTGCTAACTAATGAAGCATCGGGCTTTAGGGAAGCAGAGCCATTTGGCCACATTATGACTGATTACAGAGAAGGGACTATGTTTCCTTTCAGATTGTTCACCTCTTGTCTCCTTTCAGTTCAAGTTTTTCACTCTCTCTCCATGTCATGGCTGGAGCTTGCTAAGAAGCTTTGCGGGAGGAATAGCAGAAGTGCCTGACATGCTCCAGCAGAGGTGCACAGGTGGCCAAAGGCGGCTGACGCTCACCCCAGGCGCCCAGGCCAATAATCACTGCCCTCCCCAAAGAACCTCGAAACAGTTGTTACTGACTGACCAAGGGTGGGGGAGGGCAGGGGGTCGGGGTGCTGGAATTCATAGTGTCAGGCCATTGCCATTTGTGTATAAACAAAGGTGAAGGTAACGTTTGCTGGCCTTTGCAATCTGTTCTGGCTTCTGGTCACTACAGCAGACACAAAATTTGTAGAAATCTATAATCTCATCTGACCAGAACTTCATAATCTGTAAGAGAAAATGAGCAGCTCAGGAAAGAAGTGCAAGTTCTAACGCAATCGGAGATTGCTCCACAACCTGCAGCACTCTCTGAAACTCAGAGAGATGGAAGCAGATTTTTCTCTCTATTCCTTCACGTCTGAATAAATAACAGAGACACAGGCAATTAGGGGAAAGTGACATTTCCTTGGAATTTTACTGCAGTGCAGCTGCCTATTTTGGGTATTGTTATAATGCAGGTCTTTGGAAATTAGACTGAATTTCTGGGACTGATGCAAGAAAGCTATTTGCTTTTCTTGGTTATAGAAACAACACTGTATAGAAGTCATGTATTGAACTTGAAGCATGTCACTTTCTCCTTTTTTTTCTTCTGTAGTAAAGAAAGAGGTGTGTGTGCTTTTATAGATAGCAGGTGATGGTCCCATGATTCCACTATCTCTGGCTGAGAAAAGCCTACCTCTACAGTGACTCCCATCCCATTGGGGGTGGTACCATCTATGGTCTCCCTGCAGCAGGTGAGGGACTGGCAGCTAATGCATTCAGCCTTATGAAAGCCAAGCTTTCCTTCAAGAATAGAGCAGCCAGGGTGTATGTCTAAAAGTGCTAGCTCTCCGGGAGAAATGTTTCCAGGAATTGTTTGCATTGGCTTTTCTGGGAAGGAAGGAGATGAGAGCCACATCATCTGACATGTGCACACACACCCCCACATACACACACTCACAATACACTTATGGACACTCATATACACAACTCTCACTTACACACACACACACACACACACACATGCATACTAGCTCACTTTTGTGGACACTCATATACACAACTCTCACACACACACACACACACACACACACACACATGCATACTAGCTCACTTTCACACTCACGCACAAACACTTTACCTTTTTAAATAACAGCTCCCCATGTCCAATCAAGGAACCACAGAGCTAAAAGTGACCTAGTGTTGAACTGAAAGCCCTTCATTTGCTCCCCAAGGCTTGCTTATCATTCTACACTGGTTATCCTTAATTTGGGAGAGCGGGTTGAAAAGGCCATCTGTAATTTCCTTTGGACTTACATTTCCCAGTCTGACAGACCCAAATCTCTTTAGAAATCTAAAACTCGCCTTTATCTCTTATTCTGGTTGCCTTAAGTGTTGTGAGAGCAGCCTCTGCCCGCCCCCAGGACAGGCCTCAGCCGGGCTGGTCCCCTCAGGGTACTGAGAAGCTGTTATCCAGGTGAACAAGCCCAACTCCTTCCAACCCGCCCTTTAGGATTATGTCTCAAACACTGATTTCTTTCGATGGCAGCTCTCTAAACTCTCTCCAAGCTCCGAACACCCCCGTGAGCTTCATGACCCCTCTGGGGTGCAACCCCACCTGCCTGGGCTGCCTGCAGAGCAGAATTCAATTCTGTCTTCTTGCAGGCCCCGTAGCTCTATCCACACACCAGCATCAGGCCAGCTCTCCCGGATAATGAGGAACAGATGAGTGTCTGTAGCTGAACACGTGTCCAGAGTGTGTTTCTGGATGTGATGTGAAAATTGTTTCCTAGATATATTTTTAAAAAGGAAGATAAATCATCCAGAAAATAGGGATTAAGGATCAGTCCATGTGAAAGACTAAGAGTTAGAACTTAGGTGGATTCTGTGACGAGGACGGGGCCCAGCATACAGGTGCAGGTCTAATGCCCAGACAGTGTATGACATTCGTGATCTTTTGCTGATTTACTAGATAACTCTCTCGGTAGATGTCTCTCTCTTTACACCTGAAAAAGTGTTTTTCTCACACAGGCTGATATTGCCACCTTAGTTCTTAATCTCTCTAGAACAGTGAGATGCTTTGATTGATCAGTTACACTGCCTGGAAGCTTTGAGAAGACTACTAAGACCACTGACGTGTGAGTTCTGAGCTTTCATTTCCCAAATAGCCAGGATGTTTGCACATGGAACTTGTAGGGGTCTGGAGAGCAGGAGGAAGACTTCAGACAAAGGGAGAGACTAAATATATTAACATAAATACAGGGATTCTAATGTCATCTTCTCAATGTCTGTCCACGTGGCTGAATAATGTAACCTTAAAGGGTGTGTTCTTATTTAATTTCACCTTCAGTGCATAGGATCAAGTAGAAAAGCAAAGCCAAATATTAGGAATAGAGAAGCTTCAAATGTACGTTCTCTTTAGAATTCTTAGGCTACTAATAGCATCGATGATATGATTTGTTTTGCAAGGTTCCGAGTGCTCTATTCCAGCCCTAAATCCAGTACAGCTAGAACAAGTGTATTACACAGCTTCATCCGATCAGTTGTATATACTGTACATTTTCAAATGCTTCCATCCAGAAGTTCAGGTTTGGTGGTGGAGGAAGAAAACAGTACCAGGAAGAGGAAGGAGTGGGATCTATCTTTGAGGGGGCATGTACCACCCAACTTAACCTGATCAAGAGGCCCCTTTCTTACCACCCCACATGCAAGTGCTGAGCAGACATTTTTGTTGTTGTTGAGACCCTGTGATGTTCCAGGTCCTCCTCTCAGACCTGAAGTGAGGGCACTGTGTTTGGACCTTTACCCAGTGGCTTGATTAGATGCCCAAGGTTATAGCATATAATGGAAATGGGGAAGGGGGTGAGCAGAAACAGCACACAAAAGCTGACTCACATCATCGACATAGCTTCCCACCTCACAGGCTACACGTAGATTGTCAAATGACTCCCCTTTCCTTCATTCCACGTAGAAATAACCTGGAAAGCATTCCTAGTATGAAAAACCCCAACTGGGGGATGTGGAAAATGCCGCAAAGTTTACAATGAGTGTCAGCATCATGGTGGAGAAGGGTTTGTCTGCACTGCCCATCGTGAAATAAAGTGCTATGTTCACAAAGATTACGTTACAGAGAAATTGTAGTTATTTGTTATAGGAATGATATTTATCACAGAGATTAGATTTAGCCCTGTGTCAGATGGGATAAATTCATGTTACAAATGGGAATGCCAGTGGTTATGCTGATTTATTGCCACGTATGATGGCAGAGTTGCTTTGAAATAATGCAGGTGTCCAACCAACCAACCAGTCAACCAGCCCAAAGCATTACCTATGTGTGCTCTCAACAGTCCCATCCAGTTCCTTTATAAAATTGTGAGGCTTTAGTGCTTTGTGGGTTTCTCTCTACTTAGTGCCCTATTTAAAGGGAAAGCAAGATTTCGTTATTACCTTTAAGTAGCAGCCAAACCCAGTAGTGTAATGAAATGTGGCCGTTATTTGATTTGCACTTTCATGCCAAGAATTCAGGAACTCAGCTTGCTTTCTACAATGGACTACAGTATGGGCTGAGAAATTCTGACATGGTAGTTGGCATTGTGTGCTTGTTAACTTTTGTATAGTTCAAGTGGCAGAATAGTCGTTCACTTTTTAAAGTGCAATAGCCCCAGTCTCTCAATAACGCCAATACTGAGTAGAATGAAATTAAGCAAACCATCCCGTTGTCCTCATTGCAACCCTCTGCCCCCGCCCCCCAATTCCAATAATCTTGCCGTTTATTCACTAGGAGTAGGAGGCAGGGTGTAATACACAGGAGGATGTTCTCTAAGAAGTCTCACACCAACTGACAGACAGGAGTTGGGGTGGGGCAGATGGACCTTGAGGGTGTGCTCCCTCTGACTTTGCTGTCTCCAAAACCTGCCTGTGTCCCTCTCTCAGAATCAAGAGTTGTCAGCTTAACACACCAGGGCTACAAGTCAAAGTGTGAGGTAGCTTACGTATGTAGTTAGCATCTCTTAACACGTGGAAGGGATACTAAGTTCTTTAGGGCTCCTAGATGAAGTCTGCGCGCTGAAAACCATGCACCATTTATTGTCATCTCTGTGCCAGGACCTGCTGAGAGTTTCCCTGCCTCATTGCAGGTGTGCTCCATTGCCCTGTCCTTCCCCGTGGGTACAATTACCATCCCACCTCACAACTGAGAACACCAAAGGGACATGGCATACCTATTAAATACCAAAGTCTAGAAGCTTAACTACTCAGCTGGATGAACACATGAGATTTAGAGGAAGTTAAGACTTCTGTTCAAATCCTGGCTCCACCAGTTATTAGCTATGTGACTTTGAATACATACTTTAATTTCTCAAAGTCTGTTTTCCTATCTCTCAAACGAGGGCAGTGTTATCTGTCTTGCATCATTGTTGTTGAGGGTTAATGACATATGTGTATAAAGTCCTGGATGGATATTACCTGCTAGAAAAATAATAGTTCTTTCTACTTCTTTCCCTTCTTCCAAAAATGCAACATTCTTGCTGGCCGAAATATCCTAAGTGTGAGAGTCATTCTATAGCATGGTATTCCAAAAGGGGTGGGCACAGAGGGGTGGTTCCACCCACCCAATATCACTGACCTTGTATGGAACGGCTAGCTCATGGTAATAATAAAAAGCTTTTTAGTCCATTTAATTACTTGATTCTAAATTCTCTAGAGAGTGTATCTCATTTTCCCATCATCTGAGAAAGAACTGTTTCTCATAACCCCTCCTTGGTATGATTATTTCATTATTTCTTTTCCAAATAGGGAATTAGACAGTCAGTTATTTACCATATAACAGGGAGTCTATCTGAATTTCTTCTCACCTTGTAGGTCTCAGGTGTGGCTTTGAAGCAAAGTGAGAAGAAATCAACTAAGGTACATTTCAGAAATGCCTCCTGCTCTCTAATACAACTTACTCTCCTATTTGAGTTAACGTATGAATGAGCCTGATGAAATATTAAGGCTGCATAGGAAGCTGTTATCTGCAAGGGTCAGGACAAAGGATGTGGAGATGCAATATAAGTTTGTCAACAGTGTCAGCATTTACTTAAAGCATCCCCAGACCACTGTTTTAAATGCCTTGTTTTCTGATATGCACATGTATTTACCCACAAGCATGTTCAGGATAATTTTATATCCCATTACATTAATTTAACATTTTTGTTTTTTATTTTTCCTTTTAATGAAGAAAGAATAAGGGTAATGCATTATAAATTGTTATGTAATCATGAGGCCTGAATTTTAACAGCATTCAGTCTTGCCAAGTGTATGTGCGCTAGTACGTGGGTACCTGTTGTCTCTCCTTTGTATTTCTTAAGCAAAGTCAGAGTAAAAGGAATATATATTTTAAAATATCTTTCAGGCCCTCATATATTCCTCTGCAAATGCCAACAGTGGTCTAGTTTACTAAACTTATAATATAGGTGTGTCTGGGAAAGTAACGCTGAGGATTTTAACTTCGCTTACAGTTTACACCTTGTGGTTTCCAATTCCATATCAATTTTTATCAAACACTTAGGAAATAGAGACTCCAAAAATAGCTGCTAGGTTTATTACAAATGTCAGTATAGTCAAAAGTGAAGCTTTGCCTCAGTCTAGAGGTCAAGTTACCAATTTATTGCAGTAGATCTTGCTTGAGTTGTACACAGCTGTTGAAGCAGCATTAAAGCTTTACAGATTGATAATGCCATCTGAGAGCTATAAGCGATGGTAGTGTTCGGCTGCCAGATATTAGCAGAAATCCACGTTCTAGAAACCTTCCCCATTAGGCTGTAAGGATTGAAACCAATGTCAAGCTGTAGATGGGGCTGGCGAGCCTGGCTTGGGAAAGCAGCACAGCATTAGGTGGACACTTACCGCCACCTAGCGTCTAAAGTGAGCCTTGCAATCTGTAAGAGGATTTTAAAAATATGTAACTGAATCTAACAAAACTGCTTTATGGCAGAAAAGATATGCTTCTTGCCATAATAAGCAGCATGCTCACTGAAACCCGCAACAAATGCTTTTTGATGATATTTGTTTTGTGTCCCTTTCATTGCTTTATTCCTGCGGTTTTCGGCTGTTTAACTTTTGAATATACCTCTCTATACTTTTGGGAGGGGGAAAAGAACAAATCGCAGGTGAATCTGTATTTAGTCATCACCTATGCCCACATCAGGTAGTTCATTAACTAATTTTACTGGCTGTTGGGGAGGAGAGAGAAAAGTTAGAGAAGAGATGCTGTAGTCAGTTTGGCTCAGTGGATAAAGTGTCAGCCAGTAGACCGAAGGGCCTCAGGTTTGATTCTGGTCAAGGGCACATACCCTGGTTGCAGGCTCCTCCCCAGCCCGGGCTATTGTTTTGCTGAGACGGTGCCCTAAACACATGATCACTTGTCTCTTGGCTGATTCAGCACACAGAATTTGTGTTACGCCCACAGAATTTCTAAAACTACTCCTGCAGCCAAATATAAATGCAAAGCAAAGTTAATTTTTTTAAAAAAGGTGTGAAAACTCTCAGTGACAAAGAGCTATTTGCTACTAGAGTATATTATATTAAGAGAAAGTCTATGTCCATGCTATGATGCCTTCTCAAAATGAGTCGCCGAATGGGACTGTTTTTACTCTCCTGTATAATGAACTGTGTGTGAAGGTTTGCCAAAGCTGCCAGAAGAGGGCAGCATTTTCTCTTTTTCTATCTCCTTTAAAAGGAGGGGTGGATTGTAGAGGTCCCAGCAGGCCCTCTTATCATCTGGTCTGCAGTAAAGCACATCAGGTCTTCTCTTTCCTCCTCATCCATCATCTTCCCTCAGCCTCCCAGTTACTCCGGGAGGTTTTGGGTGCTGTGACTGGACCCAAGGGAAACGATTCACTGGATGGCATGGCTAGGTGCAAACTTTCCAATAGTGATTTGATAAGTTTATATGTCTTAGTCTTGCAAATAGTCCTGGCCAAAAAGACAGTGTGGGTAAAATTAGTATCTGGCCATTTTACCTTATCCTTCTCTTTCCGAAGCCTCCAGCCTCCACCTTACACAAACTTACCCAGCCTTTGTGTCCCTCATTGTTCCACCGTCTCTTGCACCATCAACCAACTAAGTAGCATGTAGTGTAATTGTCCTTACTAATAACTAGCCGGTGTGACTGCCGACACTTTGCAGTAATTAGCATTAGCACTTTAGAACGTGCAAGTTGCTTTCATAGAGGTCTGAGCAGGAGAGTTCTCAAAACTTTCGTTGTCCACCTGATAAGGACCAGGGGCTCCAATAGAGGCACAATGTTTAATAAAAACTCATTGAATTCCAAGGAATTTCAGCCTAGTAAAGGACACACATGTACACACACTAGCAATTAGTGTAATTAGAGGAGAGTACAGAAGACAGAGAAATTAACTTAGAGAGTCTTGATAGCATGGTTTTATAGACCAGTATGTCACATTTGACCAATCTATACTAATAATAGCCTAGGTGGCGTCAGGCCCTCACATTGTCACAAGATGGCTGTCACAAGATGACCACACACACAGCAGAGGCGGGGCCTGGCAGCTGCTCCCTGCAATGAGGCCTTGGGGACCTGGGTGTCTGTGCTGCCCAGAGGATGTCGGTCCTGGCGTCTCCACTGCCTCATGTGGAGGAAGCGGGGTCCCGGTGGAGGAGGCGGTTGTGGCAGGGGAGTGGTTAGGGGGTGATCAGGCTGGCAGGGGAGCAGTTAGGCATCATCAGGTCAACAGGGGAGTGGTTAGGGGGTGATCAGGCTGGCAGGCAGAAATGGTTAGGGGCAATCAAGCAGGAAGGCAGGCGAGTGGTTAGGAGCCAGCAATCCCAGATAGTGAGAGGTCTAAACCAGCAGTCTGACATCCCCTGAGGGTTCCCAAATTGGAAAGTGTGCAGGCTGGGCTGAGGAACACCCCCCACCCTGTGCACAAATTTCGTGCACGGGGCCTCTAGTGTTTTAATAAGAGGGCAGAAGGCCTTTTTAGAGGTAAGAGGATTTGCAAAGGAGTGAGGAGTCTAAAACCATACAATTTGTACAGAAATGTAAGCAATTTAGCATTACACTAGTGGTAACAAATGTTGAGCTGGGAAATATTGGAAGGAAGTTATAAGGGGATGAAGAACAAATGGAGAACTAGTTCATAGAGAACTAGGTACTGTAAACATGATCATTATTGCTATTCCCATTTTACAAATAGGGAAAATGATCCATCTAATATATTAGTGGAAATTTGCTCAGGAGCTGTTTCTCTATAATTTAAACACTAATTACCTGATCCTATCTCTGTTTAGCCTCTTATGAAGGTGGAGATTATGCTAGAGCTTACTTTTCTGGCCAATTAGCATTAAAAAATATTATAAATCCAAAGGAATCCTTAATTGATGGAATGTCCAAGATTTTGAAAAAATTTTAATCATAGAAAGATCAGCAAGCTAGCACACCTATATACTTACACACACACACACACACACACACACACACACACAGGCACATGTGCCAATATATTTTAACCATGGCACTTCATCTCCAAATATTTAAAGATGTGTCTTCTAAGAGCCAGGACATTCTTCTAAATAATCACACTCAAATTATAATGATTCAATACTATGTTCTCACAGAAAGTCCATTTTTAAATTTCCACAAGTGCCCACTACTATGCCTCTTCCCAATCTAGGATCTAATCAAATATCATATGTAACATTTCCTTCTTAGTTTTTATCATAAATATTTCTCATCCTCATTGATTTTTGTAAGACATTGAAATTTCCAGAGTCCAGAACAGTTGTTGTTTTGTGTGTGTATGTGTGTTTGTTTTTTTCAGATCAACCCTTAGTTTTGATTTGTCTGATGGTTCTTTGTGGTTATATTAGAATTAAACATTTTGAGCAAAAAGATTAAGTGAAAGAGGCCTTCTCAGATGGCAATGTAACATTTTGTCACTGGGAACATGATATTTGATCACTTGGTAAAGGCTGTTCCTCCACTCTAAATAGTCTGTGTACCAAGAGGAGGGTCAGGGGAGGCTAGAGTCTCACTGCAGGATCAAGTCAATTCAGTATTTTGTGTGCCTCTTGCATTTTCTTTAAAAAAAAAAAAACCCACTAATTTTGTTTCATCAATTTTTAAATAGATTTGACTTAACATTTTCTCTTGTGACCAATTGCAATAATCTTGCAAGTCATAATCATTACTCTATGCCCGATGGAAAGAACTGAAAAACAAAGGTCAAGTGAAGTCTCAAGTTCACATAGAAATGGCAGATCTGGGACTTGAACCCCACTCTTGATGCTCTTTCCTGAAGACATGTGCTGTGATTCCCTGGATGTTTATACTGTTCATCACCACTAGTGGGGGGAAGAAGACTAGAAATCTTTTGACAGTCACCAAGTTCAATGCTGGGCAATGCTTTCTCCTGAATGAATAAGAAATAAACAAATCTACTGTGTCCCAACTGGTGCCCCCCTTTTTGTTTGCTAATTTTAGATTAAAATAGAAATAGATTACATATGTATTGACTGCAGACATTATAGAATAAGATTAAGGATAAGTATAAACACCAACACACTACAAAATGAATATATGAGCCCTATTTAATTTGTAGTGAGGTTTCAGGCAAGAATATGCACTTAATTTTTGTTTACTATATATATTGCCTATTTGAAAGCATAAAACATAGTACATGTGCTTATGGAATGGGTACTTTTCATGAATGTGTCTTTTCCTCTCTAGAGAAAAGATCAAAAGTCATGATGAAATGTGAATTTGGCCTTTCTTACAATGCATTGTTTTAAAATTAAAGCTCCAGAATAAGTCTCTGCATATCACATATTTACCTACCACAGATCAAACATCAGTGTGTTTAATTAATCCTTTAAAATTCACTTCCATGGAAATATTTGGGCCAAAGGTAATCTTTACACTGACTGGGCTACAAAAACAAACCCTATGTACAGACATAAGTAGATGCTTACATTTTTAATTACCCAAAGTAGCAATACTAATAAAATAGTAGGATTACTATTTCTACTGTTTATTTAGTGAAAATGCTGTATTTAGTATGTGTGTGGGGGGAACAGAAACCAGAAACACAGTCCTCTCATGTCCACCCTAAGAAAACAGGTGTCCAGGATATACTGGGCAGACCTCACTTTGTTCTATACTTTAAAATATTGTTGCGAAGTGCTAAAGAGAATGACATTAACAAATTAAAGCGATATTAATATTTGAAGTGTATGCCCAACTGGTGGGGCTCAATGGTTGAGCCTCAACCTATAAACCAGGAGATTACCATTTAGTTCCCCATCAGCGCACATGCCCGGGTTGCAGGCTTCATCCCAGTAGGAGGAGTGCAGGAGGCAGCCAATTAATTATTCCCTCTCATTACTGATGTTTTGCTCTCTTTCTTTCTCCCCTCCTCTCTGAGATATATACAGACACACACACACACACACACACACACACACACACAAGGCCCGGCACACAAAATTTGTGCACAGATACGGTCCCTAGGCCTGGCCTGTGATCAGGGCCATCTTTCCCAGCTGCCTGGAGCCAGTCCTGCCCCTCACTGCCATCCACCCCCAGTTCCCCGTTCGCCATCGGGTGATTGGTGCCTGACAGCCAGGGGAAGGGACCGAGAGGTTGGCTGCTCCTGCCCGCTCATCGGACCCGCCCCCTCAGTAGGTGGCCATCAGGTGATAGGAGTCTGCCGGCCAGGGAAAGGAACCAAGAGATGTTTAGTCCGCCTCACAGTGACTGGTCCAGCAGTTGTTCTGGTTGTTCTGCTGTTAGGGTCAATTTGCATATTACCCTTTTATTATATAGGATAGAGGCCTGGTGCATGGGTGGGGCCAGCTGGCCTGCCCTGAAGGGAGCCCCGGATTGGGGTAGAGGGTTCACACTGGGGGGCAGGGCTGGCCCAGGCAAGGGGCCTGGGGCAGTTTGCAGGCTGGCCATGCCCTGGCTTTGTCAGGAAGAACATTCAGAAGGTGTCCAGTCTAATTAGCATATTACCCTTTTATTAGTATAGGTAGTGTGTGTGTGTGTGTGTGCACACACACATACACACTGAGTGGCCAGATTATTATGACCACCTGACGTTTGTAGGCAAATTAGCAGTACACTGCATCATATGGGATATGGAAGCTGAAGGCCTGTTAGAACACCTTTGCGTCTGCAGTTACCAAGATAACACGTCTCCAATTCGCACAGGAACACAAGGAAGCTGCCAGTCTCTCCTTTTTTCTTTTTTTTTTAATTCTGGTATTTATTTACCTTCTGCAATTGAAACTTTGTTGCGGCTCCAGCTCCGAGGCCGGCTGGCTGAAAGCAGGTATCTGGAGTTTGTTAGCTTCTATAATTGCAACATTTTTTCTTAGAGAACAGCTCAGAGGACGGCAAGGCAGGCAGGGAACCTTGGCTTCCTCCATCACTGGAGCAAGCAAGCTTCCTGTTCACTTCAGCTGCCTGGCTGCTGGCTGCCATCTTGGTTGGCAGTTAATTTTCATATCGCCCTGATTAGCCAATGGGAAGTGTGACGGAGGTATGGTCAATTACCATTCAAAGGCTGTTGTTAAATCTCGTTGTTTACCCATATCTTCAGAAAAAAATCACTTCTGTCGTGGTCAACAACCTGCTTCCCTATTTATAATGGTCTGGCCCTCTAGCAACTTCAGCGTGAAATTATAGCTAATTTGCCTACAAACGTCAGGTGGTCATAATCATCTGGCCACTCAGTGTATATGAATATATACATATATATTTAAATATTTTAAGTGTTAAATGGGGAAAATTTAAAGTAACCTTCATTTCAGTAATAGGAAAGGTATAATTATGTTAGACTTTCAAGAGAAAAAATAAAATTTAAATCCTAGTTCTGTCATATAGTCTGCTAATGTGCAAAGGTGATATTCATAAACACTATTATTCATAAATATCTTGTTAAAACCAGTGTGAACATCACCTGGGAGAAAGGTGGGGTTGGTGTGGAAGTGTACGAGGTCAGAGGGTGCAGTAATTTGCCTGGGAAAGCGGAAACACTCTTCAAGGGAAGATCTTGACTTTGCACACCCCGGCCGTTAAACACACCTTCTGCCCTGAACAGTGGGACTAAGATTTGCCGGTCCAACTTGAAAGGTTTATGGACAGGCCGCGATGAGTTCCTCTGACCGAATCCATTTCAGACGATCTTGCTGCGGTTCCCTCTGCGTGGCCTGAACCATGTGCACAGGCGCCAGGAATGAAGGAGAGAGACCATCTGGTTCTCATCCCCGCATGAGAGGCAGGTTTAACTAGAGGAAACGAATGCGTGCAGGTGTATAAAGTATTTTTATTAGGCCTGAGAGTGAAATCCTGGAATGTTGTGCCGGGAGAGGTCATGCAATCGTCCCTTCGGAGACCACAGCGGAATGCCAAACTGGTGAGGTGATGCCTGGTGGCTCTGCCTGAAGCCTAGGGAAAGGGCGGCAGGAATCTCTAGGCCTCTGAATATAATGGAAATTTTTCTAAAGACCCTTCTAAAATAATGGTCTTAACTATAGTGTGTATACCTCCTATTACCACAAAGGGGTGCTATTGACCTGGTTTATCCCTTCCACAGAAAATGCTTTCAGTATTTTCCTTAAAAATCCTACTATAGGATTTCAGCAATTATTTGGAAAGCACCAAATAATTCAAAAGTGTTTGTGTATATTTTGGAATGACAGTGATCGGGATTAAAGTCGATTTCCCTAAAATTTATTGGGACTCTTCATAATCATTTCTTTAGAAAAATAAACATGATCATTGGATTATTACTCTCCATCAATAATAAACTAAACATTTTCCAAGTAGTCGTGAGAGGAGATATATGCATCAAATTAATCTTCTATGCTATGGTCAAGGAACTTTCCCAGTAACAGAATTCTGGTGCTTCTGAGCAATGAGTCAGAAAGCTCAGTTTCCTTTAAGAAATGACACGTGTTGGAACAGGGACAGTGTGGGACACCAGCCGCATAACCTCCTCCTGCTGTTCTTAGCTGAGAGGGTGCAAATGCCAAAGCAGTCTTCAGCCCTCGCTGTCCTCACTACCCACAGTCCTCTGCTAACCCTTAATCTTGGGCATGATGACAAAGCAGGTGCTCGCTACCTAATGAACTGAACTTAGGCTCATAGATTTGCTGTGGGTGAACTGAGGACATCAGGGAAAGCCACAAAGCTGAGGGTCTCAGTTTTCCTGAGTTGGGTCCAGTAAGCGTTTCCGTAATGAGCTCTCTGCTCTGAGGGCCCCTGGGTGCAGAGAAGAAGCAAAGGTGAATGAAACCCTTCCATTTTTTCTACCAAGACTTTCATGAGAAGACCAGTGTCCTGAAGAGAATATGACTTGAAGACATATTAGGCTTTGAATATATATTAGATTAGAGGCCCAGTACACTAATCTGTGCATGGGTGGGGTCTGGCTGGCCCGCCCCAATTGGGGCCTATTGGGCTGGGCTGGCTGGGGGGGAGGGGACTCAGGAGGTCGGCTGGCCAGCCCTGCCCCCTGGTCGAACTCCAGGTCGAATTCCTGGTCGAGGAGACAATTTGCATATTAGCCTTTTATTATATAGGATTGTGGTGTATGGATTTGGAGGTTTAGAAAGCATTCTGACCTGCCATGCTTAGGAGGGCTACATGTTCTCCTGTTTGCAAATGAAATGCTTTTTGAAATTAAGATAAAAATAGTCACAGAGCTTATTAGTCCCTCTGAGAAGAGTTTATCTTTACTTTATATAGAAGCTTTGGTGGGAATGGGGAA
>NW_006290306.1:6950532-6980927 GCF_000327345.1 Myotis davidii
TGGAACAATTGACAAGGAGCATTTGTGAGCACATGTGCCCCTGGGGCTGCTACTGGTGAGCATGCAGAGGGCAGCCAGGAGTGATGGTGCTATAGTGATTCTCAGAGGAATGAGAGGTGAGCAAAGTGGATCAGAGCAGGGGCCAGGGTGGAGAGCTGCCCTCGGCCCAGAAGTACTGCCCTATGACCGTGACCCCTGGCCTGTCATTGCTCTGTTGAATTGTCTCCTTTCTCTGTTTGAGACCAGGAAGCCCTCCACGTTTGCCATTAGTAAATTGACAAGCGGGATGCTTGTTACACCCCATGTATATCTAACTCTGACCTCCCTGCAGCTTCCGGGAGCAGTGCATTGAGAGAGAACCAAAGGTTACATTTGATCCCACTGCAGCGTCTTGAAGATTTGCTGATGTTTGCCAAGGGCACGGGTGTCACTGGGGTTCAGGGACCTTGAACATGAGGTATATTTCCAATAACATACTGATTTTAGAGTAGATTAAGTTTTAGAAAAGTAAGGGACAAATTCTAGTTTTATGTGGTAAAAGGAGAGGACAATGGGATTCTTATTTTCTATAGAAAAATGAATGATTATGTATTACCAGCTTCTCAATATAATTTTTTTTCAAGGCCCCCATAGGTTAGTTAATGATTGGCATTACTCAATGTTTACTAATGGTGAAACAGTTTCAATTGCTTTTCGAAAACCTTACAACAGATTAATGGCTTCTATCTTCAGAGGTCAAGTTCTTTTGGAACTTTTTCTAAAATTTCCTGGGAAAGAGGCAACCTCTCCTGCAATTTGTGAAACTTAACCAAAGAGAGTAAAAATAAAAATAAAGACCACTTATTTCTTTCCAGAATATTATATATTTTGAATTGCATAATAAGGTGTCAGATGTAAGCATGGGGGACCCGGGGTAATCTCAGCAGGAGCACACTGATTTATGAGAGGTGTTGCTCATGACCGTGGTGAGATTGGATGTTCATGTGCAGATGTACAGAATCTCTGGGTTCAATCCTGGCTCAATTATCCTCTTGCTGAGTTCCATAGACAAATTATTTAACCTGTTTGACTCAGGTGTCTTATCTAAAAAAT
The DNA here is from genome assembly GCF_000327345.1 of Myotis davidii. Taxonomy (NCBI): domain Eukaryota; kingdom Metazoa; phylum Chordata; class Mammalia; order Chiroptera; family Vespertilionidae; genus Myotis; species Myotis davidii. The sequence continues at coordinate 6,951,625 of NW_006290306.1, forward strand.
GATGGTAATTAAGGTGAGCTGTAATTATAGTCCTAAAGAGTGTCCAATAATGGTAATTTATGATAAAATGGTTTTGAAAACATCATCGGTTTTGTTATCATTTCCCAACCCTCAAAGGACAATGAATAAATTATTGTATTCCTCTTCCAGCTAAGAGGATGATATTAAATATATTGTATGAGAAACTTGGCATGTACGTTCAGGGGAAAACATAGCTTAACAAGTATGGACATAATTGCAAATTGCTTTTGGAAGCATGTTCTCATTTTTAAGGAATGCTTTAAAAAAGCAAGTACTTTATGTCAGAAAAAAAAGGTTAAAATGAGACTATGAACAACACTGCATATTTGGAAATCATGGTCTTTGAAAAAATAAAACTAACTAGTAAGTGAGATGTTTTGCACTAGTTATAATATATGACGCAGAGTGCCTTGGTGTTGTTATTTTGGTTTGTGTGTTTGTTTTTTACAATTTTGTCCACAGTGTTCATTAGAACGTTTGATAATTATATTGAATTATATGGCAGGATGTAGAATCCGTCAGCCTTGGCTTTGGACTGTCTTTCACCACCCAGCTCTGGAACCTCAGTGTTCACCTGTAGTAGAGACACATTCACAACTGTGTTAGTGACTATGGATGGAGACACGAGATGAGATGGTGTATAAGGTGTTCACACAGTGTTTACCACACTGCGATGTTCAGTTGACCTCCTGGCTCTTTCCATACCCAGAGGCCAACTGGAACAAACTCTCTGTGTTAGACCCTGCCACACTCGATGAATGCCTGGATTCCTCAGTACAGCCACTATAAGCTTCAATGGTTCCAATCAGAATGTGAATGGAAACCTCTAAAAGTTGTTTCTACGAAGTTTGACCAAACAACGACGTATTTTCCTTATTTTCTATAGGCATTTTGAGCAGAGAACAAGCTGTTGCTCAAATTTAGAACTATGGGGAAAAACTCTAGCTCTCTGAAGGTCCTGCCTTAGAGAGAGCAAGAGTGTGGAGCTGATTACATTCTGGGACTTCATTACACCAGCAAGGAGGGTTTGCAACTCTTTCTGAGAGTCCGTCTTAACATCACTGCCAACTATGGCATTGCTCCCTGCATTAGTCTACCAGCAATAATTTGTATTTTTCTAGAGTTCTAGTGCTCAATTTTCTCAGGAGCTTCAAAATCCTTTTAATCCAAAGAATTATATGGGAAACATAAATCTTTAAATAACAGAGATAACATCTTATATTTATAGAACTTTATTATAAGGCTACGGTATATTTCATGGGCCCCACAAAATCATATTTTTATAGAGGCTAGTATTTTAATTTTATGAAGTGGAAATCTGAAGCATTTTATAACCTCCTCGTTGTCCCTCCAATGCAGTTCTCTTCTCTGAAAATGGGAAATGGACTATTTGGACTGTTAAAAGGGTAGGTGTGTTTTGTAGTACCAAACCCACACACTCATTTAGAAACTGGTGTAAAGAGAAAATCTCAGCACTGATATTGGGCATTTCCCTAATTAGACATGTATGTCTCCTCAGAAGCCTTTTCAAAAATCGAAGGCAAATTACTGGAAAATGGCACTTTAATCCATCCCACTGGGATGGAAGGCTTTAGTTTCTCCGTTGAGCACAGAACACCGCACGTAGGACCTGCCTCTCCCAGACAACAGTGAGCTGAGCCTGTCGCCCCTTGCTTTTTTGCTGCTTGAAGGGATATTCTCTTCGGCAATAAGTAAACAGCCTGGGAAGCAGGAGGGAAGAAAGCGAGACCAAGACCGAGGACCTCAAGGCGGCAAGGAAAGGGACCGTGTGTTGCCCTCTTGACTTGGTTGATCACGGGCTACAATAAGCTGCTGCTCTTAAGTTGATTTTGGTTTTCTCATGCAATGTGTTCATTTCTTCCTGCCTTTCCACATTGACCCAATGAAGATCTGAATAAATTTGGCTTAAAAAAAAGTCCAGCTTCTTTTGAGGAAATCTAGTCACTCTAAAAGTCCAATTAATATATGGTCAACATTACAAAGGTTATTTTGATTCCTAGGCAGTAAGTGCTGAGTTTGAGTTGGGATGAAAGGTCTCAAGGGTTGAGTAACAGTAGCTGGACTTGGAACCACAGAAGGAAAGGACATGAACTTAGATGGAGCAATTAGGGAAGCACAGCCCGTAGTGCCAGCAGCTGCCTGGGGGTCACTGGAAATGAGCACTTTCTCATTTTGATAGAGTCCATAGTACAGAACATATTTTCCTATTATATTAAAAGCTGCAGTACCAGTGAAATGAAAAATGGCAAGTGGCACCTTGCATCAGCAATGAATGACAATGGCGACCAGATTGAACTGGAAAGACAAACTTACTGAAAGAGGGCAAAGGAACTCAGCTCCAGTCCATTGCTGTCCCAGGCCCCAGGCTGCTCTATTTGTTAAGAAAGGCCAAAATCTAGATGTTTTTGCCTCCTCTTACCTCTTACTCCCTCTCCTCTCTCTCTCTCTCTGTGTCTCTGTCTCTCTCGTATAATTTAATTATTTGGTTTTGTTTTTTTTACATCGGTTCAAAAATTTTAAATATTTTGTACTTTATGGAAAATACAACTGCGACCCTGACTCAGCCCTGCATTCCACAGTTCACGCCTTCTGATCTTTTCTAACCTGAGGCCCGGGCCAGTGAAGTGACTTGTCCCAAATTAGTAAATAGCAAAGCTGCTTCAGAACTGAATCACTTTGATGGCCAGTGTGTTTCTGGTTCTGTAGCAATGTTATGCTCATATAGGGCAATGCACTTATACTGGAGAAAAAATGTATTCCATGTACTTTCCCAGCTATATTCAAAGCTATAAGAACTAAAGAAGATTGTTAGTTGTTCCAGAGATTATTATTAAACTTTCTTCCTTGAGGATTAGAATATCCTGCTTGCCACTCTCTCTTTTTCTAGATAAAACAAATGTTTACCGCAATGTGTCTCTTCCTAATTTATCTGTGGTCAAGTTTATATGCACTATTAAAAACCAATATTTTGTAATAAAATTAAACTTGAAATTAAATTAATGCTAATGTAAGTGATTAACAGAATATACTTAGTGGAAAACATCAATACATGTGTTGTAATTGAATTTTATCTTGTAATACTGTTTGCTCCTTGAGGGAATGTCTCTTTAAGGCATTCTACTTATAAACTCCTTGCTCATTTAAAAACATAAATTAATTCTGAAACCTGCTCAGAGGTTTTTTATCTTCCTTTATTACAAACAATTAGCTTAATCAATTAACAGCTGAAATTATATCTGTAGTCATTAGGTTTAATTGCTGAGAAATATGTCATGTCTTCTTTATTGGGAAAAATGTATCACCATTTTCTTACAGCCTTTTCACTTCCCAAGGGCAAACACTTCCTAATAATATAGTAAAAGCCAAATCAAGAACGTATACCTACATACATGTACATAATGATTTTTAAGATTACACATGGTAGTGACTAGGGAAAATAGACATGATATATATATTTTTTTGTATTTGGACATCTTTCCTCTGAAAAGCCCCATGCTGCATTTTGACACATGGATGTCATATTTCATATCACATGTCACTAATGCTTATATTAGATGTCCTTCACAACTTCATACAAATTTTAATGCAGCAACTTTAAGGCAATTTCAGACATTTGAGAGTTAAATCACAAACCAACTATTTCTCACACAATATTATCATTATTTCTCAGTCAGTGCGTTTTTCTGTCTCTCTACACAGAAGAATCCATGTATTACATCTGTGTGTGTGCTTTGTGTGTACGTATAAAGATGCAAACGGCATGTTGCTCCCATTTGGATGGACAATGTATTGTTGGGTAGAGAGGTTTGATCCTGGCCTTTCACCAGAAAGCGTGGGCTAAATCATATTAAACTGCCAATTTGCATTTGTTGATACAAAATTAACATGCTATTTTGACAATTTGCTTGTGCATTTAGTGGTCATCTTGTTACAGGCAAATGTGCTGCATTTTAATTGTTTAAAACCTTCATTTTTCTAGTTGAAATTTTATTCTTAAAAATTGTGCTACCGCCAGACACTTGTAAAATGATGGTTTGCTGCAATTAACATCTTCTTTCATGGTGGTGTGGAAACTAGGCATGATCTTTTGCCCTTATACAGCCTTTGTCTTGGGTTTTTCCCCCTAAGGCAACTCAGTAAGCTAACACTTTTGTGCCACCCAGTCAAGAGACTAACATCTCACCATACTTGTGAATATTCTTGCAGAAGCATAAGTATGTGTGGGGATTACTGTACTGTTTGCTACCATCAAACTGAATAATCATTATGTTTCATTAAACAAATATAAAAACCTTTTTTTTGAAGGCTGTGTGGAAGCCCGCCGTGTGCACATACACAGGCACACATGGACACACATACTCACATAATGCCCAAGAATTCACATTTCGGCAAACTCTCAAGAGAAGCTGAATGCAAACTAAGGTTTAGGGAGCATCAGCTTGTCATTGAACCTGAGTCAAAGGGCTAAGAATTCTGAGACCACAGAATTCAAAGGCTTTGAATCCTGGAGACCCCACGGACTCAAAGACCCCCGTGTCTGAGAGGGAGGTGTTTTCAGCTGCAGAACATCCATACTATGACTCACATGGCATTGAGGGCTGTGTTTGAAGGTAGATGCCTCTTGGGTTCAACAATCCCAGGAGATTTTATATGTGACCTTGTACCTGTTAGGATGTTGTTGGATTCAATTGAACCAAAGTGAAATCAAAGCATTTATTAAATACAAAATTTTCAAGCTCCTTTCCTGAAAACACTCAGAGGGCATTGCACTTCTAGTCTTCTCTTTGTTTATTTTTTCATTCATTACATGAACATCTATTTCATACTTCCACTGTGCTAAAGACTAAGGAAGTGAGGATTAACAACAGAGCCCCATCTTCAAAAAACTTACAATCTACAGGGAGTAGAGGAGTTACATATTTTTGTGTCTACTTTGTAGTTGATCTAAATTATTAGTCCTCCCAGCAAACATGAGGTGTTACTGTTTTCATTTTACAGATAAAGAAACAAGGTGTCAGGAAGGTTAGGCGACTTAGCCCAGATCTCACAACTAAGTGGTAAAACCAGTTCATCTTATCCATTGTATCCACCTATACTGTCTCCTAAGAAAGAAGGAAATAAAACATGCGCACAAAAATAGGATTGTTGTTATTAAAGAGGGATGGTATTGGAAGACCTTGGCATCAGCTGTAATTGTCACTGCTTAGCAGGGAAGTTAAAACCAACATCTGCCCTTGAAAGTGACTTGTGACCCAGGACTTGATTAAAGGATGTCACTTTAAAACCGAAGAGTTAGGTATTGTCTTCACTTTTCAGACAGAGAAAATGAGCAAGCTATGTGAACTTGAAACTCTAATTTGTCTTTATATCCATGCAATTGTAAGACTTACTAATTTATGTTTAAAATCTTTTGATGGGTGGATTTTACATAATTGATCATGCAAACAAGCACAGATGTGTACAAACAAATAACATATATGGTCTAAAATACCAACACGTAATGTTTTTCATTACATGTCTAGTAATTGATCAGAGGTGGCACACTGAGGAGGGGTCTTAACATGTAGAAAAAGAAGGGAAGGAGTTAATATATACTCATAGTGTTACATTCAAAAGCAACTCTGCACTCAAGACATGCTTCTCATGTTATCAATATATCTATCTCTAAAAGCTAAATTTAGAAGTGAAATAAACACCACAATCCCAGTACATGCCTCAGGTGTAAACTTGTCTTAACAATTATTTCATAAAACATAGGTACTGAATCAACATTGCTGATAAATGAGCAAGGATCATAACAGAATACTTAAAAATATTTAATCAATATATCAGACTTAAAGGTGAAAAAAATAATGCAAAAATCTATGCTAAAAGCAAAAGCTATACCAAAGGTGCTATTATTTCAAGCAATATCATCAATGTCTAAAAGTTAGGGGCATTTCCTACATAATCTTTAATTCTCATAATATCTCAGGCATGAGAAAATGGTAAATAACTTGTACAACATCACAAAAGTGAGATTGAAAGCCAGGACCAAATGTGCACGCTTACGTTATCTGTTCAAATAGCTTCATTCTGACCTTGATAAGAAAGGGGAAAAAATCTTTAAGTGTCCACTCATCTTCCTGGCTTTGGATTTATGCTTTTAAAAGTTCAATAAGCATAAACTTTTAAAAGTTCAATAAGTGGTGTTTATAATAATTATAAAGTCACATGGATTATTTAAGTGGGCCTTTTAAATGTTTGCCATATAAAATATTATGATATTGGGTCACCTGTATGTGCTTTCAAAATATCAATTATTATATAACCAATACAAAGAGAAAGCTTTATTCATTCAAACCAAAAGACTTTTTTTTCCTGTGTAATGATCAAATAATATGGATTTAATCACTTTTTATTTGACAATTAAGTAATAGCATGATTGTGAATTTGCTGACCTGTTCAGTTAATTATAATCCTTCCATCTCAATGTTTTGTCAATTTCAAAAGGATTTTTGAGGGTCTATATTATATAAAGTTGACTCCTTTTCAAAATATAGTTGGAAAAGAAAAGAAAAATAATTCAGAAATATTCTTTTTTTAAAAAGTTTTTGAAACAAATGTTCTATGGAGCAAAAAATCACTGCAGGGTTATTGAAACAAGGGGTTGACCAAACCCCTAATCTAGAGAACTTAGGCCAGGTTATCCACTCATTTCTTTAATTCCTCTATTTCCTTACAATGATGGAATCATAAAATGTATAGTTAGCATGCCAAATAATTTGTCTACACTAATTGTCGGAGCTGATTTGAAATCTAAGTCTCCTCTTTATAATTTATCTAATGAGCCAAATTTGAAATGAAAAATATATGAGGGCATATAAATCAGTGCTCTGGGTTTAGTTTTAGAGCCCTTTTTATAATACCAATAGTGACACTACCTTTTCCTGTCTTCAATCAGGCTGTTTTAATAGATACATATTTTAAAGGTGAATTATATTTACTTGGTAGGTTAGCAAACTTATTTAGTATAGGGGAAGACAGTAAATATTTTAGGCTTTGTGGACCCTATAGTCTCTGCCCCAACTACTAAACTCAATAGCATCAAATAGCCATAAACATCAACAAATGGGGATGTCTGTGTGCTAGGTAAAACTTTATATACCCTGACATTTGAATTTCATATAATTTTCATGTGTCACAAAATAGTATTTTGGTGTTTTTTCCCCCAACCATAAAAATTCTTGCAAAAACAGGCAGTGGTATTTGGGAACTGGGTTGTATGTTGTCAATCTCTGTCTGTTACCTTGACAATCTCTGTAAAAAAGCTGTGGTGTTTATATGTTTGTTCTTTATGTACTTTTGGTTAATAATGAATCAATTTCTCTGCCCACTAAATGGGAGAGGGAGAACATTTTCAGTCGAGTGTTAACACCTCTGGCTAGCCTCATGACCCTTAATGATAGGGACAACCCTGATGTAGGTGACTCGCTGTCTCCCTTAATTCTTGAAGAAGTGGCTTCCCCTTCTCGAATCACACCAGCTGGCCTTCATGCCATTTCCTGTAGGATACATATTCTGTAGGATAAGGGAACATTTCAGTGAAATTTGGTAACTTCTGTTTCATTTTCAGCCAGATTCAAGTTTACATCCCCCCACCCGCCTCCTCACTTGCTGAAAATGATAATTTCTCCTAAAATGGGTTATCCAGGTGGGAGAAGTTGGCACAGGAGAGAGCATGGAACTGATAGACTTTTCCCCTCAGAGCACCTGGAAATTAATATTGATGTGTGTCTATTGTTTAAGACATTACATTTTATTCACAATTATCAAGGCTCACAGCTGAACTTATTCTGAGGCCCACAAGGCACATGCTTGATATTGCTCGTGTCTTCCAAATCTCTGAATGAAGGATTATTGTTTACATGCGACCTCATGGGGCATGAAAGTCAAAGCCAACAGCCCTAACCTGTTTGGCTCAGTGGATAGAGTGTCAGCCTGCGAACTGAAGGGTCCCAGGTTTGATTCCGGTCAAGGGCATGCACCTTGGTTGCGGGCACATTCCCAGAAGGGGTGTGCAGTAGGCAGCTGATCGATGTTTCTCTCTCATCTCTCTCTCATCAATGTTTCTAACTCTCTATCTCTCTCCCTTTCTCTCTGTAAAAATTCAATAAAATATATTTAAAGAAAAGAAAGTCAAAGCCAACAGAGACAAGCATGCTTGTAGTAATTCTATTCTGGTTTCATTTTTAATACTGAAATGCTCCAACTGCTTATTTCAGTATATATTTTCTCTTTATTATTTACATATTTTGGAAAATTGAATAATTTAAATAAATACTATGTAGATTTATTTTTGGACAATATTACTGTTCCTTTGTCCTCTGGATGGTGTTTACCTTGGTATTGGGAAGTACTTAGTTTATTTTTTAGGGAAAGTAATTATTGAAATAATTTCAAGACTCCTCACTTGTGCTATTCCTGAGAGGTGGAAGGACCAGGAGACAAGTCATGAACAATGTGTCGGACTTTACAGTTTCTCAGTCTCTTTGCACATTTTACTTCTCTGCTTCCTATAGCCATGTGAAGTATGATGTGCCAATTGACACAATATACATGTAAAGTATGTACAGTATACATGAAATATATATGTGAAGTCTATAAAGTATATATAAGTATATGTATATATGAAATATATGTATACAATGTCTGTATAAAGTACCTACAAGTTCAGAGAGATATATGACTAGAATGTCACAAAACAATCGAGATCTCAAAGTCATTTACTCTTTCTATTACACTATGTTTTTCCATCTAAAGAATGAAAGCTACAGTTATATATTCTTTGTGATTTTAATATATATATATATAACTTATAAAATTTTAAATTTATACAAATATCTCAAAGAATGTACAGAGGGTTCTGTATACTTCACACCCAGTTTCCACTATTGTTAATATGGTACATTACCATGATGCATTTGTCACATGTCACATGATGCATCAGTATTGATGAATTATTGCTAAAGTGCATACATAGTACTTTATTTGGATTTCTTTTTATAGGATGCCACATCAATTATTTTTAGTCAGCATGCCTCCTTTCCTTCTCTAGACTATGACACCTTCTTGGACTTTGCATATTTTGTATGACCTTGAGTGTTTTGAGCATTGTTGGACTGATATTTTGTAGGGTATCCTTCCAGTTAGGTATGTTGGGTGTTTTTCTCATGGTTATATGGAGTTGTGGTTTGGGAGAAGAAGACCACAGAGCTAACATGCTTTTCTCAACACATCAATAAGGGTGCATACTCTCAATATCACTTGTTACTGTTGATCACCTGGTGTGGGGTAGGTTGTGTCTGCCAGGTTTCTCGACTATGAAGGTACTCTGTTCCCCCTTTCATGCTGTGCTCTTTGGAAAGAAGTCAGTGTGCAGCCTATTCTTAAGGGGCATAGATCTATTTTTCATCTCCTTGAGGATGAGCTCCATTTGACTTGATGTCTATGGACTTATGAGTCAAGAATATTGTCTCTGATGAATCATGTTAATATGAAAATCTTGTCCAAGAGATATGTGTTAATATTAATTGAACAATTGTTTGTGATCGCCTCTCAAGGTATACTTACTTGCCTGTGTATGTTTTTATTTCATTCCTTCATGGTGTACATAATAAACACATTTGAGTTAAAGACAAGAAACAAGGCCACTTGATTGAATAGCTAAACTAGAAGAGTTTATTTGCTGGGCTTAGTTTCAAATTAGTTGTAAATCTACTCCCAGAGTTCTCTTAACTCCAGGGGGAAGTCGAATGGGATTTTATGGCTAAATTTAAATTGGATATGAAGAATTTGATAATAAAACAAAAACAAAAAAGAAAGTCTGGAATATTTCCTGGATAGCATTCTTAATACACTTCATATAATTTCTAAACATACTATTTATTTTGTCTAAATAAATGAATTAAAGGGTAACATCTTACTATCAGAATGAAATGTAATTTTTAGACACATTTTAGAGGATTTGGCCATGTAAATGGCTATAGTAGTAACATTGGAGTTCAACTTGGGTGAATTAAAAAGTAAGTGTACCCTCCAGGAAATAATATTTAAAAAATATGTAGTATTTAAAAGTAAATTCTGTATCACACTTGATATATTTGTAAAAATATTTAAAATGTTGAAAAATGTAATTGGCTACTTTCTAACAACCTGTCTTTGAATTCTTAAAATGTTTACTTGTATCTCTCTTTCATGGGTTGGACTATGCTTTCTTGTGGAATTTGTATTGAAATTTGGCCACCAAAAGAGAATAGGTTAATATGACAGGGTCGTCTGAAAAAGAAAAAGTGGTTGCTTTTCTTCTATTAATATTTTATACGAAATCAACCAAATGAATATATAAGTATTCTAAAGTAGAAATGTAAATAATATAAAAAACTATACCTTATAACTTCACACTTAAACTTCTTTTTAGATTTTAAAGAATAGATTATTCTTAACAAATTGACATACTTATACAGCATAAACTTCTCATGGACTAAAAACACATACTTATTATAGGTAAGGTGATATGGTTATGCATATGTGAAATATTATGACAACTGTGAAATATATTAGTGTGAGAATTAATCCAGGAAAATTATTTTGCAGTGACGTATAATAATTTGCAGCCTAAAGTACTAAAAAATAAGTAATAAATGAGTGAGTGTTTGTGTGGAGCAGTAAATACAATGCAAATATTGAAGAAGTGCTATAAATATCTCACCCGTAGTGTTTTCTAAGAGGCAACAGAAACTGTTAGTGATGTTGGCATCTATTCATGCATAAAATTTTTTCAGAGAGCTCAATCACTGTTCAGCATGTTGGGGCTACTGAGCTGGATGAGATTTGGGGCCTACCTTCTGGGAATCAGGTGTTATCAATTCCATTGATAACAGTTTATTGTCATAATAAATTTTGTTTGTATTTCCACCATTTTAGAGTTACTGTATGTTTTTTGCATAGATTATTAATTCATAAAATATTATAACCTTTTTGAAAAATTTCCAAGCAGCTTTGGCAATCTCCTATTGGGACAAAAGCCTGTTCGTTATATTAACTCTTCAAACACATAAGATTGCATTTAGAAAGTGAACCCCCGTGGTCAAGGTCCTGAGTTAGGAGCCAGAGGACATCAAAAGGCATAAAATACAGCTCATCCTTTCAAAGAATCTTATATTAAGCGAGGCACATACAAGAATTTTATCTAAGAGATTATTTTGGGGATTCTGCTAAATTGCTTGATTTTGTTTTATTTGATAAGCACTTTTTTATTAACTCATAAAGCCATAAATACATTTGCATTCTGAGTAGCGTCTGGGAACAGTAGTACATATAGCAATAGTTATTATTACAATTTCTAAAGACTATCCAGGAGATAAGAGCATGATGTAGTAGAAAGAATATTAATTTTCCAGTCAAACATATCATATGTCTATATCACAACTAATAAGCTGTGACCTTGATCTAGGGCCTTAAATTTTCTGAGTCAGTTTGCTCATTTGTGGTATGTAGGTAAATCCTAACTTTCAATGGATCTGGGAGGGTTTAATGTGACACATGTGGAGCTCTTTGCACATGCTTGGCAGAAAGCAAGTGTGGAAAACTAGGTATTTGTCAGTATTAAAATAATAATTCTTGAGCAATGCCTGACTGTTTTCAAAAGTGACTTCAGCCCTCATTTGTCCCAATATGATAAGGTTGTGGGTTCAATCCCCAGTCAGGGCATATGCAAGAATCAACTAATGAATACATAAATGAGTGAAACAACAAAGTCCCCCCCCCTCTCTATCAATCAATAAATAAAAATTAAAAAGCCACTTCACTTTTATTATGCAATTTAATCCTTATAGCACTTCTGTAATTGAGATATTATCAATTCAGTTTCTTAGATAGAGAAGCCAATGAGTAGAGTGCATAGAGGAAATTCGACACCCATGAGACCTGGATCCTGGTCCTTTAGCTCTCGGTCCTGCCCTCTCCATAAAAGATTAGGTATTTGTCATTGCCTTGTTCACACCAAAACCTATGTGCTTGGCTTTTGTAAAGATATAACTTTTTGGAGTCTTAACGTCCTCATCTTAGTACAATGAGGGCATTGTGCTAATTTACCTTCCAAATCCTTTTCAGTTCTGTGTATATTGAGTCAGTGTAGTGTAGTTGTCAAAGGCATGGTGTTGGAGATGAACTTTGGGGTTCCAATCCTAACTGCCATTCCTTGGCTCTGTGACCTTAGTCAAGTTACTATATCTCTCTGTTTCATTTTACTTATCACTGTGGATTAATAAATAGTACTTTCTTCAGAGCATCATCATTGTGAGGAATAAATGAATTATGCTATGCATAGCACTTAGAATGGGATATGGTATAGAGTAAGCAATAGGTAAGTATTTGCTCTGATTATTATGCTAAAATTGTAACATCAAATTCAGAAACTCCAAGTGAACTATTTAACCCTTTCTAGTTATAAAGTAGATTTGCTACATAATTAAGTGGAAACTTCCCCATCCTGGATTAATGGCTTAATTACATTGCTGTCTTTAATTCTATATGGTATTTATAAACAAGCCCATGTTTTATTTCAAGAATGCAAATGTTCATTAAAATCTATAAAACATAGACATACTGGAACCTATAAGACAATGGAGTCAACATAGAATATTTGGCAAATTGCTTAGAAGGATAAAAACAATTTTATTTCTATATAGTGGACTTTTACAATATACTGGAAAATATTTATGCCTAAGTTATCTATAATAATAAAAGGGCAATATGCTAATTAGACCAGACATCTTTCCAGACATCATTCCAGACATCCTTCCAGATGAAGCCGGCAGCCAGCGGGAAGCCCGGGTCCTGAGTGCCAGAGGGAAGCCGGTGCTGACAGCCGGAACAAGGAAGGCCTACTCTTGCACAAATTCTGTGAATCGGGCCTCTAGTTGTTTAATAATATCACAATGTTTACTAATTTAAGTAGAAAATGTATTTATAGTTTCCATACTTTAATTTTGCTTTGTAAGACATTCAAGCAGCTGACATTTTTCAAAACAACTACTAGCACAGTGCAAACAACAACAAAAACCTGCTTTCATTCCATTTTTTTGTTCTGTATTCACTCTTTCTTTTTTGCTAGGTGGCATGCATGCAGTGGGTTCATGGAGACCATACAATGCTTGAGATGATTGAGAAAAAGCGTTGCTTGTGCAAGGAAATAAAGGCTAGACAGAAAACGGAAAAGGGTCTTTGCAAACAGGATAGCATGCCCATCCTGCCCAGCTGGAAGAAGAATGCAGGCGCAAAGAAGTACAGCCCTCCACCCTATTCTAAACAGCAAACGGTATTCTGGGATACTGCCATATGACTGTGTACAGGATGGCGTGAGCTCCACATGACTTAATGTGAAGAGGGAGGTCGACTCATCATGTGCTAAGTAACTGTTCAGTATCTTTTCTGTTGGAATGGAACATCAGCACTTCCCTGGAAAACTCATGGGAAGCTGCGCTTACGCACGGCAAGTGCAAAATAAAATGTATATTTCCTTGCAATTAAGGCACACTTATTTATCACGGATTATTTTGAATCCAGGAAGAGATTAAGATGTACATATTTTACTAGTTTATGGGTGACACCTGAAATAATACACAATATACGTATATAAATGACAGAAATATCAAGAGTTTTACTATATGATATAATTTTGGTATTAACTGGTTTGTTATCTTCTCTTTTATATATGTAATCCCTTGATGCCTTTTATTATTAATTTTGCAGTTAAACTACCTTTTTCTGCCCATATTTGTCTTCTGTACAAGAGCTCACAGCTATAAACCATGTTCAATCACACAATATATGATCTGGTGCTAGTAAAGTATATGTTGAATATCATAGTCATTAAGAACACATGTTGTTTCATATGTTTTTAAGAGTTTGACAGGGAATGCATGTGAGTGTGATGCTTAATGCGATGCTTAATTTGGATGTTCACATGACATCGACACCAACATTTTTGCTACACTGGCTTTCTAAGAATTTCTATTGAATATCATCTTGATACTAAACAATGGTTAGTCAGACTCCACATGAAGTTATTAGGATATCTTTGGACATCCCAGCAGAAAAAATTTCCTTCAGAAATGACATTAGGGATGCCCATCCTTGCATCATTGATCTGATTGGAGGAGACCAGGTTCACTGTGACAAGGGAAGCAACAAGGAATCAAAAGTTAAATAGTGAGATGACATTCAAGAAGCTGGGACCTGTGGCATTGCAGCCACTGTAATCACTATTTCTAAGTAAATTCTCATGTGTCTGTTTGTCCCCTCTCCCATTCCCTCCCCCCAAAAAAAAAATGAGAAATAAATATTTAACCAGGTGCGTTTACAGATTTTAGTACACTAAATGTCAATCCTCCTCAAAATTTAGGTCTATTAACGAAATGGTATTTCTTGTACATTTTTTCACCCTAGTTATTACCACATTTTTGGGTCACAATCTTCTGTGCATGAGTATCACACCCATTCCCACTAATTATGACACCGTGACCAAAGAATTATGACCACTTGTTTATTTCATTTTATTTCAAGGAAGAAACAGGAAAAGCAGGGGATCGGGGACGGGGTGGATTCAACTTTATGAGGTAGTAAAATTTATGTTAAACAAATTATATATATCTTTTAAGAATAGCTTGTTAGTTGAATATAAATATTGCCACAAATGAATAAAAAGGCAACTATCACATATATTTTGTATATTTAAATTACTATTTATGCTTCTTAAAATTGACAGTATGTGGTTCTTTAACAATCAATTGAGTATTATATTTCTGAGAGACAAGGTACGTGTTAGAAGTTATTGTCATAGTGGTTTTCCTTGTAAGGGTTTTGACAGCAATAGTGCAGTGTTGCTCAATAAAACCAAATATAGCAGGAGTTAGGGAACTTTTGTAATCTATATTCCTAAAAAATCTAGTAATACTTTATCAGTAATAGTTCCTTTCAAGCCTTTGAAATCTTATAATTTTTTAAGATTTTATAATTAATGTATATTTTGATGTCCAATTAGAATTCTGAAAAAAAAAATAAGGAAAAGGTAAGTGGGAGCATGTGTATTTGTCATGTGTGTGTGAATGAGGACTCAGTGGGAGAACTGTGTACATAAAATGCTTTCTAAAGTTTTAGGTTTTGCTTGTATACCTGAGGTGGTAAAAACAAATAAAAAGCAGAACCACAAGTTCAGGAAATCTTGGAGGGATCTTAAGGAGCTTAAATAAACCCTGTTGCCATATTTCACCAGTTATGAAACCCAATAACTCATGGGACACAAATCTGAGTGATAAAAATGTGTTAAGATAAAATCATAATTAAAATAAAATGTATTAATAACCCAAGTTGTTATACTGATTCAAGTCATTAGGACCACATACACTCAAGCCAATCAATCAGACATCAGACATCAGTTCTTAGCATCTTGATTATGATCTTGGTTTATTTATTATATTCAGGCTCCATAGGGTCATGATTGGATAATTCCCTGGAACTTATATTTAGGTAACATGTGTAAGCACATTTTCAGCTGCTGATCTTCTCCATATTTCTCTGACTTAAGCAAAAGACTTTTTAATGCTGGCCATTTGTCAAGAAGGAAACAGGGGTACTGGCATGATTTGGGCTGGATTTAGCCATTCCCATTTATTCTGCCCAACTTATGCTGTTGCCGAGTTTCACGTGTTCCTTTTTATTTATTTTTTTATTTTTTAAATACGTTTTATTGATTCCAGAGAGGAAAGGAGAGGGAGAGAGATAGAAACATCAATGATGAGAGAATAATTGATCGGCTGCCTCCTGCACCCCTCACACTGGGGATGAAGCCTGCAACTGGGGCATTGTGCCCTAACCAGGAATCAAACCGTGACCTCCTGGTTCCATGCTCAACCACTGAGCAGTAAATGTTGGACATCAGATACTCCTTTTTAAAATAAGTTATTTTCTAGAAAGGTAACTTCTTTGAAATTCTGATCTTAGGCAATGGTTTCCATTTAATTCTTTCAATCTTGCTTTCAATGGGAAGTAATGGAAAGATCTGGAGAAGTGGTTTCATGGATTTTGGCTCAAGAACTGTGCTTATCCTACTGTCTACTCTGGCTTAGCCTGTATGGCAATAGCAAATCTATAATGGATTTCCTCTTAGTAAATGCTTCTTTATGTGGAGGGAAAAGGAGGATAGGACAAAGAAAAAGAGCTTACTTTCTCATGGTCATCAATTAGGACACTTTAGTCTATGAATTTGGTTAGAAGATGACAAAAATCCACCTTCAGCCAGAACAGCATTGAATGGCAATGCTCATCTTTTTCATAGTGCCAAAGAACAGATCTTATCCTGGTATGGTTAGCAGGTGGAAAGCGCTCAGACCTATGAAAACATGGTCTTTTCACAGCAAATTTTGGAGACACAGAATTTTATTGGCTGTCAGCCAGATGCTTTTATATGTGAGAAACTTCCTATCTGAGAAGAGACAAATCAAATCCTGAATTTCTGCCCAGTCCCAGTAGCCAGCACACTTGGAGGTCTCTCGGGAGTTCTTTATGGGAACACTACCCGCCTTGCCCCGTGTTCATGCTGTCGAAGCAAGTGTGGAGTGAAAAGTGACTGATCTGTGTCAATGAGCATTGCTCTCCTTCCATATAAAATTGCTGGGAGAGTGAAACAAATAAAACAGTGGGAGGTTAACATTTGTAGTTTTACAGAATACACACCTTCAAATACATAGCCATTGTGTGGATACAACCAGACAGAACTTCACTTTTCAAAATAATGACACCGGAACTTCAGAGACACTGAGGTTCCAGAAAGTTTTCTTTGCTTTGGAGAGGAGAGAAACCTTTCTTACTACGTTCTGGCTTTAACCTCATTCTGACACACCTTTTGGGTTGACCGTTTTGAGTGAGGTTAATGAGCAAGTCAAAAACACTGAACAACCCTGTTAGGATATCATTTTAACTATTAAACAAGACATCTAAACAGTGCACATAAAATGCAGTTTTTCTATTACTTACATGTTAAGGTGAGCCACTTGCCTATAGAAAAGAGCTGTAAGCTAATTATGGCTACCTATGAAAATCAGCAGAGTCCTATGATTTAAGCAGCAATCTGAGATGAGAAATAATTCACCTTTGTGAAGGAATAGAAGTAGAATAAAATAGCAATTTGTAACTCATTATGTCCCAAACTTAAATGGAAGTGAAAGAAAAATGGTACTTATAGTATTTAAGATAGTTAACTGTAGAATGTGGACAATTTATTAATCCATTACTCATTTAACAGTTCACAGTTAAGCAACTTATGTATCAGTTATTTAAAAAATTTGTGAAGTATTTGGCATTAAATATTCAAAAGATGTGGCCCTGCCTTTAATAAGCTTAATTATGCAATCATTAATATTTTCAAAACAAAGTCAATTGTTTTTAAGAAGATATACAATATCACATGTGCTTGACATCACTTATGTGCTTATATATGGTATTCTCTTTTCTTTCAAATCCAATGTACAGTCAAAATAAACTACTACAACATAGTAAAGTCAACGTCTAAGTATAAAAGTATATGTTTATGTGTAAGCCTCTATGTGTGCACATAGGATATGTACCACTGTCTATCAGAAAATCAGTAAGATGATAGCAAGTTTTGCTATGTTGGACTTGAACACTATTGCTTGGGATTTAGATTAATTTATAACCTTTTGATATTTGGGTCAATCACAGCATAGCAAAGGTGTTTAATCTGGAAAAATAATGTCTGTACATTTCCATTTAAGTGTTATATAAATTCAAATTCAAGGGGAAACATCTTTACAGAGATATTGTTGGATTTATCTCCCAAGTATATATGACAAATTTTTTGAAGTGTTCAGTTGTTCCCAAATGTGACTGGGTTTGCCTACCCTAAAAGCATTTACATTTACTCGTGTATACAGCCACATACAGTATACATACTGTATATAATATATAGGGAAATGTTTAGTAATTCTTTGGTTTGGAACTCCTTAACATTTGTAGTGTAGCAGTTCGTGTAATGTGCACTGTGATTATACAAATCAAAGCACAGTAAAGTCACAGGTCTTGTTATCTTGCACTAAAAATGTGTTTACGTATTTAGCAAGTGTATGTTTACTTTCTTGCTCTTTTCAAGAAATTGAAACAAATAGCTATTAAGAAAATTATATAAAATAATATGTTTTTTAGTGGATAATGGCACTACATTTTTAAAAGACAGGGTTTTTAAAGGAAACCATTTACCATCCATTCCAAAATGACATGTTTACCATATCTAAAAATCTGAATGTCATATTGCATTTTTCATAAACTTGTCAGGTATGTGCCTGAAAAAAATGTGCAAATAAGCATTAGATAACAGATTTCTCTACTCGTGTGTTGTTGGCCATTTCTATATACATAATAATATAAACATTGATGTTTTAATTTCTCTTAAGTTTTGTACTTGATTTTTTAGGTAACATGTAATTATAAATGTACTTTGATACTACTGAAGTAACCAGATGTTGTTTAAAAACAAATTGTTTTCTTTAGTGCATTGACAATATTTTAAATACTTTTGTGCTTATTTATTTGTGCTCCCGTGTAATTATAATAAAAGCAATAGTTTAAATTAATTGACTTTGTTGTGGCTGGTATTTATTCATCAAGAAACAAGATTAGGTCCTAGCCAGTTTGGCTCAGTGGCTAGAGTGGTGGCCTGTGAACCCAAGGGTCCTGGGTTCGATTCTGGTCAAAGGCACCACACCCAGGTTGCAGTTGCCGGCTCCTCCCAGGCCTGGGCCCTGGTTGGGGCTGTGCAGGAGACAATCAATCAATGTGTTTCTCTCACATCGAAGTTTCCTTCTGTCTTTTTCTCTCTCTTCCCCTCTCTCTAAAAATCAATAGAAAAATATCCTCGGGTGAGGATTAGAAAAAAGAAAAAGAAACAAGATTAGTAAGAACTCTTTCAAAGAAAACTGCACACATTTTTCAACTTCTGCAGCTGCTCATGAGAGTGTGTGCATTGTGGACGATGGTGTGGGTGAGTACTGAGAGCCTGGCCTTCAATATAGTTATGTGACCCCCAATTGTCCTCAATCACCACTTGGCTTCTGTGTGAAATAGGTGAACTACTAAATAAGAGGAATCTGGACATTTCTTGTGCTTCAGTATACACCTAATTCCAATTAAATGACTCAGCATGTATCTAAAGTGTGCTGGAAGCATTAAAGAAAATTTCCATCAGTCCTAGACCTGTGCATGCAGACAGAATATTTATTGGAGGGGTATTTAGCATGCTGATTTGTGCAGTTATACTTCTATACCTCAAATGGTAAGTTAGTATGCTAAATTGTTTACTATTATTATTGCTAGAAATCAGTAAAAAACCTCTCAGTAATATATGAACTATTCCATCATCCTGCCCTTCCCTCATCTCTTCAAACAAAAGAAAATACACATCAATCAGTATATAGTTAAGAGATTAGAGTCACGTTATCAACCGTCTCGAGACGTGTGATTTAGATTTTTAGAAAACACATGGGTCCATAGGCTGTTTGGGGTATATTATATTTTAATAAAATTAAACTTTGTGAAAATGTAGGCACATATGTCCACATGGAAATGAGTAGGTAGATAATAGAAAGTTAAAAAGAACTGTGAAAATAATCAATGTATACCCTCTCAGCTCCAAATCTTCTCCCTCCCCCCTCCCCACTTCTCCCATGGCCTGTTGTGTTAAAATGGATCTGGACCGTTTTTATAGTTTTCCTTTGCAACTTGTTTTTTAAGATTTGTCAGCAGAGGTGATGGAGAGAGTCTACCTGAAGAAGAGAGACTGCCTGAAGAAGGGACTGTCTCTCTCATCCTCCAGCAGGATGTGTGTGGATGATCCAAGCAACTCCCACTCCATGAGTTTCTGTGGCATCCCAAGGGATGTCTCCAGTTTTCCCCTGGACCAGCTCTCACCCAAGGCAGCTCAGCAAACCACTCTGTCTTCCAGGGGACCACAACCTTACCCTTTCTAATGAGGACTGAATTCCAGCATTGAGGAATTGTACCTTCCATCATTGTTCATTCCTTGGGCAACCTCCCTCAGCACCAGGGTAATTTTTAGGATTCTCTCTAATACTGTACAGATTTTTTTCTTGTTATAGGGAATAATTCTTTACATCAAACACTCCCTGTTTAAATTATTGTGTGGTTTCTATCTGCTGATTGGATCTTAACTAATACAACAATTTTTATTCTTTTTTACTATTATTATTGTTTTTCATTTTTAGGAACACTTTCCTGAACTATTGTCTAGTGCCCCAATAAGATAAATATATGCTTCAAAAAGTTATAGCAGCATTTTAATATTGATGACAGCAAAGCATTGAAATTGGTGATGGCCTTTATGAGCCAAAATTAATATTGGTCAAGTTTGGTCCCAGTCACTTGTTATAAATAGCTTAATAAAATACCTATATATTTTATTCAGATATTCTTAATCTCTTGCTATTAAAAGAAGACTTTTTTGAAATTTAGCAACTTGTCTGATTTTATTCCTCCCAGTTTTATTGTGTTTTATTAATATTAATTTAAAATTAAATTTAACACTTTTGGTGTTTTAAAATGTTGAACATAGGTAGAGTAGATATTGATGTGGAAGAATGGCTTTCAAATATTCAGTCCCTAGCACTCATCCTAACCTGTCCTAACAAGCATAACTATTGAATAAATAATTGTGCATTTTTGTTTTTATACTGAAAAATTATTTTTTTTCCACTTTATGTTTACTAACATAATTATGTATGCAAAATTCAATTGGAGAATCTTTTTACTATCTGCATTACTTTTCTGGCTATTATTTTTATTAGTTTTATTTCATAAGTATTACTGAAAACATTTTTTCCTACATAGGGTGGATATTAAAAACTGAAAAAGATAAACTGACAAACAAATAGGTGACCTACTAAATAAGAGTAACCTGGAAGTATGCAACAGACTGACATATTTCAGAGGGAAGGGGGGAGTGGGTTGAGAAGTGATTAACCAAAGAACTTATCTATATATATAAAAGCCTAAGCGATCAGCTGACCGGTAGCTATGACTTGCAATGACCACCAGGGGGCAGACACTCAACGCAGGAGCTGCTGAGCTGCGGTGGCTTGGCAGCTGTGGTCCTCAGGTGATCCACCCAGAACCAGAGAGGAGGGAGCCCGATTCCAGGGTGCATCACCTGAGAGCCACCCTCTCACAATCAGGGACCTCTTAGGGGATGTTGGAGATCTGGTTTCAGCCAGATCCCTGCAGGCCAAGCAGAGGGACCATAGGTGACCTACTAAATAAGAGTAACCTGGAAGTATGCAACAGACTGACATATTTCAGAGGGAAGGGGGGAGTGGGTTGAGAAGTGATTAACCAAAGAACTTATCTATATATATAAAAGCCTAAGCGATCAGCTGACCGGTAGCTATGACTTGCAATGACCACCAGGGGGCAGACACTCAACGCAGGAGCTGCTGAGCTGCGGTGGCTTGGCAGCTGTGGTTTGAGCTGTGGTGACTTGCCAGCTGTGGTTCTCTGGTGATCCACCCAGAACCAGAGAGGAGGGAGCCCGATTCCAGGGTGCATCACCTGAGAGCCACCCTCTCACAATCAGGGACCTCTTAGGGGATGTTGGAGATCTGGTTTCAGCCAGATCCCTGCAGGCCAAGCAGAGGGACCCCACCGGTGCACGAATCCTTGTACTGGGCCTCTAGTATGCATATATACATAACTCATGGACAGACAATAGTGCAGTAAAGGCCTGGAGAAGGGGCAGGAGGGGATAGAGGGGGTCAATGTGGGGGAAAAAGGGGGGCATCTGTAATACTTTAAAAAATAAAGATAAATTTTAAAAAACCTATTTCACTCCAGATTAAAAAAACAACAACATATATTAGGTACTGATTAAAACATACACACTCAAACACACACACTTGAACTCATTTATCATTCTGAAATTTCCTCTGCCCTTTATACTTATTCCCAATAGAGGAGCTCCACATCACACAGCCCTCCACTCCTGGGACCTTTCCTAAGACTTTCTCCCAAATATTATCCCCTTATCTCCAGGGCCAGGCAGTGGAGATTGGGATCATAGAAGGAGAAGTAAGCTGATGGGCTCCTCACTTGTTACAGATACTGAAAACATTACCATTTCTTTAGTTCAATCCTTTTGCTTTCACCAGGAACATAATCTACACAGCCTTAGAAGGATATGCTTGCTAAAACAGAGCCCTTTGACATTGTCTCATCTGCCTCTAATTCAGGTTTGCTTCCATCTCAATATAATAACCAATGTAGCAAGTCAGTAAAATTTGGGGCCAAATTAATTTCCGTAAGTCTTTGCCTTGTATCATCTTTAGGGACTAAAGCTAGCCTGTCAGACCAGTTGCTGTGCATGGGCAGGACTCAGGGAGCTATCCTACCTTTTGGGGTCATCCACAAAGTTCTACCATACACATATATTGTCCATTTAAGCCACACAATCTTGGAGGAGTTTAGTTTTCAATTTTAATTTTTTAATTTTATTTTCATAAACAAGGAAACACATTTTTCAGAGTGGTAGAATAATCTGCCCAGGACCACTTATGTATTTAGTGGCAGAGCAAGGAATTTAAATATGGCTTTAAAACCAACTCACTTTCTACCACCTTGTTTTACCCATAGTGAATATTAATTTAAGTAAATGCCAAATGGCACTGGGCATTACTTTAAAATCATGAGAATGTAAATTTTCACAGGGTAAACACTTGTGAATGGGAACTGCATTAGTCGGGGTTCTCCAGAGAAAGAGAACCAATAAGTTTTTATATTGGGAAGAGAGAGAGAGAGAGAGAGAGAGAGATTATCTCATGAAATTATGGAGGCTGACAAGTTCCAAGATCTGCAGAGTGAATAGTCCACCTTGAGACTCAGGAGAGCTGATGGCTCAAAGAATGGATAACCAATAGAGCTGATGGTGTTACAGTTGGAAAGCTGGTAGGTTTGAGACCCAGGAAGAGCCAATGTTTTAATTAGAGTCTGAAAGCAGGCAAAAATCTGATGTCCCAGTGCAAAGGCTGTCAGGCAAAAGAAATTCTCTACTTCTTATAAGAGGGTCAGCCTTTTTGTTTCATTCAGGCCTTCACCTGACTGAATGCAGCTCACCTACATTAGGAAGGGCAATCTGTTACTCTCTCTACAGATTCAAACACTATTCTCACCCAAAAACACCCTCAAAGAAATACCCAGAACAATAGTTGATCAAATATCTGTGCACCCATGGACCCATGAATTTAACACGTAAGATTAGCCATCATAGAAACCTTACAGTACAACAAACTTGCAACTGAAACTGCCAGTTTTTCTAGATGTTAACTCTCCAAAAATTAGATTGTGTAACTGTGTTATAAGCCACCATTCTTATCTTCTCAAAATGTATTATATGTGTATTTTTCAGGAGCTATATTTTATGTTATGACAACTCTCTTTATACCGAATTTTATTTATCTTGCAGTGATTAACCCCATTCTTAAATAAATTGTGAAAATCTTCAAGAACCTTTTTTCTGAAATTTCTCTGGGTGGCATTAAGCACTAAGGATGTTAATTGATTCCTTAAGTTTTTATTAAAGTCAGGTTATTTTTACCCATAGGCTATCAAGTTATCAAAGGTAAATTTATCAAAAACCGATCTATCGTCTTACTTTTTAAACTCCATTTTCATTTTTAGAGAATAAATGGTCTTTATTGATTTTTCTTTGTTAACTTCTATATTATAAGGAATTATAAAAACTGTTCATTGCCTGGTTAATTCTTCATCCTGTATTACATATGAACTGGGAAAACCTCTCAAATACAATTTTAAGTAAATTGGATGTGGTTTATTACATCTGGGAAACACTTTTGTTCAATGACCACTGCTCATGAAGACTGTCAGAAATTTTTATGGTTGCACTTAGTTAAAAATCACCAAGGTAGTAATTTACAGTACTTAATATTTTCAAATGGAATTACATTTATTAAACCTGATTAGTAGCCATTGGACCTATGAAGCTTGAAGCAAAGTCATATCAGACTCATCAATCAAAGCATTAAAAGATTAGAAGGATTTTCAAGATTACCTGGCCAGCACTCTTCCTGTGTTTTGATCTTAATGGTTCCAGGTTGTAAGAATATATGCTATTTTAAAATTCCTCAGGATTCCCTAAGGACTTATTACAAAAGGGCTATTGTATGGCAATGTGTAGCAATAATAAAATATGTACTTGCTATTTTTAAGCATAAGAATTAGGCACTTCAAAGATTCATCTTTCTCTTCACTTCAAAAATTTATATAATACCTGCTAATAAGTACTTTCTTATTTTGAGGAGATTCTTTAAATTTTAATGAGAACTGTTAGAATGTCAATGTAAATACTACAGCTTCTCCCTAACCCACTTAAATGCTCTTCCAACGAGAGAAAACAAAAAAATGTCCGATATTTGCTGGCCCCTGAGGGTTGACCACTACTCTGAAGGGCCTTTGGGAGTTAGTAGTTCTTGGGAATCCAGCCTCCCAGGTGACAGAAAGGCTGCCACCCAGTCTCCTCTAACAGCCGCCACCGCCCCCCGCCCGCCTTTTTTAAGCCCATCTCTGAGGGGCTAAGATAAAAGTGATGGTATAAACACAGCAAGGTTTCCAGTGCCCAGAATCTGCCAGAGACTTGAAGATAGAACTAATAGATACGGGTGTCTTTAACTGGTTTCCTCTCTAAACATCTTGAGATGAGGTTGAAAATCAAAACAATTTTATTTCTGGAATTGAACCAGGAAGATTTATCAGTTTGGGTCAAGTTCAATTTTGAAAATATTTTTATTGGCCTGTTTTACTTTAAAAAATGTGTACATTTAATGTTTGGTAAAATTTACTAGTCTATATAACTGTTTTCCAGCTTGAGACTGAACTGAGATTCAGATGTTCCTGGCAGGCAGCCTAGAGATCACCAAGAATTCATTTGAAGAATCAGTTTTCAGGAGACGTTTGGCCCAAAGCTACACATAGGGCAGGATTAAAAGGGGGTGTGGGGGGAAGGCAAGAGTAATCAATGAAGCTAATTATTGAAGTCCTGGACTAATGAAAGACTGGGGGAAATTAGTGTGTATTTGGGTCTTTCTAGCTGTAGAGGAGGTAATTCTTTTGAGTTGGGGCGAAAGGTGAAATTTCAGAAAAAAAGACAAACAGTAAATCCACTGTTTAGTGGTCTGATAAAGGTACTCATGCTGTCCACTCTTCTCTAAAGCCAAACTCTTGAGTGTGGTGGGGTTGGGTTAGGGATACATGGGGTGGGGGTAGAAGGATGGGAAGTGAGAGGGGTTGGGCTTAAGATAAATTTCCCACAGAGTCTGGGAAACTCAAAAAAAAGAAGACATTTTTTATAGCATTTCTATCTAAACCCCTAATGTCTAGCTTCACAGAAAACCTCATGCTTGATTCAGGAAGAGTATGATGGAGGTGTGAAGATATTCAAGACAGATGTGGACGGACTACCAAGTTTTCCTGAGCACAGAGTGCAGCAGAAGTCTGAACGTCGCCAGTACCCAGGATGAGAGACCTGCCGCTGACATGCTGAGAGGAGGTCCAAATAAGGCTGTGTCATCTCAGCTGAGGGGTAGGTGTGGAGAAAGGACTAGCACATCTCCTCCCTCTTCCATGCTTTGAGCATCCCTGCAGTCCCCAGGTTATTGGTGTTCTATTAGAAAGGGAGTGCGAGGGGGATCCCAAACTACCCAAAAATGTCCTGAAGTAGCTGCTACTTCTCTGAATGAGAGATTTGGAAACTCACAGGATACTATCCAGGCACATAATTTGAAGAGAGGGAGCAGGGGTGGAGGAAGGAGGGAGAGAAGAAGGGAAACAAGAGAGAGGAACAAAAGAAGAAAAGAAGGGGAAATAATGAAATAGAAAAGGAATAGAAAATTGGAAATGATAAAACTAAAATGTACAAGAAGTTATAGTCTACATAGAAGCAAATTAAAATACAGTAGATTTAGTATTATAGAATAAAATCAACTGAAATGTGATACTAGAAACAATCTCTTTCAGCTTTCACAGTTGTTAAGATTAAGTTTCTAAGATGAAAATTTAATTCTAATGCACTGTTTGAGGGGGAAAAAAACACAACACAAAAAACCCCTACTGGCATGTAATAAAAATGTAGGCATATAGATGCTGGAATCTCTACAGTCAATGGACAAATAATGGCCAACTTGGTTGTGGGTGCAGAACAGAGTGTAAAAGTTGATAAAGTTAATTACTTAAAAAGGCAAAATTTCAATGGCAAAGTGGGAGAAGAAATAAGAAGGGAACTGTGAAGAATATGTATAAGTAATAGGTAAGAGTAGTGACAACTCATCTCAGTAGGGGGGAGGGGAAAATGATACCATATAAATTCTATGGAATAAGAACTAGGGATTTATGTATCTTATTAATGTCATAAAGGGGCAATATAAAAGCTAAACTCAATGGGATCAATGGATGGTCAAAATGCATTTAAGCTAAATCATTCTATCATAGTGACAAGAAAATGATACTGTCTTTATTTAAAAATATCAATAAGCATGTTGTCTAAAATTATGAAAGTACCCACCATTAGATCTAAAAACAATCAGCCCTAGCTGGTTTTGCTCAATGGATACAGTGTCAGCCTGCGGACTGAAGGGTCCCTGTTATGTGAGGTTTTGATTTGGATCAAGGGCATATGAAGGAGGCAGCAGACCAATTATTCTCTCTCATCACTGATGTTTCTATCTCTCTCTCTCCCTTGCCCTTCCTCTCTGAAATCAATAAAAATATATATTTTTTAAAAACAGTCCAGTTGGCATGGCTTAGTAATTGAGCATCAACCTATGAACCAGGAAGTCATGGTTTGATTCCCGGTCAGGGCACATGCCAGGTTGCGGGCTCAATCCCAGTGTGGGGCTGATCCCTGTCAACTGACCAATGATATTCTCTCATCATTGATGTTTCTCTCTCTCTCTCCTCTCCCTTCCTCTTTGAAATCAATCCTATATAATAAAAGGCTAATATGCAAATTGTCCCTTCGATGGGCGTTCAACCAGAAGTTTGACCAGGGGGTGGGGCTAACTAGCCAACTGCCTGCGACCCCTCCTCCTAGTCCCACCCCCAATCGGCCACACCCACAACGTTTGGGGCTGGCACAGGTCGGGCTGAGGGACCCCCCCTAAGTGCACCAATTTTTGTGCACCGGGCCTCTAGTAAAAATATATTTAAAAATAAATATAACCATTATAAAAATAAATAAAAACAATAGAAATTTAAAAAGATCTGTAGAGCATGGGATTAGAAAAGAAAGAATTTCAGAACTTTATTATCATTTTTTCTGTACAACTTGATATTACTCTGAGGAAGAATTACTATAGTAAAGATTTAATGACAGTAGCAATAAAGCCTTTTAGTGTAGTGGTTAAGTCCATGGATGTTGGCGTACCTGGATTTTAAATCTAGTACTTAATGACTTAGTGACTCAGAGGCTTGGGAAATTTTCTTTACTCTCTCTTGTAACTTCCTCCTTTGAGTGTTGCAAGGATTTAATATGTGGGTGTAATTTCTGAAAATGAATCTGTGTGCCGTGGTAAGTGCTACGTAAATATTGGGTTTTACTCCCCAATATTTCTGATCCTTTACAGATTTATATTTGCCTAGTCAATGGTGACACAAATGTAAATATTTGTTATATTTAGGCTTTTAATCTATATGTTGATGGAGATATAAAGTCTCTTCTGAATGGGTTACCTCTTCATCATGCAGAAAAATCCTCAGTGCTTCCCAATGGCCTAAAGAGAAAGTCTCCACTTATTTGGAAAGCAACAAATAGTCCATTCCCCATTAACATTTCCTGATCAAGTCATGCTAAACTTGTTCTTTCCAGCATAATATATTGAGTTAATTATTTAGCTCTAAAGGAACTTAGCTTTATCCAATATAGGTAGTAGAATTTCAACATATGTTTATCAAATGAATAAATAAGTAAACAAGATTATAAAACTCTAATAACCCTGTTGTTTGATACCAGAAATAGATATTTATTCTCTCCTAAAGATCTCAAAAATACATTATACAATTTTTTTCTTTGCCATACAAATCCAATATGATAAGAAAATAAAACCCAATCTTTTTCTTTATGTTTGGGGTTCCAATTAGAATAGAATATTATTGAGAGTTGATTTTAAATACATATTTGTTGAGTGAGTTAATACATGAATGGCTAAACAGATGAATGAATTAATGTGTGTTCATTCTGAGCCAAAGAACTCCTATTAAATACAATTAGTGAATTTAACTGCTGGCTGTATTTGAGTTTTCTCATTTTAGAATTAAAATCTTCAATTCATAGTATAGTTAAATGTCTAGGTATTCTTAAAATAAGTGATATGTAAATGCAAAATTAGAGCCAAAACTTGGTTCTTCAATGTTTTATCCTATATAATAAAAGCCTAATATGCTAAGTGGCCGGTCGACCAGTTGGCCATTCAACCAATCAAAGTGTAATACGCTAATGATAGCTAGGGCTGCTCAACCACTAGCTATGAGGTGCACTGACCACCAGGAGACAGACACTCCAACCAGTAGGTTACCTTGCTGCTGGGGTCCAGCCAATCAGGACTGAGTAAGATGGCCCAAACACACCCTGGAGCCCTCCTGCGGTCCCTTCCTGGCTAGCCAACCTCCTGTGTCCTGCCCTGGCCCCAATCATGCACCAGTGGGGTCCCTCAGTCTGGCCTGAGCCCTCTCGCAATCCAGGACCCCTCAGGGGATGTCAGAGAGCTGGTTTTGGCCCGATCCCGCAGGCCAGGCCAAGGGACCCCGCTGGTGCACAACCCTTTTTTCTACTAAAAGCTTTCACTGCCAAACATTAGTTTCCTTTTCAGCCTTTATTTGTTCTTTCTACAGAGGATCTCAGCTAGCCAGAAGTTATAAAGGCCTTAGTCCTCACCTGTGAGCAAGGATGCTGTGAAGGCAGGCGTTTGTAAAGCAGAGTGGATGGTGGCCCAGGCAGTTTGAACAGGTGTGTGATTAATGCAGGATGGTGAAGGATAATGGCTGGGATCCAACCAAAAGGACTAGGAGCAAAACTCAGTGGGAAGACCTGACTATGGGTACGAGGTGGATAAGAAAAGCTCTTAATAAAATGCATG
>NW_006290306.1:6981467-6984037 GCF_000327345.1 Myotis davidii
CACTCCCCAGTGTGGAGCGTGTAGGAGGCAGTCAGTCAATGATTCTCTCTCATCATTGATGTCTCTCTCTCTCTCTCTCTCTCTCTCTCTCTCTCTCTCTAATCAAGAAAAATATATAAATATCATATATTTTCATTTATGACTATCTATATTTTTCCTTCCTAGGAGTCCTTCAGCTTCATGAGGAAAGGGCCACCTCTTTCTCTTCACTGTAAGTTATCAGCTCATTGCATGGTGCCTGACATGAGTGGTGCCTAATTAACAGGCATTCAAAAAAGAAATGATGATTTGAATATGAATACTAAAAAGTCATAGAGGACAGAAAAAGTTTTAGTAGCTGGTGATTGCAAAAAAAAAAAAGATTTTGGCAAAACTCAAGCAAAACTACAAAGTCTTTTATGGCACAACCCTCATTGTCACTTGGGCTTCTACCAACCAATCAGGCGTCTGTTTGTTTCCCAGTCCACTTACATTTCCTAATGTGTCCTTTAGGACACTCCCTCTCTCTTGAATGCTTTTCTGTTCTTTGAAGATAACATCATCACCTTTCTCTAAATATTAGAGTTAAACTTTTGAATGCCCACTCAGTGCTTGTGACCTCATTCTCTCCTTCTAACCCATTCCCTTTGGTAACTGACTCACTGCATTTAGTTTATGTATGAGGACCATGATGCCCTGAAGACAAAAATTATTTCTTACATCTCATTGGATCCTTCCATCTAGAATAGACCTGATGCTTATCAGGGGATCAATAAACATTGGTAGAAGCAACTTGTTATGAAGAAGGAAAAGGTGTGAGGACCTTACTAAGTCCTAATAGCCTGACTTTGATACAAGTGGCAATCAGACTTGTACATAGTGAGAATTAACCTGGTTGCCTAGTGCCCTTTCCTTATTAGGCTACAGAAGTGTGTCTGCTTCCTTTACTTTTTATTAGCTTATCCTGGGTAGACTGAGGGTTAAGTGTAGAAGGGGATAAAAACCCACCTGCCACACTGATGGAACTAGGACAATTACCTCTTGTTCCTTTACATCTGACATTTCCCCTGCTTGAGAGAAGAATATTTGCCTGAGACATCAGATATTCCCTGACTTATGGTTGTTTGACTTACAATTTTTGACTTGATGATGGTGCAAAAGTGGTATCCATTCAGTAGAAACCATACTATGAATTTTAAATATTGATCTTTTTCTGGGCTAGCATATGCAGGGCCATACCCTTTTGAGATGCTGGACAGCATCAATGAGATGATTCTGCCCAACTGCTGGATAATGTAAGTGTGTGAACACTTTTAAAGTAGACTAGGTGAAGCTATGATGTTCGGTAGGTGAGGTGTTTCAAATGTTTTCAACTTACATTATTTCAACTTAACAGTGGATTTATCAAGATGCAAACCCATCATAAGTGGAGGAGCATCTGTATTGAGTGAAGATGTGATAATTTTATTAGGGGTGAAGGTCAGGGGTATAAAGAGTCTGGTACTTCTCTCTCATATTGATGGTAAGAATTTGACTTTTTTATATACTCAATGAGTTCTTAATCCAAGTTGTTCTTGCACTGTTTTCTCTACATGGACCCTACAAGGACTCATATCCCAGGAAAATGGATCCCTGGAAGGCAGAATGCACAGGTCAGATAGTAGCAATGGTCTCAAGTTAGACAGTAAAATCTTTTTTTGCAAGCCTGGTATTCTTTCTTGATGTACACAAAATTTTGTCACTCTGAATCTCTGTCAATGCTTATTACTATATCATTTAATTATTTGGAAAATTAAAGATTAAAGTTGATATTAAAGAATATGACGTCTGAGTTATGATTTTCAATTTAAGATGGTGGGAAAAGCAGGTCATCCTGAGAGGTCCGTAAAAGAACAAATAGTTCAGACGTTTGCATCTGCTCATCTTGAAATATACATGTTCACAATCTAATACCTGCCCCATTGACATATGTGTTCCAAGTTAGCATAAATTCTGCCAAGCTATTCATAGGACAGAGCAGAAGGAGAGGATGAGTCATTCAGATACAGGCACAAATTTAATCAGAC
Source organism: Myotis davidii (assembly GCF_000327345.1). NCBI lineage: Eukaryota > Metazoa > Chordata > Mammalia > Chiroptera > Vespertilionidae > Myotis > Myotis davidii. The sequence goes on from NW_006290306.1 coordinate 6,983,513, forward strand.
AAACTGATGGGCCTGCTACCAAACAAAAACTCCCACAGGTGGGCCGCCCTGTAGGTGTCTCCAGCTAACTCAAATACTCCTGCAGTTAGTGACCTGATCTTGTGGTCCTGAATTACCAGCACCTATCACTTCATTGCTTTAGAGAGGGGTCATTTATGAGAAAATGTAGGAAGAGAAAGTGCCACTCACTTCTCTGGGAGTATTTACCTTGTGTACTGGAAATAAGAATAAGATACATTCAAAACTTTTTGGGAATCTGAGTTAATATTTGTAAACCAGGATTTTCAAGCTTTACCATCCATAAGAATCACCCAGAATACATGCTAAAAGTGAAAACCCCCAAATTTTTTGCACGAACGGGAATTTTTCACAGGTTTTCTTTCTGTGTAAGTGGTCTGTGGACTCAACTTTACAAAAATGCTGTCAAAGTTTTCATCTAAAGATTTTGGGGCAGTGGAAAAATATCTGGGTGCATGGTAAGTACTTACTAAGTATTTGTTGAAAGAATTATCCCCAGCTCTTTCC
>NW_006290306.1:6984073-6987385 GCF_000327345.1 Myotis davidii
CTTTTTTTGTTTAATTTTTGAGTGGATTTCTGATGGGCTTAACTTAAATATGTTATTTTAGAGAAACTCAACTCTTCCACATTTATTCACCACTTTCTTTTTTTAATTTTTATTTTTTATTTATTTTTATTTTTTTTATTTTATGCATTGGTTATGCATATATGTATGCATACAAGTCCTTTGGATGAATTTTAGTCTCTGGCATCAGGAAACTCAAGTTATGTAAAACCTTTCTTTCCCTCATAATGTGACCTTGGGCACTTATTTGAAGACCCTTGGCCTTAAATTTGTACCCTGGGAATGTTAATGATTTCTTTTTAAATTATCACATAGCTCCAAAAAAGGAAAATAATATATGTGAAAAATGCAGTATAAAATATTTTACTAGAGTCACATATTTTATGATTCCTAGAAACCAGTTCTAAGCTGGGGTTCAGAATTGAATGACAGAGGCAGTGGCAATGAGGTGCTTCTGTCGATCCCCAAGCTCTAGGAAAATGTGTTTTTCTCAGTGGCTGGAGGAAAGCCAGATTAAAGTGAATACAAGTGAAATATTTGTCAGTGAGTTAAAGTCCTACCTTCCCTACATCTTTTTGCTTTGTTTTTTCAATAATCAACATTGAGTCATTAGATACTTTTAATGTTAGCTTGGTTCTAAAGACAATGGTTACACAGGTCCCATAGGGGTCAATTGATCTCTAACAAGAAACTGGATGATCTCTTGGCTGGAGAAAGCTAGTTCAGATAACCAGTCCACTTCTGAGCCTCCCCACCTTGAAAAGCCCCTATTACTATGCAAACTTACATGCACAGGTAGATACATGCAGTGTTTCCCTTAATTTTCACCTTGTAAAAGATGAGTCAGTTGTGTTCTTCTTACTGCCCCTTCAGCTGTGCTGTGTGCAAGATATGTGCTGATAGAGAATATATCTTTAAGGGTTTTGTGAGTAATTAAATGTTGGGAGTGGAAAAGGAGGTGTCTAAAAGTAATTCAAAAGATTTTCTTTTCTTTCTGATAAGAGGTCTAAACATCTCTGGGAAATGAATCATCCTGTCATCTGCATGAGGAATGCAGACAGTTCCTTATTTAAACCTAGCATATTAAAATAAAGTAAAATGAAGAAAAGTGTTTAGGCAGATAGCCCTGGCCAACTTGAGCCAAGTTGTCAGCCTGCGGACTGAGGGGTCCCGGGTTCAATTCTGGCCAGGGGCACATGCCTGAGTTGCGGGCTTGATCCCCAGTGGGGGGCGTGCAGGAAGCAGCCGATCAATGATTCTCTCTCATCATTGATGTTTCCATCTCTCTCTCCTTCTCCCTTCCTCTCTGAAATCAATAAAGAAATATATTTTAAAAAAAGTGTTTAGGCAGATAAAATATGGTAGGGATTAATCACACTGGCACAAGTGAGGCAGAAATAACAAAAACCAAGACACATTTCAGGGCAGGTGCTAGTGCTGCCTAACCTGAAGGACATGATGATCCACCAGGATCTGGCTTAGGTCAGTCATTGGCCATCTTCTGTATTAGTCAGAGCTCCTTGCACTGTAAGCATCAGAAGCATTACTTGCATTAGCTAAGAAAAAGACAAGAACATACTGGAAGTTTTCTGTCACTATGAGAAGGGAGCTGGACTTGAGAGAGACCTGGAACATGATAAAGTACTTAAACACTGTCAGACCACTGGTTCAGACTCTTATCTCTGCTTCTCTCTGAACATAGTGTTCATTCTCATGGATGAATCTTCCCTAATGAGGAGAACAGTAAAATCAGCTCCTACATCTTATATCTTCCATCTTCACAGGGTAAAGGCATGGTAGAGTAGTTCATATTTGAGATACAGACAGGAGGTAAAGTCACAAGGACTTGGTGTGTGTGTTGGGGAGCACACAGATGTTTGTCCACAGAGTAATATGTTGCGACATGATGATGTGACACATGACCTAGATCTGTCTCCATGTATAAACACTCATGATCCAACTTCTAGGAGTGGTGTTGGCACCTTCCACCGCACCCTCCTCTGAAGATTGCCTTTACTGCAGAGACCCAGCTCTAGCAAGATCACATTCCCTTCACAGGTCAGAGAGCACCAGCATCTGATGAAGACTGACCAGAGGATATAAAAGCCTATCCCTCCTACTCCATTTAGGAACGTCCTAAAGATCCCTTTGCCTACTCATGTTCCCTTCTCTTCCACAAAAACTGAGTCCAATATCATGTCCTAATGAAGTCCCTGAATACTCACTTCCATTTCAGAGTTTTCTTTCCAAGGAAGCTACCCAGTGACAATTGAGAAGAAAAGAGAGGAGAACAGAACTCTGTATATCGCTAATTTTTAAGATGAAGAAAGAGGAAAAGAATAGGTGTAAGAAAGTAGAAAAGCTTGAAAAGGACGGGACTGGTTCAGAGACAGCAATATTATAAGATGGGTTGACTTTCACCTGAAATGTTCCATTTATTTTTTTGGGTAGGTATATTGGCATAGAGTGCCATAAGAGGATTTGGCAGAGTATTTGCACCTCATCGTAAGAGGGACACTGGTCTTTGCAATGAGACAAAAGATTGGCAAGTGGTATTGAGGACTCAGATGAAAGTGAAAACCATGATATACTAGTACCAAACTTCACAGTAATGCCATCTACTCTAGCACCACTATTTTTAAGATGTAGGAGTAAAGACAATGGGCTGAAGGATTGACATATTTGCATAAAAGTCAAAGGCCAAGAGAGTTGAAGTAATAAAAAATGGAACATAAAACATACACATAAATATACATGATTATTAATTCTTCTACATCAATGACATTCATATTTTCATATTTTATTTCCAAGTAATGTTTATATGGTACCATTCTACTTTTTCTCAATTATTTTTAAGTCAGTATTCATTTGCAATAATGTTTTATATTATTATTATTAATGTGATTATGTATTAATGAGATTATTCCATTTGTCTTTTCTAGGTCCTGTGCATACAGTGATAAATAAAAAAAGACTCAAAATGGGTATGAAATTACATAAGCAATTAAAATAGAAAGTTGGGATTATGTCCTCTTCAGATTTTGGCCAGCCACAATTTTTACAGCCTATAAAATATGAGAAAGAAGCTATAAATTTACTTTCTCTTGGCATGAGTTTGCTTCCTTTTTTAAAATAATGCCTGTCATCCTTGGAGTTGAGAAATTGCAGAATTAGAAGGGTTGGAGAGAAACTGGGGTCATCGCTTGGACTTTATTACAAGGGTGATGGAAAGGGGTCTTCTCACCTGAGGTTGCTGCACGTTGATCTGCCTAGAAAGCAGAGCCCTGATGAAAT
>NW_006290306.1:6987695-6990895 GCF_000327345.1 Myotis davidii
AAAAGGACAAGTAGATAATGAGAACAGAGAACAATGGAAAGACCAGGTTCAGACAGAGTGTACAGTCCTCTCACTTGTGCTTCTTTCTACTCAACACAATCATCGCCTACTCACACATGTCCTACTTGTTTACCAGTCTGTCTCCACCATTAGTCTAAAAGCTCCAAAAGGGCAAGGTCTGTGTGTCATTGGGCTTTTGTTTCCAGAACATAGCATAGAATCTGGTTTTCAATGTGGTATAAAAGAAATGTTGGCTGAATGAAAGAACTCAACAGATAAATCTGGTATTAATTTTTTTTTATTACCAGATTGACTAAAATGTCCCAAAGATCTATACAAAGAAATATAGTAATATTTTTCATGTTGACATTATCAGCATCTTTAGTAATTCACTCAGAAAGACCTCAATCTGTGCAATTCAGGATGAGGAATGAGTTGCATCCTTCCTTCCCAGTGTGATGTTTGACATTTCACCCAGCATAAGGTTATCATACAGCCACTCTTTATTCTGTATGCCGGGAAAACTTCGAGTACTTCGTTAGGGAGGGTGGGGTGGATCAACTCCAGTGTTTAGATTCTCAAACTGTTTTCAATTAGGAAATGACTTCTGTGTTTCTCCCACTCAAGTGCCTTTGATTAGCTTGAAGCAAAAATATGCAGTCACACGGAAATGTGCTCCCTCAGTCAGAACCTACAAAAGCTAATCAAGTGCTCAGCTGGCTTACATTTCTATACATTCCTTAAAACACAGATGCGTCTTGAACCTGGCTGGCCTATCCTTGTACATTGCTGCCAAACTCCACAAGTCTAACTAAGGAACAGCCAACATTGTTTTTGTTTCTTAAACTGGGGCCTCTATAGGATAGAAACAGTCCACTGAGCAGCTGTGTGACTTTACAAGGCCCTGGCCCTATGGTCCTTGGGGTTGCTTTAAAATTGTAAGTGTGAACCAGCTGATGTGGCTCAGAGGTTGAGCATAAACCCAGGAACCAAGAGGTCCCATGTTCTATTCCTAGTCAGAGCACATGCCCAGGTTGTGGGCTCAATCCCCAGTAGAGGGTGGGGCAGCCAATCAATGATATTACTCTCTCATTGATGTTTCTATCTCTCTATCCCTCTCTCTTCCTCTCTCCCTAAAAATAATATCCTATATAATAAAGAGGTAATATGCAAATTAACCCTCACACCTTCACAAGATGGCTTCCTACGTCCAGGCTTGCAGGGGGGTTATGAGGGATGATCAGATGACTGAACAGCAGGTTGTGTGGGGTGACCAGGCCAGCAGAGGGGGGCAGTTGGGGGAAACCAGGCCAGCAGGCAGAGAGGCAGAGGTGGTTAGAGGTGGTTAGGGGTGATCAGGCTGGCAGGGGGGCCAGTAGGGGCAAGCAGCAGACGGTGACCAGGCTGGGTGGGGAGGTGCCATTAGGAGCGACCAAGTAGGCAGGCAGGTGAGTGATTAGGAGCCAGCAGTCCAGGATTGTGAGAGGGATGTTCGACTGCCGGTTTAGGCCCAATCCCTGGGTTTGGGCCTAAACCAGCAGTCGGACATCCCCCAAGGGGTCTGGGATTGAAGAGGGTGCCAGCTGGGCTGAGGGGACCCCCCTCCCATGCACAAATTTCATGCATGAAGCCTCTAGTGTAGTGTATATATATATATTAGAGGAAGGGAAAGCTGAATAATTAATAATGATAATAAAATATGTGTTTGTCTATTCATCTATCTATCCATCCATCTTATATGTATGATAGTATCCAACACTGACCCTTTCACTATCTATTACATTTTGACTCTGGGTTCAGATGCGGGCTCTTGAGGAGAACAAGGAATAATGGACAGGCTTCTCTTGCCCACTTTTCTCCAATCTTTTTCCTCCTCTGCAGCCAGATGGACTTTATCAAGTCTGATCAGCTTACTTTGCTGCTAAATACAAAGTTTCCCATTACTTTTCACATAAAGACCAAAATTATCTGTGTCCTGCAGGCCCCTGCCTCCCTCTACAAGATGCTCCCCCATAGTCTAACTCTAATCCTTAAACCTGTTCTTTGTATGCGCTGTTCCCTTTATTTGATTTCCTCACCCAGATTTCCTGATGATAGCCATTCTTCCTAGCACAGGCTTTCATCTCATATAACCCTCTTTCATTGCATTTTCCCAGGTGCAATTTTACGTATAACTATGTGGTTGTTAATACTATTCTAGACACTCACAGGCAAGAACCACGTCTGTTTCATTCATCACTGTGCTCTAGGGTCTAGTGCTGTGCCTGGGACATAGCTAAGTTAATGGTTATATTCAGATAATGTCCAAGAAGTCTGGCTCATGCCCACCCTCTGCCTACACATATCCCTTTCCTGCCTCTTTAGCTGCTACCTAGCCTTTCTCCTAAGCAAAAATTTCTCTCTTAAAAGAGGATTGATCAATACATTTTAAGAAAATCAGTTATGATGAGAAGGTATCATTTAAGATCAATGATACCTAGATGACGAAAATAAATTACAAATGTACAATCTGACCCCCAAATGCATGGTTTTCTTAATCCCACAAAAAACATAATACATTTTCTTGGTTTGAACTTAGTATGTATTTCATAATAGGTGCTCAATAAAATGTATCACCCATAGCAATATCCATGTCTTTTTTCAGCTTTATTTAAGATCTACTCCAATAATTATTCTCTGTTTTATACCAATAGATCCTAATACTGAATGCACTTTTATAAATTTTATCTCAGTTTTTTTTTTATTTCCCAGGCAATACAATTTCAATGACATCATTCACAATCAACGGTAAAATAAACATCTTCTGTCACTAGGTCCAGTAGATGCAAAACCCTAGGAAAACCTAAACAAATATTTTGATTTTGTTTACATATACACCACCAGCTGTTTCAGAAAAATGGATTTGGAAAAAAACAAAAGTTGCAAAAGAACACTATATTGTAAACACCTGGATTGAAATACTTAACAAAAAGCCAGAAAGTAAACACTGCTATATTAAACTCAATCATCTGGGAAAAACCTAACCCCAAGTGTATTTCACAGAGGGTTTAATTTCACATAAAAGAGACGGAGAATAAGTGGCAAACAATGAGAACAGAGCAGATGAAAAAAGAGGCTTATATTGCAGAACCAGACATGGCTCATCAGTGTAGGTATTAATGGGTTATTAGAAAGCTTAGGACCCCCCCCCCCCCCCCGCA
>NW_006290306.1:6990999-7031955 GCF_000327345.1 Myotis davidii
TGCCATCAGGGATATACAGAGATTAATAAAAGAGTTTTGTTTTGTTTTTTCCTTTAGGAGTCTATAACTTAGTGATGACTGAAATATCTGTGAATAATTGTGTGATAGTCAGTGTGTATGCTAGAATAGAGGTTAGTGAAAGACTGATAGTGGCTTAAGAAGGAAATAATGAACTCTTGCAGGGCTTGGGAAAGTTTCATATAAGAACTGATCATTCAGTTGAGTCTTGAAGTATGCATAGGAGTTTCTCCAATATTTAGGTAATGGAAGGTAACTTAGCAAGTAAGAAGGGGTTACAGATGAGCATCCCAAACAGAAGGAACGTCATTGCACAAACACCGTGACACCCAGGACTGCCCCAAGGTCTAGTGAGCACACAGAACCAAGACTACTTATGTCTGCATGTGTGCCCATGGCTGCTGGGCTACACGAAGTGCACACACTGCCACCTGCCCGGGTTATCGCCTCTACTCATACACATGCTCCCTTGTCTTGTGGGATGTCAAGTCCAAACTAAAAAGTAAAAAATAAAAGTATCGCCCAAACCGGTTTGGCTCAGTGGATAGAGCGTTGGCCTGCGGACTCAAGGGTCCTGGGTTCGATTCTGGTCAAGGGCATGTACTTGAGTTGCGGGCACATCCCCAGTGGGAGATGTGCAGGAGGCAGCTGATCGATGTTTCTCTCTCATCGATGTTTCTAACTCTCTATCTCTCTCCCTTCCTCTCTGTAAAAAATCAATAAAATATATTTAAAAAAATAAAAGTATTAAGAATTTCAAGATGGCAACAAGAGATCATTAAACCAAACGTGGGGTCTTCTCAGAGGAGGACCTGTGGTACTGCACAGGTTTATGCCCATGAATTCAGCTCTGCGTTAGTGCAATTCTCACTGCAGAGTAATGTGCATGCTGCCAACAAGCATTCAGGTTTTTCCTCTTTTCTTCCCAAATTTACTATTAATTGGACTTGGGACACAAATTAATTGTGGCAGGGGTGAGGAGGTGGGCCAAGGTGAGAAGAAGCTGGGGTCAGAGGCAGGGCTCAGATCATGCAAACCTTCCTACACCATGTTGTAATTTGATGTTTAGCCTATGAGTGAAGAAGCACCTTTGAATGACTTCAAGTGATGTTATAGTAACAGATTTATTGTGAAGGAGATGGGTGGATTTAACACAAGAGAAATATAAAGGTGGGTAAGCAGGTCTGAGCATTACAGGTGAGAGATCTTTACTTGCGTCGCCTGGCTTTAGATACCTGTCCTGTGTTCTAATATTGAATGCACATGCCCTCTTTCGTATACTAACATGAAAGGTCCTTTGAAGTGGTGGTGCCTTTTAAATAGTAGATGTTCAATATATACTTCCTGTTAAACTGAATTTGCCTTAGCTCATGAATATGCACATCATAATCTGGACTCACATAGAAACCTTAGTCTGATTTTAACTGAAATTATATGTTGTAATAAAATAAATGGATTTAATAAGTCTATATGGGCTGCCTATGTTCACCAATGCTCATGAATGAAGTTAAATGACTGAATGAGCTCTTCACAGAGGAGAAAACACAGAAACCACTGTATTGCATCATGAGTGCATTACAAGTCAGTAAAAGATGTTCATTGATAAGGAAAATTGCATTATGGTTCTATTTGTAGAAAAGAGAGGATGCTTGCAACATTACTGTTTTTAGGTAGCAATCTTTGACTGCATAGGATTGTCATGTCAAAATTGAGGGGGATTGGGGCTTCTAACATGAACATGCTGGAGTGGTAGTTTTCACGTCCTTTCTTAGATTCACCTAGGAGAGTTTAAAAATTGCCCTTGCCTGAGTTCGACCACTACTGAATTAGATTCTCTGGGGGTGAGTTATGGGTATCTAAAATTTTCCCAAGCTTCAGTTCCAATTAACATACAATAAAATTCATCCACTTTGAAGTAATTTATATCTCTATAGTTGTGCTTTTCCCAGAATGTTATGTAAATGCAATCAAAGATTTCTTTAGGCTTTTGTGCCTGGCTTCTTTCACATAGCACAATATTTTTGAGATTCATTGTAGTGGCAGATGTAATGTATGAAGAATACTGAGCAGTATTATATAGAAAGGTCCACAATTTTTCCTTTATTCATTAGTTGACGGGGCCAGTTGAACTTCTTAAAAGCTTCCCAGTTGAGTATAAAACATGGCAAGGGTTCAGAAGTACTAACCCAAAGAACCTTCAATATGAATATTACCTGATATTTTAACCAAGTGCTTTCACATGCCTCAGGTACCATCCTTGAACTCGATATGTGGAATAAGTTATATTTATTAGTAGCTGGATTATACACCAGAAACTGATGGCCATGGGAACTTTGGATTATATCTGATTAACAATTATTTTCTACTTGATATTACCTAAAAATGTATGTATTTTTCAAAAGCATAGTGAATTATTATCATACACATCAGACTCTTCCTGTTCTTGATAAGGTCTGAACATTTTGGTGGAAGATTTTCTTTTATAAAAAAAATTGTTCACATTCCAGATCATCTTTTCTTACCCATAAATGGAAAATTCTTGTCCATAAAGAGAGAGTAGTTTTAGGAGCCATGATCATTAAACTATCTAACATGCACATATTTCTGACCACTTGGCAAATATTATAAGAGTATTTCAGTATCCAAGTCTATAAATTATTATTAAAAACAATTTACAAGGGCACATCCATGTCTTTCATAAATGCTTGGTTGTGGCAGTTAATCAGTGCCGATCCAGTTGATAAACAGCAACAGTTGGCAGCAATAGGATCAGAAATAGCATGGAAACTTCAACATCACAATGAAATAGTGTATTTGTCAGTGCATTTTTAAAAGAATAAATAGATATAAAAGATTTACTGAATCCATTAGTGAGGAATCCAAGCAAGAGAAAGTTGTTTAACTAAGTATAATTTCTGTGTTTAAAAAATTAAATTTATTGAGGTTAACATTTGCTAATAATGTTATATCATTATTAGGCATAGAAGATTATGTGACATCTGTACCTTTGATTGCATGCTTCCCACATAAAGTCTAGCTTCCTTCCATTACCATATATTTGACCCCTTTACCTACTTTGTCATTCCCCGAACACCCCTTCCCCTCTGCTGACTACCATACTGTTGTCTGTGTCTATGAATTTGTTTTTGTTTTGTTTGTTCCTTTTTGTTTTATATTCCACATTTGAGTGAAATTGTATGGTTGTTGTCCTTTTCTGTCTGACATTTCACTTAGCATAATACTTTCAAGATTATCCATATTGTTACAAATGGCAATTTTTTAACTTTTTTTTATGGCTGAGTAGTATTACATTGCATATATATGTCAGTGCATTTTTTAAAAATTGAGTTTCTGGAACAGCTTTTTAATGGATGTAATTTAATAGATTATAGTGAAATTGGATACATAACCGGACTAAGTCCCAACAAGACAGCTGGGGGCCTCGAAGACTTCATGGAGACTTGTGCAAGAAATGTACTTGCTTGAGATCAAAGGATTGAATTTGGCTTACAGAAATTGAAACACCATTTGGGGAGTTTTTCTGAGTTAAGTCAAACTTGAACTTTATTCTTTAAAAAGAATGAAGTTATGTGATAATGAGGCAAGATCAAGGAAAAGCTGACTTATGAGTAATTGTTCACTGATGTTCTTTCCACCCTAAAAATGCTACCATGGAGAACCAAGCCCTTTGGGTCTGACACTGTCCATAATTATTATAATCTCTTGGACTCAGGAAACCAAAATGTCAGCTGGAATTTCTAGGGTCTCTCTTGCCTTCCCCTTCAAGCATAGCCCATGGATTCAGACAATTGTGTGGTGAAGGCCTAAGGAGGGGCAGAAGCTGGGTGGAGGAGAGCAAAGAGAGGGAAAATGAGGGACATCTGAAATATTGTCAACAATGAAAAAATTCTTTTTAAAATTGCTATCCATCAACTTTGTTTTTTGTTATTTGAAAGTTAATAGGTGCTACTCATCAGATTTGAATTGTTTTTTTAAAAAGGTTAGAAACGCATTCCTTATTCCTTTGCAAGTCATTTCATTCAACTCATTGCTAGAGGTCTTTATTTTGAATATCTAAGGAAAATGAAGCATCGATTGCCTAGCAAATTTTTATTCTGCTCTCCTAACATACATGCACTCACGGAAATATTATTGAAGGAATCTCCGGTGCCAAATCTTGCCAAGGTAGCAATGAGGTAATTCTACAGTGGATGGTAGTTGTGTCCTTTTACAAATGGGAAAAAGCTTTAAACAGGAATTAAAGAGAATCTTAATGAAATGAAAGAAAATTAGGACAAGGAGGGTATTTTCTCATTTGCTTACAAATAATGTATTATTTCAAGGTAATCTAATTAAATAGTTTAAGACTTGTGTGCTCGGTTAAAGGGTGTCCCCTCAAAATTCATGGCCTTACTGGAACCTCAATAGGTGACCTTATTTGGAAATAGTGTCATTGCAGACATAATTAGTTAAGCAACTGTCACACTTGAGTAGGACAGGCTCTTAATCCAGTATGACTAATGTCCTTGTAAGACACAGAGAAGGGACACAGACACAGAGGGAAGAAAGCCACGTGAAGACTGAAGCAGAGGTTGGAGTTATGCAGCCAAACCCACAGAATGCCTGGGGCTCCATAAGCTGGAAGAGGCAACGGAAGATCCTCCTCTACAGGCTGAGGAGGGAACATGGCCTGCCAACACCTTGATCTTGAACTGTGACCTTCAGAACTGTCAGACAACATACAGTGGGGCCTTGACTTACGAGTGTCCCGACTAAGGAGTTTTTTGAGATACCAGCTGTCTCTTGGCCGATTTTTTGCATTGAGTTGATAGAGTAATTTGAGTTAACGAGCTCGGTCTCGGAACAAATTACACTCGTAAGTCAAGGCCCCACTGCATCTGTAAGCCACCCAGGTTCTGGTATTTTGTTACAGTATTCATAGGAATCTAACATAACTTGCTTCTGGATTTTGGCCAAAGTGAGAGAGTTTTGTCATTTGATAGGCTGGTGGTCAAGAAGGAGTCAGAAAAATTTTAGGAAAAAACAAAGGGAACAGCATCTCACTTCTTCCCACTCATGACTTCCTCACAATGCCAGATGTTGTGATCGTTGAACTGTTAGTATTAGGATCACCAAGGGTGCTCATAATACAGATTCCCTGTGAAGACCCAAGCATGCTGGTTTGAAATATCACTTGTCAGAGACTAGGGATCTGCATTTTACTAAGCTCCTTATGTTTTTATATCGAAAGCTAGACTTTTGGAATCATTAGCATACAGAATCCCATCTATTATCATCTTTCAGAATTCATTAAACAAAAATTCATCAATTTATTGAGGTTCAAAAGAAGCTTGATCTTGTCTTCAAGTCTGTATAGGGAGCCAAGTAAAATCTAAACATTAGACAGCATCAGGGAGCCACCCAGGACCACAACGTGTTATCAGGACAGAATTTATGCACAGCATATATACAAATGGCCCTTCATTTTCTTCTTGCTTCACAACTCATACAGCAAGTAAGGGCAACAAGGAATTGGTCCTCTTACCTTGTACCAATACCATAGCAGCTGGAACTTGGAAAGGATGGAGGAGGCGTATGGAACCTATTGAATGCATAGCTTGCCACCTGTTTTGTTTTCCTCTTTAACTCTTTGATAAAAATAAAACTTACATGCCTTCAACATAGATTAAAAATCATTACCACCTTCAAACTTACAGAAGGGAAAAAACTCTTCTGAAGACAAATCCCATTTAACAAGAGCTTTAAAATCACATTAATCTGAAATTACATTTATATTAAGTAAATGAGGCAGATAATTGGTTAAAGGACTTGAAATGGAAAGTCTAACTCCTTTTATATTTTAGACTCTCACGATCTTTATATTTTCACTGTACACATATAATTTATACAAGTGAGATAACTCATGAATGCTTTATATCAATATAGAAATTTGGGATTATAATTATCAGTTTCCAATCTAACAACTACCTATGCAGAGACTCCCAAATATTGACAAACTTTTTAATATTTCTCTGTAATGTTATTATGAACAAAATGTAAACAGTCAAAATTGCCTATAATTTTGTTTTTAATTTTGACTATAAGGTCTTCTTCATTTGCATTTTTAAGAGAATTTTTATGAGTTTATTTGAGCAAAACTGCATGTAAATACATACACACATATATAATACAATTTTCTATGCTTCATCATCATAATCATTTTCTAACATAAGTCCTTTGAGCATTCAGTAAACTTCTAGGTTTAAAAAAAATAATAAGTTCTTTGTGCACATTGGTTTATGAAGTGTTATCTTGAGATTCCTGACTCTTGTCACCTTAATGATTCTGGGCATTTGTCCAAGACTTTTTTTGCCCTCTCTTGCTCTTGAAGGTTAAAAGACAAGTTCATTGAAAATATACTGGGTTTTTGTACATCTTCAGGGAAACTGCTCAATGAAATTGTGGTCTTGAGTTATATGTATCAGCACTGTTTGACATTTCTACCTGCAATATTATAGAAGATGGCAATAGTTTAGTGAAACACTATGCCTCTTTCTTTGAAGCCATTGTAGTTCAATAGACCAGATAGATTTATCAATATCTTATAAGAACAGAACAATTATACAAATCAAGTCATTTTGCTGAGTTTTAGAGCTTTTGATTGGGTGTAGCCATGGCTTTAGACAGATAATTTGGGAAAACAATTTATTGATATATCATGTGTTAGATAATTAGCCATCTAATTTTATTTTTAAAATGTACTACAATATTAGTATTATAACAGTGAAAAATATATTATTAGTGTTTTCAAAATTAGAAAAATAAAACAAAAATAAAATAAAAACAGCAAGAAAGTTCCATTAAGATGAATGGAGCTTTCACATATTGCTGGAGAAAGCATAAAATTATATACTTTTTTTATTAGAAGTATACTGGCAATATCAATGAAAATATTAACAAGCATATATTTAACATATAATCTTACTATTGACAAATAACCCTACAAGTACATGTATACTATGTGCAAATGGACATGTATAATCAATATCTATCAACAGTAAAATTTAAAAATTTTATATGTCATATGTGTAGAAGACAATGCTATGTAGCAGGAAAAAATATGGTAGACCTCTGTATTAGTTTTCCAAGTTGTGTAACAAATAACCACAAACTCAGTAGCTTACAACAATAGACATTTATCACCTCACAGTTTCTGTGGGTTGGGAGTCCAGTCACTGCTTAGTTAGGCATTCTACTCAGGGTCTCATAAGGAACTCTTTATCCAAACATATGATTGATTTTTAAGAATTTTAAAACCTCATTAAACATTAGCCTTTTCCATGGTTTATGTCCCTGAAGATTTTGAAGATTTAACGTTTGGGTTTTCAGCCTAATTTTGCCATCAAGTTCCTTTTATTCTTTGTAGAGGAAAAAAACCAAGGACTCCAAATCACCCTCTGAGTAAATGTAGTTTAAAAGCCTAGAACTTTGATTTAAAAGGTTTTTTTGGGTAGAGATTTCATAGTGGTATATACTTTAATCTTGACCTAAACTTCCTCTTCCTTTTAAAAATAAACTCTAAGCATTGTTTCTTGGATATAATTGTAAGTGATCTTTCCAGAAAAAGAAAAACTCTGTTTTGAAAGAATCTGGTAAGTACTACTGAAACCTGTGTGATGGCAGGTTGGTCAGACGCTAAGTGGCTAAAACTGGAAATTCCACAAGGCCCAAACATTCTTTAATTGCAGCCAAGTAGCACCCATGGAGGAGAGACGCCTTTCTAGTTCTAAACCATTTGGACTAAGACACTTCATACAATTTAGATTTTCTTTGAAACAACTTTAGTAAAAGCCTTATTTTAGGAATTGGCATGCAATTCAATGCCATTGTAAACATAAGACTTGTTTTGTTTCTCTCCAAAAATAATGTATTCATTTGAGTATAAGTAGAAAATTCAGAATGAGCCAATGTTAATTTTATGGCTTCCAGATAATCCAAATGGACAAATGCTGGCATACCCTCTTTAAATGCAATGCTTCGGTCCATCATCTCTAATATAGGGTGCAAGTCCTGGAATTTAAAGAACCTTTGTTCACAACAGGGAAATAATGGCCTCAGTGCCCTGGAATTGATTTTCAGGGCCCAATACTGAAACAAGTAGTACAGTATTCCATTACTGCAACCAGTTTGATGACTCAATCTAAATACTGTGTTTTCTTTACAGACTTTAAACAATACAAACACATTTGCAGAGTTTTTACATGATGGCGAGATAAGTGCCAACAATTGTACAAGTTTGAGAAGGCTTTTGTTGTTCTGAAATATCATTTTTAAAATGCTCCCAGATCTTAAAAATGTTAAAGTAAAACTCTGAAACTATAGTCTTTTATCCAGTAACATTGTAATTTATCCAACATGTCCTTCATTATTGTAACTCAATGCTCTCTTAATTTTACAAAATATATTTTAAATTAAAACATGAGAAGTCAGGCAAATATATAATGTTATCAAAATAAAAATTCTTGATGATTACATTAAGAGGAATCTTTCTTTCAGGTTTCCTTGTCTATGTTCGCTGACTAAAAAACATGGGCAGAGATTTATTAACATCAGTACTAAGACATGTGTGTGTGCTTGCTTGCCTGTTTTCCTTTTTTCCATAAATATTTACTGATAGCCTGTTCTAGCCAGGTAATTTGCTAAAAGATGATGATATAAAGATGAGTAAGACAGGCTTCTGTTAGATCCTACGAGGAAGTGTGCATGTGTCTTAGTTAGGGTTGCTGTATCAGAATCCCACAAACTGAGGAGGCATATAAACAATAGAATGTGTTTCTCACAATTCTCGAGGCTAAGAAGTCCAAGTTCAAGGCACTAACAGCTTCAATGTCTGCTTCCTGGTTCATAGACAGAAACTTCTCAGTGTCCTTGAATGGAGGAAGGGGTCTTTTATTCGGGCAGTGCCCTCATGACCTAATCACCTCCCAAAGGCATCACCTCCAAATGCCTGCCATCACATCAGGGTTAGATTTTAACATGAATTTTGGAAAGAGTCCCTGCAAGTAGTGTGAGAGTGTTACATCCTTAAGGTGTATGGAGACAGCAAAGCATTTAGAACCACTGGTTAGTACCTGAATGAACTGTAAAAACTGTTTAAAGAGTCAGCTAGCTCAACAAGAGGTTCATGTGTAGGGATTAATGGCAAGCAAGTATACTTGTCATGAGAATGAAGCTAACACACAGGGTTTCTCAAAAACTGTTTAAAGAGTCAGCTAGCTCAGCAAGAGGGTTCATGTGTAGGGACTAATGGCAAGCAAGTATACCTGTCATGAGAATGAAGCTAACACACAGGGTTTCTCTAATAGCATGTGGTGAATCTTTTCATTGTGAGTATATAGAACTGTGACTGCTTGGCTTAGTATATGTACCTCCGATGCAGTTCCTCAGAGGTGGTCCCAGACCATGCACATCAGAATCACCTGGCATGTGCAAGAAAAACTGATCCCTGGACCCACACGATTCACTCAGTGAGAATGTGAACTTTAAGCAGCCTTCTACTTGTTCAAGTCTGAGATGAATTGAGCTAAGTTCTAAACATAATGGATTCAATGCTGCTTCATTCTTGAAATCTCCGCCCTTCAGTTGGGACTGACTGGGGTAAAGTTAACTCTGAGAGAGCCGCCAGCTTTGCTGAACTGCTGTTTATTCATCTTTAAATCTAGTTCATGAACCATGGAACTAGATGATTTTTAATTCACTCAATTATTCATGTTTTCACTCAGGCAATAAATAGGTTAAGCACTGCTGAATGGAAACCACAGTCAACACATTTTCAGGGAGGGTCTTCGTTTCAAACACCATGCTCAGTTGTCAGGTGAAGGCTGCTGCAACACAGGCTGGCGCCCTCAGAAAGGCTATTCTTTGGAGTCAGCCTATTTTTTTTGTCTCTGAGTAGGCTTTGAGAATTAAATTTTCTTTATGCTGGAAGCCTGTCTAGGCAGATTTACAATAATTGCCCCTTGGTGCTTTGGGGGAACTCTCACTCTGAAAGAGCCTTAATGGATACAAGAGGGTTTATTACTCAATTCTTGAGAACACAGCGGTCAATTCTTTGAATTAATTTTTAGTATAGTACAGACAGTTAAAGAGCAAAATTCCCTTTTGAGACTTAGAATAAGGAACTTTAGACAGACTGTAAATGTTTAGGAAATCAAGGAGAATGAATTCTACTAGAAGCCCATGGAATTCTTGAAGGAAATGTGAAAGGTTATATGTTGGGATTTTTAAATGGACATTTTAGGCGTTTTATTGATTACACCTTCAAATAGCATCACTTTGAAAAATAGGTTTTAACATATACATTTTTTTTTTGGTTGGGGGGGAGGCACACACAAACATTCAGTGTATAGTACCTATCAACTCTATGTTTCCATTGGGAGTAAAGTGTGATTTCTACTTTACATCAGCACATAAACTCAAGGTGGATTCACGGCCTAAGTATGAAATGCAGAATTTTAAAATTATAGAAGAAAATATAGAGAATGTATTTAATTTAATGATTGTTACAAGTAATTAAACAAGGAGACCATTAGACTGAGGTGTCACTAAGGACCTCAGTAGACAACAGGCAAACAGAAACCTAAGGCAGCATCAATGCCCTCATATCTGAGAAAATAAAACATAAGACCAACCATTCACATACAGCCAACTAGGCTTTCCCAAATAAGGCAAGTGCTTAAGCTACAGCCAACGAATAATTTTCTTTCTTTGTTTCTGAGTCTTTTCTGTTAAATCCTCTTCCCTAACTCCTATCTATGGAGCATTCCTAACCACCTATGGTGTGGCACTGCCCTATTTGAATCAATGTATACTCAAATAAACTCTTAAAAACATTTTTTAAAAATTTATTTTTATTGATTTCAGAGTCAGTTGCCTCCTGCAGGCTTCCTACAGGGGAATTGAGCCTGCTACATGGGCATGTGCCCCGATCAGGAATCGACCCTGTGACCTCCTGGTTCATAGAATGATGCTCAACCACTGAGCCACTCCAGCTAGGCAACTCTTGAAAATTTTAATGTGGCTTAGTTTTCCTTTTAACAGTATAGAAAAATATTTCTTGAATAAGACACAGAATGCATAAATAATGCAGAAAAAAGTAGCCCAGCTATCAGTTTTTATTGAACATGCCCAGTGATTCTGATGCATGGGGTCTTGGACCACACTCTGAGGAACTGCATCAGAGACACACACCCTATAAGCCAAACATTATTATGTGTGTTCTCTCTGACAGTACTTATGAAATACTTTATAAATTCAGGGGGCATTGTTGAGGGCTAATTGCAGAATGGAATGCTTAAAAAAATTGTCAAGCTTTAACTTCTGCTTATTATGGGCATCAAGGTTGCTCTTTCTAATTTATATTCTAAAATAGTGACATCCCTCAAGGTGCTAAGGCTTTGAGCCACAATTAATCAGTGTTTCTTAACTTTGGGTGACAGTTACTTCATGATCCTATAGGCACTTAGGACTGGAGAGGGGTAGGCATTTTTAGTTGTCCCCAGATTTAGGGGTGGGTACAGCTCCTGGCATTTAGTAAACTGAGACCAGGAATGCTAAGTGGCAGGTACAGGGCAGTCCAAAACAAGGAAGAACTGTATTGAACAACTGACAAATATGCGGCTCCAATATAGATCATTTCTTTGAATGAGATTGCTGTCCCAGAGCATCTTTGTATGCAAATATGTGGGATCATCACCAATAAGAGCAGTGCCTGGGTGGTCAACTTGGAAGAAGACACCTGAAGAAAGCAATGCAGGGTGGGCATGAGAGCTTTGGTAGAAGCACACAGGTGAAAATCTCTATAAATCAGGAGATTCAGAAAATGTCATGAAGACTGTAGGGTGTTTGTCATCTAAACCTGATAATGCTGGATCTCAACAAGAATTCCTTTTCATGAGGCCTGTGATGGTTGACTTGGCACTGGCAAGGTCAAGGTGGCAGCAAGAGACCAGAGTGCCGGTTCCAGACCTTGTGTTAGATGTGTTGGTATTATCCTGTCACGACCCTAGAAAGCAGAAGGGAGAATCAGGTTTGAAGTGGCTAGCACCAGGGTTTAACCCAGCCTTTTGACCACAAAGCTTGTGCTCTTTATTTTCCAACATCAGTTTGAAATAGGTGTTATTATCCTCATTTATTAATTAAGGAAGCTAACAGTCAGGAACTTTAGTAACATTAGTGAGTGTCTGACTTTTAACCTGGGGCTTTCTTTTTATATTTCAAATAATCCAACACCTATGGTTTCTATATTCATTTTTGCTTTAGACTGAGGGGTGTGTGTGTGTGTGTGTGTGTGTGTGTGTGAGAGAGAGAGAGAGAGAGAGAGAGAGAGAGAGAGAGAGAGAGAGATAATATCTGCATATTTTGGTTTGGAATTTTTAAAAATAATATTTAGTATTTTTATAACCTTTTTTTTAGTTGGAAGAGTTAATAGAACATTATTCTACTTTCCCTATTCATTATGTCTTCACTGAAGTTAAAAGAAATAAAAGCTGTACATGTAGTTCAATGTTAGAGAAATAAAGCACTTCATCTTTAGCTGATTACTGTGTGAACTAGGGTCTGAGTTGCAGACCTACTGCCAACCACTCTTTTCAATTCAACTGCAAAAACACCTGAAGGAATCCAGGGAACATCACTACATCTAATGATTTGGGCCTCTGAACCCAAAGTTCAGATGATCAGCTATGTGTTTTCATTTTACTGTTTTCATTTACCTAAAGTTCATCAGAAAATCCAATGCTCATATTTGTTCTTCACAAGTTTTATTTTTTAATTTTAATAATCTGTAACTGTGGTTCAGGGTGATTTCTTTGCTCAAGCTCTGTTCTTTGGATTACAGTGGAGTGAATGAACCAAAACCCATGTGGATACTTTGCTGACTGTGGAGGGAGTAAACAACATTGCTGTCAGTAATAGAGCCTCTAAGACCAGATCATTTGGCTGGACCTGTTAGGTAGTCCTTGTCCTTAATGAGATAATACATTTAGAATAACATTTATTTCTCCAGGGTTAGGGTGTAGCTGAAAGTCACGTTGCCATAATTTTATATTTTGACTGGATGGCTTCTTGGTGAAGTCAGGTTAAAAAAAACGATGGAAAACTGTGGGTGGTTTCTCTCTAACACATTCTTAGAGTGAGAGAAAGCATTCTATTCCTCTCAGTACAGGGACGAGTTCCTTTTCATGTGGTCATTTCTTCCTTATTTTAAGTCTGGAGTTTGATTTGATCTTTGCACATTGTTTTTCTATTGGTTAAGATCTTTGTGCTTTGAAATGTTATGTGTATTTAGGAGAAGGAAATAGTAAATTGAGTGAGTGGGAATTTTTTTAAAATTGTAAATTTCCTAAATAATTTCAAGGTTATTATTTCTTATTCACTCTACATAATGAGAATGTCACTGGCAATCACTCACTTGTGTGAAGTACCTTCTCTCATCCCTTCTTCATGCAATGCCCTTCCTCCTAGTGACTAGTCCCTCATGGGATCTCAACTTGATCACCATCTAGGACCACTTTGTACTGCACTTGCCTGAGCCATGCTTGAGCTTGCCCTGGATCACCTACATCCTCACTTCAGAATCAGACTAGACAAGCGTATGGATTGCCCTTAGCCCTGTGCTGAGGTAAGTACAGGGGATAAAAGGGAAGAACTGGACGTCTACCTAGAACTACTAGCTTCCTGCCTTACTCATTGCTTATCCCAGCGCACCTCAGACCAGAGCTTCTGCTTTACCGCAGGAGCTAGATATACGACTCAAGATGCATTTGTTTCTATGATATCTGCGCAATCTGTCCTTAATCTGGCCTAGCCAGGCACTGCTGCGTTGTGACCTGTAATGAGGTGGAACATGGTAAGAGACTATGATATGGTACAGGGTCCAGTACCAGATGTTTTACTAGCCATGCTCAATGTAAGTACAACGCCAGATGCTGGAGGTGTAGAAAGGAGCAAGATGATGCCTATCTTCAATAGCCGTGTGATCCAGCTGGAAGATAGTATATTATATAGAGTGATCGGTATTAATAAGATGATGCCTTATTATGAGGCTGAGTATTGCAGTCAGTAACATCCACAGTCAATCAGAGGAGGGGTGCTTACTATTGCTGCTTTGATTCAGGAAGAACGCATGGTGGAGAAAAGACCTGCCTGGCTTCCAAAATATAGGAAACAAGCAGATAATTCAATGTTTTGAGCAATTATTTCCAAGGGATTGATTTAGGCTTTGAGAGAAAATTAACATATGAGAATGATAAATGTAGTATTTGACACCAATTACAAGTGCCCAAGTAGTGTAGGAATAGAGGTCTAAGGAGCTCGTGGAAGTATTATTGAGACATTGGGAATAAAACAAGGTCTTAAAATTTGCGTGGTGTTTGGATAATGGAGGTGTATCCAGTGGGTGAATAACTGGCGAACAAAAGGAGACTCACACTAAGGCAACCACAAGGCTTGGCTGTTCCGGAAATATAACTTAATTATTAATAGCACCAACTTTCACTCTCCAATGCATTTCAGCTTGGATGATGAATTAGGTGGTTGCTGACTTTTGAAGGCCTTTTCTATAATCCCTTTCCATGAGTATTTCATTCATGCATCTACTAGAGAGCTCTATCTTTGAAGATGTCCACTTTTCCTTGATTTCTGTTTAAGGCATTTAAAATGTTTGCTCATGTGGTGGTATTTCTAACATCATGTTTCCAGTGAAAATGGGATATACAGCACAAGCTATTTGTCTCTGGCCCCCAAGACTTTATTGCATGCATTATATATAATCTGTTTCCTTTGCAGGGTGATGGAGTGCAGGAAGCTGGCTTCCGAGGTTCTGATTTCACTCTACTCCCCCCTATGGATTTGCTACATTACATAATAGCAGACTGCTCTCTTTCCATCATTTGGAGTTCCAAACTCCAAAAGCAAGCTTGAAGGAAAAGGTGTTCATGAGAAAAAGATGCAAGCGGCTTCAAAAGATGTTTCTTTCTTGCAAAATGTGTTCCTTTGTTGCATAACAAACCTGCTAGACATAGTTCACAGCTGTGTAATCTGTTAAAACACAAAAGAAATTAATGGGTGCTTGAAGTCCGATGGGGTAGATATTTGGTAACCCTCTGGTGAGTTGAGCTTTATTAGAAATACATGTGTTTTATAGTGATGGAAAATCCACAAATTTAATTTGTTTCTGTTTCAGGGGCATAATAAATGGGTAATGATACTTAGGAAAATAAGCAATTTTAAATGCATGTAGTTCAATTTGGAATATAATGTGTTATATTCCAAGCCTTATGATTTACAGGAAACTAAAATAACAGTTATGTCTGCTGGAAGGAAAAAAAAAAAAAGACAAAATTTTTTCCCAGATCTCCAAAAATCTTTATAGTTCACATCCTATTTTTTCCTGCCTATACATTTTCCCACTCTCAAACTCCAAAAAAAATGTCTGCTACACAGTGAAATGACTGCCCAATTTAAACCTCAGGTCAACTTTTTTTTAAATCGAACTTGCAGAGATGGCTAAACAAGATTGTTATTAGTCTGACTCTGTCTGACATCCTGTCTCTGTCTTTCTGTCCCTTGGTCGCCTGGTACATCTTCCAGTGGCTCTCCTGAGTGCTGGCTATGTCAGGAGCTCTCTGGTGCTCATAGGACCATTTCCACCCCCCGCTGGGAATCCTGAGAAATCAGCCCCTGGGTTCCACATTCAGCAAAAGTAAAGAAAAGAGAAAAGCCTGGGAAACTTTAGGTGGGAAATATGGTTGGTTTGTAACTTGACGTAGATCAGTCTTTATACCAGGTGAACTCCAGATGCTACTACACTGAGAGCTGCCACTGTCCTTGGGTCTTTTGAAACTTACCCTTTGTGGGTTTGAAAAAGGAAAACAAGGAAAGTATTTCAAATGCATAATATATAGCTTTGCTGTCCAGTCTGGTAGCCACTAGCCATGTGTTTAACATGAATTTAAATAACATTAAAAATTAATTTTCTTAGTTATACTCACCACGTTTCAAGTGTTCTGTAGCTACATGTGGCTGTTGACCACCATATTGGGCAAAGAAGAATTTTTTTAAAATATTGCTGAATGTTCCTTAGGTGGCACTGCTCTTTTTCTTTTTTAATGTTTTTTATTGATTTCAAGAGAGGAAGGGAGAGAGAGAGAAACATCAATGATGAGAATCATCAATCTGATCGGCTGCCTCCTGCACACCCCCTACTGGGCATCGAGCCCACAACCTGACCATGTGCCCTGAGGGGAAATCGAACTGTGCCCTCCTGGTTCATGGGTCAATGCTCAACCACTGAGTCACACCAGCTGGGCAGCACTGGCCTTTATTATCTCCAGTTAAATTGTGTAATGTTTACTGGGAAAGGAAAATAACATAAAGGAGTGTGGCTAATGGAGTGGTAATTTTGGAAAAGTAAACTCTTTGGTGGGTGAAAAAGAGTGAAATTACATGGCAAGGAAGAAAGTTTTGTTATTACTACCATGGTTCACTGTAAGGAGTCTTTCACTCACTGCTTCCTATAAACTCTACAAACGTCTAGTCCCAAGACTTAACAAAGTAATAGTTTCAATTCAATTTAAGAACAGCTTAACATTACAATATGTTAAAACTTGATGATTTAGCTAAGCCATCTTATCATTTATATAATTATTACATTTAAATAAAATCATATTATATAAGGCTAATGGTCTAGTTTGACACACCAAAAAGCACAAAAACTGCCAAAAAGGTGAAACATTTAAAAATATGATTCCTCTTTCACTTTCTGATTTTAGGTGTAACTTCTGGCATTTTATCTTTTCTCATGTTATTTTCGCCACACCAAAACTTATAATGACACCTACTCATAGAAATTTTGTGTCAATAAGTATTAAGGCAAATGTGATTGACAGTTCATCCCCGATATTTCTACCGTAAAGCAAATTCCTAATATGGTACTATTTTAGCTGACAATGCGAACATAGTACATGTAACAGAATAAAGTTTTATTAATTGAAACAAAACTCAATTCAAAATCAAATAGATCAGTTGAAATAATATCACATGTTTCTTTTATGTTCTGCAGTCCCCATACCTTACATGGCATAATTGATATCATGTGAATATGTGATATCATGTGAACTAAAATTTGTTTTCAAAAACTTGTCTTAAAATTAAAATTGAATTCTAAATTATAATGAGTTTAAACATGCAGTTTTTTTATATTTAGTAATTAATGTTAAACAAATACTTAGTAAGCTCCTATATGGGCTTGGTGCTATGATAAGTATTGGGAGTAGAGCCCTGAATGAGGGAGGCCCGGTCCCTGCCACCTAGACCTTGTGACTTGTTTTCTAAAGGTGGAAACAGACAATAAGCGTGTAAATTTGACAGTGATATGATAAGTAT
The DNA here is from genome assembly GCF_000327345.1 of Myotis davidii. Taxonomy (NCBI): domain Eukaryota; kingdom Metazoa; phylum Chordata; class Mammalia; order Chiroptera; family Vespertilionidae; genus Myotis; species Myotis davidii. The sequence goes on from NW_006290306.1 coordinate 7,008,463, forward strand.
GATGAAGACAAAAACTAATGTATACAGTAGAGAATAAGTGGAGTGAACATGAACAGCAGTGCATTGAGTAGCCAGAGAAATCTTGTTGATTGACAAGATTTCAAGGTGGAGGAAGCTAGTGTAAGACACCCTTAGAAAGATTTTTACATGTGCTAATTTTAAAGTATGTCTATTCACAGCTGTACTCATTTGTCATTATATCTATCAGATGGAAAGGAAACAAATAAAATGGGTTGCATTTGAAGATAAAAGCATAATGGCTTTTATTTTACTTATTCAACAGCTACTAAGTGCTTATAATATTTCATGCTGTGGGCTAGAAGCTGAAGACACAATTCCAAGCAAAACATCCTTCTCAGTTGCCTCTGAAAGCAGCCTTCGAGGATCCTTGACCCTCAGGAATGGAGAGTGTGGTTCAGTGACGAATACCATCCTTGAAACGAGGCACAAGTTAAAAACAAAGAACAAAAATAACAAAAGTGAGAGAGGAGAGGCCTTAAAATTATATGACACTCAAAGGCTTTGCTCTTTGGTTAGACATTTCAGTTTCATCACCTGCCCTAACAACCTCTATGATTGATAGGGTCCTATTTATAGCTCCAGGATGAAAAATAAAAAAGGCTTCTCTTTAATTAGATGCTTGCAAAAAATCGTGAATGGTCAGTGAGAAAGGAGATAGACCCAGGGACTGATTTTGTTTTTGTTCCTCATTCCTCCACCTGCTCTTTAAAGGCAATCGTTTGTTACCCACTAATTGTCTCTGGCATGGAGTTGGCAAGCTTATCTGCCAGACTTTCTCTGTTGTGGGCTAGGTCAGCTTCACCCCACGGGAGAAAAGCAGGATCTGGTTCATTGAATCAAAGACCTAAAAAAGTCACTGAGGAAGTTTTCCTATAATCTTGAAGTTTATTTTGTAAACAAGTCTTCTTTAATCATAGCTTTCAAGTTATTCTGTCTCACTTCAAAGTACTTCCACACTAGCCCCAAGTCACATTTTTTGAGCACAGGCAAGGAACGGGCCTTTCAAAAGCAGTCATCATTACCACTCACCACTTGTCTTTTTAGAAAGCCCAGGAAATTACAACAAGTTTTGGGGACAATTACTAGAAAAAACTTTCAAGAAGAATTAATCTAATCCATACATTCATTTCAAGATCTATCTATTAAAAGCAACTGGGGACAGGGTCCTACACGTGACAGAGGGGTACAAAATAACTAAGAGGCGCTATTTTTCCTCAGATCATTTTTAACTTTTCAAAGTAGCCTGAATGCCAAGCAGATCACAGATTGATATTGGGCTTCTCAGCCTCTAGATATCTCTCAGTATGGGGTGGTAAAATGAAGTGTGTCCATTCTTGGAGGATGCGATCCCATATGATTCCATGTCTACTGTACTGACCCAATAGCAACTGATTCTGAATATATATATATATATATATATTCCTCTGTGCCAAATACTTTTCTAAGCTCTCACATGGATTAATACATTTAATCCTGACAGTGCTGCTAGTTATGGGTTCTCTTACTGTTACACTCATTTTCTTGAAGGGGAAACTGAGGCAAGGGGAGTTTAAATAACATAAGCAAGATTACACAGATGGTTGGTGGTGAAGCAAAGATTTAATCTTGCTACCTGAGTGTTGGAGACCACTTCCAGCATCTAAACAAAGTTGCCTTTTATAGAGGAGTGTTGAAAAAGTATGCTCTCCCATGGAGTGGACACTGCTTGTGTAAATATTCATTTGTTTATTATGTCATTCTGTCAATAATGGACTGAATATCTCATAGAGGCTTCTACAATATGTACCCCTTCACTAAAAGAAATAAGCAAATGCTGTGCCAGATATCTATTCAAGTGAAAGTGTACAATGATGGTTCAAAACTGCATCCATGGATGTGGGTGTCTACTAGGAATTATTAGAGTAGCCTTCAAATCAGGAAAAAGCAAGGAATTTGTTTCCCAGAGTGGCTATCTGCTGAGCATTGGGCAAGGTTCTTGTAAGCTAAATGTGCATTTCCCAAAGAAACAATGACAACTCTGAACACTAAGAATAAAAGATCTTAGTGAATGTAGTTTGCATAGATGTGAGTTGGAATATGGGACATGTTATGGACTGAATATTTGTGTTCCTAGCTCCAATTGATATGATAAAACCCAAAACTCCATAGGATGGTATTAGAAGGTGGAGCTTTTGATAGGTAATTCAGTTTAGATGAGGTCATAAAGGTGGGGCTTCCATCATTGGATTAGCCTCCTTACAAGAAGAGAAAGGGACACCAGAGCTTCCACTGTCTGCTATATGAGGACACAGGAAGAAGGTGGCTGTCTCCAAGCCAAGAAGACTCTCCTTGTGAGCCTCATTGGCTAGAAGCTGATATTGGGCTTCCCAGCCTCTAGAACTGTGAGGAGGAAACGTCTGTTATTTAAGCCACACAGTCTATGGTATTTTGTTATGGCATCACCAGCAAACTAAGACAAAACTCATAGACTCTTAAGTTCATTGCTCTGAAAGGACAGAAATGCACTGGCATCATCCTGAGGTGAAACCAGAGACTAAAACCAAGTGTATTAGTTTCTTGTGGCTGTTCTAACAAGTGACCACAAATTGGGTGGCTTCAAACAAGAGACATTTATTCTCACAGTTCTGGAGGCCAGAAGTCCGAAGTCAGTGTTGGCAGGGCTACACTCCCTCTGGAATCTCTAGGGGAAAGTCCATTCTTTGCTTCTTCCAGTTTCTGGTGGTTGCTGGCACTCCTTGAGCTGTGGCTGCATCACTCTAATCTCCCCCGCTGTGGTCATGCTGTCTCCTCCCCTTTGTCTGTGTCTTATCCCTTTGTGTCTGACTCAAATCTCCCTCTGCCTTTTTCCTTTAAGGTCACTTGTAATTTGACTTAGGACCACCCAGATAATCCAGAGCTCCCTCATCTCAAGATCCTTAACTTGATTACACCTGCAAAGACCCTTTTCCCAAATAAGATCATATTCATAAGCTCCAGAAATTAGAATGTAGACTTATCTTTTTGGGGGTGACCATTCAACACTACACCAAATAATAATAAGATTATCCAGATGGAATCATCTCTGGGGAGGTTCACCTTGTGAGGCTACTGTGATTACAAACCTCCCCTTCACACTAACCACAAGCTCAGGAAAAGTGCTAAAACTGTGAAGAAGTGAGTGTTTGTTCTATCTGATGTGTACACATAGTATTGGAGTGACTCCTAGTTTGCTGGAGTAGATTGCAATACTATGTGAGTTAGAGTTACATCAACTTTTCCCGCTTAATTTTACAATAATTCCATGTGAGTTTGTGACTATAGATAAGTAAAATATGGTTTCTTGCCCTTGATTGATTAGCATGTGAAATGGGAACATGTTATCAGATTAATTGGGGATGAATGCACTGAAGCTTGGCTTCTTACAGCATGTGATATTCCTGTCAAAGTGTTCCTTGTCCTATCAGATTGAGAGTTCCTTGTCCTTGTCAATTCTGTAGCATCAGTGTCTGTCACAGACCTGGAAGTATTTAGTGTTAGAAGTTGTAAAGACAAGCTTGTTGTGTGAATGAGTGGATGTTTACCATGGTGATGGGGCTTCTGTCTGGAAATCAGCAAGTGGCTAATCCATCTATTCAGAGCACAAAGTCAGAATAAGGGATTTAATTTAAAAACAGTCTTCCAGCATCTAAGTTACATGCTGTATCTCAGAGTCCTTAGTGCCCAAATCCCCATGGCTAGGCAAGCTCTCCAACTTCCATTAATTCCCAGACATTCTTCATGTTTTTTTTCACTTTGGACAGTTTACTTTCCCTCTTCTCAGAAACATACCCCTTCCTTTCTGATCAAGGAAGCTGGTGTGTTTACATAACAACATGCTCCTGTGTATTATGGAACAAAGACATTAAAGTGATAAAATGATACAGGGACAGGGCATTGGAGACTCTGAGGGACCATTATTTCAGTAACAGTGTTGTTGTTTTTTACCTCAGTTTTTGGACAGATAGATTTGGGGAGTTGAAACACACACACACAGAAATTGAAGTCAGAAAGCCCAACATCTGTCTCCATGGTTGTGAACAAGGCCTTTTAGCCCTCTGAGCCTCAGATCCTCATTTATAGGATGACACTACTATGGTCACATGCAGCTTTTGAGATAGTATAAATGAAAAACAAAACATTGTAAGATTACAAAGGAGTGTCAGGCATTTCTCTTTCTATCCTAAGTATCACTTTTGTTTAATAAATTCTGTCTCTGATCACAATTTTGTCTTATAGCAGAGTCTGCTCCTGATTGAGGCTGGAGGAGCCATCGGGGAAGGCAGATCCTAGCATCAAAGGGATCTGTACATCTCCAGGAAATGCAGACTCCCATCATGGTGTGAGGATCAAAACCAGACTAGCATACCAGAGGGTGGCACTGGCCTCCACATCGCACTGTGCCTGTTACTTCTACCTTTTAGTGCTTAGTTTCTGCATACCCGCAGATGCCCTTAAAAGAAAGATGTCACTAAGACTCCATGTGGTTTAATTCTTGGATTCCAGAAGATCCATTCATTCTCTTTGTTCTTTCAAGACAGTTGATTGACTTGTACCCTACAAATAATTCCCTGGTTTATGCTTGTTTATTTTGTTTATTGATTCACATCTGTCCTGCCTACTTTTTGAAATAGATTTGAGGCAGCCTATGCATACTTTGGGGGAAACAGAAGCAAAACAATTTTTAATGCAAACCTCCTCTGAGTATTACATTGCTATAACCCAGATTATTAATCTTCAGGACATAAAACAAACCTACCTTATTAATTGCCCTTCCAAGATGAAGAGGCTGTATGAAATATACTGTATTATGTTGCTATCAGTTCAACTAAATGTTTTAATTAATGACTTTATTGTGTTTATAACCTGGGGCTTTTTAAAGTTATGGGCATATTGGAAAAAAAATAAGAAGAAGGGAAAATAATCTTGTGATTATGTGATTACCTGCCATGGATGGTGGAAGTGAGCTACCCCCAAGGTCACCCTTGCTAAGAGAAGAGGAATCACCCCTGGCTTTGGCATAGTCAGCCCATGTCCTGAGGCTAAGTAACCTGCAACCCTAAGACCATGCTGTCATACACAGTCCCATCAAAGAGCTACTTGCTTCTGACTATCTTTGAGAGCTTTCTGAAGATTAGCATTCTCTGTCACGGTGGCCCTTCTTCCTTCCCCTCTTTCTTCCCCCACTTTCTTCCTTCCGAAAGGAGCAATAAGTAAGAGACACTTACTATACTCACTTTTTTAGCATTCCTACTCAATTTAGGATAACCAGGACTTACATTCTTAATTTTCTGTAATGACAGAAAATAAAGTAATATGAAAAAAGTAGTTTTATTTATATGGCAGCAAAATAATTTTTATCTGGGGATATGCACAATAAACAACACGGTAAATACTTAAGTGGACTTAGCCCATGAAAATATTTAGAGTTTGAAAAAAATGACAGATTGAGGAGAAAATTTGAGCTTTAGATAAGTTTTTTAACATTATGGGGCTTTATAAATTTGAATCAGAACTTGAAAATGTAAAGATTAAATGTAAAAATCAGATATTCAGAAGCTCATGCAAATAGTAGAAGAGGTAAGTAACAGTAGACCCACATTCTGGCATGGTTACAAATTCCCACCCTTCCCAAATATGACTCTAGTCTATGACACTCATACCATAGAGGCATGAGATCTTAGTCAAGGTCACTTTATTAATCAATGACATCTGCATCTGCATTTGAGATCCTCATATAAACTATTCTATGGACACTAAATGACATGTATGTGAGGTGTTTTCATCACTGGTGTTTTTTTCTATGGCACTCATAATATGTGTCTGAAAGTATAAGATGTCTATAGGACAGGAGTTATATCACCAATATCAATCCATCTCCTCTATTTAGGAGATGGATTTAAAGCCTAAGGCAAAATTTTTCTTTCCTAGTATTTGGTACAGTTGACCAAATTACCATCATCATTAATTAAGCAGAGGTGTTGGTTTTTAAAAAGCAAAACTGATCTCATAAACAGTAGTCATATTGGTTTTTCTTTAGTAGTGTTTAGAGAATCTAGTTTATAGCAAACCATTGTGTCCATTGCCTGGTGGCTTATCCCTCATATTTAGTGGAAGAGTCACTTTGTGAGCTCACTGACTCTAATATTAGTGAATCCACAGTTTGAAACCTTGAAGAATATCTAGAGGTAAATACATCTCAAAGTACTTCATTACTAGGTCATGTATATTGGCTGCCAAATCATATTGCAAACTATTGAAATGTCTTTAGATGATTGGAGTGGAGGATAAATTCCTGGTCATGCAAGACATACACACATGCACATATATGCACATGCATATACATGTATTCATACAAGTACAGTGTGGTGAGATACACACATTCTTAAGAAAGAGCTTTTAAAGAAATAACTATAGGGCGCAGCCTTAGGGTTAAGCCTCAGACTGACCTGTTGCCAAAGCCACAAACAAGTCCCAGCTTAGAGGGCACAGTCCTCTTAGCATAACTAGGCTTGACCTTATGATGCTCCCTAGATCTTATCTGGGAAACTAATGGGCTGAGGGCGGTGTAGCAAGTGCTGCCAAAACAAGTGAAACTCACAAGAACATTGTAACTATGGTGACCACTATCTTGTTTACCTCTGGCTTTAAATAAAGGCAAACCTTTTGAGCTCGGCGTGTCAGCATTTTGAAAAACCCTAACTTAACTCTGGTGCCGTGTCACATATAGAAATTTTTTGATATTTGCAACCATAGTAAAACAAAGACTTATATTTTTGATATTTATTTTATATATCTAAATGCCATTTAACAAAGAAAAATCAACCAAAAAAATGAGTTCGCGTGTCACCTCTGACACGCGTGTCATAGGTTCGCCATCACTGACCTAGACCCAGCTTATTCTCTTTGTCTGTCATCGTCTGTCATTTCTTCATCCATTCCCTGCCCTCACTCAGGCTTTCGAACCCTTGGCTGAGCTGGCTCGGCCCAATAACAAATCAATGTTGTCTAGGGCAGCATTAAAAGGGTATAATTGTATTGATTATGATACACAGGCATTATACTCATGTAAGTTTCACCAGGAAATGCATTGTCCTATCCAAAGATAAAAACGTAGCTTCCTAACTCTGCCACCACAGACACACTATGTTTCCTCAAAAACACAAAGAACTATAATCATTTTGCTTAGATGGAACACAAAAACACACAGATATTGAACAAGAAGGTATTTCTAATATAAATGGCAGGAAGATGACAGGGTTTTCTTGCGTTCAGAGGGGAAAAAGATATGAACTTAAATGGAAAGGAAAGTCTGCTGGGAGAAAAAGCAGTGGGAAACCCAGCTTGATTTTTCATATTAATGTTTAAAATTCATTCATCATTTTCTATAAAGAACTCTTCTAATTTCTGGATATTATTTTGCTCAATTCTTATAGGAGAAACTGAATTGCCTCATAGTAGAGTCAAATCCCAGAACTTAAGATCAGCAGTTGTTTTGACCATTTTTAAAAATATATATTTTTATTGATTTCAGAGAGGAAGGGAGAAAAAGAGAAAGATCGAAACATCAATAATGAGAGAGAATCATTGATTGGCTGCCTCCTGCACCGCTCCCCCTCCCCCGGGATTGAGCCCACAAGCCCAGGCATATGCCCTGACCCCCCAGGCATATGCCCTGACCGGGAATCCCCTTGTTAATGATTTCAGAAAGGATTTTATTTTCATTAAAAGATAGTAAAGAACATATTATTTGAAACTTTCACAATATGTTGTTTTAGCTTCAGGAACTATTTAAATACCTCTTTATTTGTTTGCCAAAAATGTAAAATGATTTTTTTTTTTTGCTTTTACTGGCAATGGAAAAAAGTACTTTAAATGCCCCCATTGTGAATAGTTTACAATGATTCATTTTAAGTAGCTATTCTGAGGCACATACTTTCTTATTAGCATATAACAAGGTAGCACTTTGGGACAAAAGACACTACATATACTCTACAATATGCAAATATTCAGCTTGGTGTATGAATTCTTTCTCTTTCTCTTTGAAACGGAATGATGAAGCCAAACTAGGAAGATGCACATTATGTATGGTCTGAAACTTTGGACTTGGCCATAAACCTCCATGGCCCATAGCAATATAATTTATGAATGTTCAGTGGAAGTAAATTATTTTTTATAGGTTAAAGAGTCTCATACTAACATCTATCTTGTTAGTAATTATAGGTGTGAGTCTTTTTTTTTAAGCAATTGGACGTGTTTCAGGAAATATGATTACATTTTTAAAATCCAAATTCCTTTCATTTGTATCTAGAGGCCATTATTTAAAAGAATCCTGTTGTACTTTTATAAAATAAAGAACTGTACCTAGATGTGTGGCCTTGTAAATCGATTTATAATTTTTTCCTTAAAATCTCTAAGCTTTAAATAAATGAAGTTTCAAATGAAATAGTTAGAAGCTTTATATGGGTTACAGATTTTGTGAACACAGACTTCTGTGGTTTCATTATTGACTATTTTATTTAGATAGACTATTAAGAGTCTGATTGCTTCTCTCTTCATCAAAGTAGCTCCCAAACCACTCATTTTCTCCTCCTCTTGTCCTTGAACTTAGAACTTTTCCTAAAATAGAAGTTAGTGGATGTGAAAACATCCAGTTAAAGTGAAAGTAACATATATTTATGTCCTTTTCCTAAAGGAGTCATAAAAGAAAGAGCTGTGAAGAGAATCATAAACAGCATCAACACTAGCTTGAACAGAAGGTGCACTCTCTGAGATTTGTCTGCTTAAGCAGCAGCAGATCATCAGCGTTTTGTCCTCCTTGAAAGGGGACAGGTAGCCTTCAGTACTATTTCAATAGCTAGTGAAGTAAATGCAATCACTAATCTTTTAAAGTTTGATTCTTCCTTTTAAAAAGTTTTCAGCAGTTCTCAACCTGTGGGTCGTGACCCCTTTGGCGGTCGAACGACCCTTTCACAGGGGTTGCCTAAGACCATCCTGCATATCAGATATTTACATTACGATTTATAACAGTAGCAACATTACAGCTATGAAGTAACAACGAAAGTAATTTTATGGTTGGGTCACAACATGAGGAACTGTATTTAAAGGGCCAGAAGGTTGAGAACCACTGTTTTAGATCAATTTTATTAAGTATTTTTTAAAATACATTTTTATTGATTTCAAAGAGGAAAGGAGGAGAGAGAGAGAGAGAGAGAGAGAGAGAACAATAATGAGAGAAAATCATTGATGGGCTGCCTCCTGCCCGCCCCATACTGGGGATCGAGCCTGCAACCCGGGCAAGTGCCCTGACTGGGAGTAGAACCGTGACTTCCTGGTTCATAGGTCAATGCTCAACTGCTGAGCCACACCACCTGGGCAATTTTAGATCAATTTTAGATCAATTTTAGATATATAAGAACATAGTGAAGATAGTACAGAGTTCCCATGGATCCGGCACCCAGTTCTCCCATCATTAACATCTTACATTATTGTGATATATTCACCAAAACTAATGAACCAATTTTGATATATCATTATTAACTAAAATTCATAGTTTATTCAAATTTTCTTAGTTTTAACCTACTGTCTTTTTCTCTTCCAGGGTTCAATCTAGGATACATTATATGTAGTAGTCATGTCTCCTTAAATTGCTCTTGGCTGTTACCATTTTAAAGATTTTCTTGGTTTGATGACCAAAATTAAGGCCACATATATGTTTTCTCAAATGAATTTTTGAAGAAATATTATAGTTTAGCTCTATAACCCATTTTAAGTTGTTTGTTTTTTTAATGTAAGGGCTCTGTCTAGGTTCTTCTATTTTATTTCATTTTATTTTTTGGCATTTGGATCTTCAGGAGTTCTAGCACAGTTTGTTGAAGATTATCTTTTCTCAATTAAGTTGCCTTCACATGGAATTGTCTCACACAATTATGGAAACTAGCAAGTCCCAAGATATACAGAGTCAGTCAACAACCTAGAGACCCAGGGAAGTTAATGGTCTAGTTTCAATTTGAGTCTGAAGACCTGAGGACCAGAAGAACCAATGTTATACTTTCAATCCAAAAGCCAGCAGGTTCAAGACTCAGGAATAGTTCATGTTTCATTTAGAATCTGAAGGCAGAACAAAGCCAATGTCCCAGTTGAAGTAGTCAGAATTCTCTCAGGAGAGGGTCAACATTTTGTTCTTTTCAGGTCTTTAACCTCTTGGGTTAAGTCCACTGCAATTATTAAGGGTAATTTGTTGAATTTAATCTTGCAATTGGTGTTAATCCAATCCAAAAACACCCTCACAGAAAAAAAAGCAGAATAACAATTACTCAAATATCTGGTCATTCCTGGTCCATTCAAGTTAACACAAAATTAACCATCACACTTTTCTTGTCTTACTGCACTATTTAGGCCTTCCAATCCTATATAATAAAAGCATAATATGCAAATCAATCTAATGGCTGAACAATGGGATGACCATCCGGATGACCATCTGGGACCAAGCTATGACACCCACCTGCACCAGGACAGCCAAGGTGGGTGCAATGCAATTGGTTGGGGACCAGCCATCGCCCCATGATTGCCTCGCAGAGGGAGGCCCAGGACACCGGCCGGCAGGGCATTCAATTGGGGGAAAGGGAGGGGAGGGAGGCTCCACAATTACCCCAAAGAGGCAGGCACAGGCCTCCAACCAGCAGGCTGTGATGATGGGCAGGACCTCCCTCTGCAAGGGAAGCCCAGGTCCCGAGTGCCAGAGGGAAGTCAGTGCCGGCAGCTGGAGGAAGGAAGGCCTACTCTTGCACAAATTTCATGCATCAGGCCTCTAGTACAATGATACTAGGTTTAGTGAAAAAGGGCATTCTTGCTCTGTTTTACCATCTTAGAGAGAAAGTGGTCAATCTCTAGTTTGTCACATATGATGTCAGCTGTAGGATTTTTGTAGATGTTCTTTTTTTAAAATATATTTTATTGATTTTTCACAGAGAGGAATGGAGAGGGATAGAGGGTTAGAAATATTGATGATGAGAGAGAAACATCGATCAGCTGCCTCCTGCACACTCCCCACTGGGGATGTGCCCGCAACCAAGGTACATGCCCTTGACCGGAATTGAACCCGGGACCCTTGAGTCCGCAGGCCGATGCTCTATCTACTGAGCCAAACTGGTTAGGGCTGTAGATGTTCTTTATTATTTGAGAAAGTTCTCCTCTATTCCTGTTTGCTAAGAGGGTTTTTGTTGGTTTCCTTTATTTGTCATAAATGGGTATTCATTTTTGTCAACTACTTTTTCTGCACCTATTGATATGATCATATGATTTTTATTTCTTAGCATGTTGATGTGATGGATTATGTTGGTAGATTATTGAATGTTGAACACGACTGCAATACCTAAAAGAATTTCCACTTATCCATGAGTTATAATTCTTTTTGCTATATTTGCTAATATTTTGTTGAAGATTTTTTCATCTACATTAATGAGAGCTATTGGTCTAGAGTTTTCATTTCTTATAATGTCTTTAGTTTTAATATTACAGGTTTTGCCTGTTTCTCCATTATATATTTTATCCTCTTTTGTTAGGTACATACACATTTAGGATTACATGTTTTATTGGAAAATTGAACCTTTTATTATTATGTATATCTCTCTTTATTTAGAAGATTTTCTTATTTAAATTTAACATGCTATTTCAGCTCTCTTTCTATTGGTTTTACAAAAATATATATTTCTTTATCTTTTTACTTTCAACCTAAATAAATCTTGACAATTAGAGTGTTTCTTATAATATAGTGTCTTGTTAATTAGTTTTTAGAGCTATTTTTATATTTTAAAACAATATAGCAATATTTAAACTAATAGCATTTTTAATCTTCTAAAATAACACCTATGTAAAAGTAGTTGTAGTAAAACATAAGGTAAGAAATATTTTGGTTATTATAATACATTTAGAAATGCAAAAAGATCCCTTTGATCCTTTAAAATTCAAATGTACTGTGTCTGATGTTCATTTTAATTTATCTCATGGCATTTGGGTTCCTTATAATTAGTTCTTAATATGTTTCCATGGATATTTGGGGTAAAATTGGAATTATAATTGTTTTTAGCTGGCATAAAATTAAAAGATTTTATTGAAATAATTTCCTTTGAGGTTATATTAGAAATGTAGCTAGAACTATAATGCGTAATTTTATTAATTGTCTCCTATTGTAGATAAATGAACAGATGTCTTTATAGCTCATCAGAGTTTAGTATAATTTAATGGATACTAGAACATATTTGTAATTAAGTAGGCAAAGTTGCACATTCTTACTATGCCTAGTATCAGATATATGACTATGGGTCCACTACCTAAACTCTCTAAATTGCAATTATCAACTAATATAGGATTTAAAAACTTAAGCTATGGTCTCAGAGGAATGTAGCTTCTTGACCATGTTCTACCATTTATTAGTTATATCAATTAGGTCCAGTTACTTAATTTCCATGTGTCTTCTTTTTCACTTGTTAAATGGGTTACTACAATTTAGTTATTCAGATAATCTAAATTAAATAAATTTTATATGACATTCATTAATAAAATATAAACTAGAAGCTGCCTAAAAGTGCTTAATACTATATAGTCCTTTAATATAAAATAAATTGTTCTTAAATCTAGAATTCTGTCATTAAAAATATGAGTTTTTAGCCCTGACCGGTTTGGCTCAGTGCATAGAGCGTCGGCCTGCAGACTGAAGGGTGCCGCGTTCGATCCCAGTCAAGGGTACATGCCCAGGATGCAGGCTTGATACTGGCTGCCTCCTTCACATCCACTACTGGCATGTACCCTGAAAAGGAATTAAACCGTTATCTCCTGATTCATAGGTCAATGCTCACTGAACCACACCAGCCAGGCACTGTTTGTTGCTTATTACGAAATTAGTAATGATGAGAAATTTGAATTGAATCCATAAAGCAATCAGAAATAGACAATGCAAGCAAATCTAGGAAGTGACTAGGTTCTCTCTGGTAATTTAAGGTCCTGGAATTCACTTAAACTAAAATAAATTGTCAGAAGTGTCCCCCTGGGTGTCCATTAGAGCTGTATGGCAGATTTAAGGACTTGGAATAACCTCACTCCAGGCCCAGGAGGCCTGAATGTCTCTTTGATCAATTATTGCCCTTCCGTTAAAATATTTTACTTCACTGTGGGGGCATCTTGATTACCCTGCATCTTGCTACAGCTGTCAGATCATCTATGTCTTTTACTTTTAAAGGTTATCACTCTTCTCTGCTAATTTGTCCAATGTTTAAGGAGTTCAACACGTAGCTGATGCAATTTTTTCCTGCCAGAATGAGAATCGACTTTGCCTTGCAATGAAAGATGTTCACCATAAAATAGCCTAGTGAAATTCATGGGCTATCCCATTAACAACTTGGCTGGCAGAGTAACATAAGTAGAAGCCTTGATGGCTCAGCTATGCTGACAACTTTTTATGATAATAGGTGTGTTTTACATATGCTGTGTTACTATATTGTGATTCTGTAGTATTTCTTTGCATTTCCATGTTGAAGTGAACAATCTGCTTGGAAAATGGCTCTGCACCACACAAAAAATATGTTAATGTTAACTATAAGTAGCAAATCTCTGTTCTCCAAGTATTTGTTGAACCACTTATTTAAAATGTCACAATTTTGCAATGAAATGAATGCTTACTCTTCTCTACACTAATGGGAAGTTATGAAAATTAATTAGAAAATATTTTGATCTCCTAAATTCTGTAGCATATATGCAGTGTCGCTTTACTAATAGTATATTTAGTAATTATTAAAGGGAAGTCCTTTTTTATTGCTGCTTTGCGTATTTACCTTAACATCTAGTGCTTTGTTTTACATTTTAAAATTGTATTTCTAGCCCTAGCTAGTTTGGCTCAGTGGCTAGAGGTTGGCCGGTGGACTAAAGTGTCCTGGGTTTGATTCTGGTCAAGGGCACATGCCCAGGTTGCAGGCTCGATTTCCAGTAGTGGGTATGAAGGAGGCAGTTGATCAGTGATTCTCTCTCATCATTGATGTTTCTATCTCTCTCTCCCTCTTCCTTCTTCTCTGAAATCAGTAAAATAAGAGCAAATTAAAAAATAAAATTGTATTTCTATATAGCTTAAATATTTGATTTTTAAAACAACATTGGTTTATTGTCAATTTGTATCCATTTGTTCAGAAGCCAAGTTAGTGGAATATATCCTAATATATAAGGAGATTAGGCTAACATCTTTGTCCTGTAGGTTAGCAGCATACAAACATAACCACTTTGGAGGAAAATTCTTGTGCCAATCAGTATGCAGTTAATTGACATATATATAATTCATTCACATAAGTCAAACTTTATGTCTACTTGCATTACATTATTTTTAGTAGCATGAGATATATTCAATAAAAACTTATAGTCATAATAATGTTGTTGATCTGAGGTAAATGGCAATGGTAAGAAATGAGATATGCATAAATACTCTAAGATTAAAGTTAAAGGAGGGAAAAGATAGGATTTCAACCATAATGCTTGAAGAATTATTCAACATGATGTACAGGCATCACAGTGTATGTGGCTGATAATTTAATAATCACATTCATAGCAGCTTGTTCTTCAGTGTACCTTGAACTTGATGTATGTTATTAAATCATTGTTTAATTTATCAATTTTGTGATTGCTGTTTAACCAACATTACATTAATAACATACAAGAGGCTAACTGTTACAGAGAACTGTCAAACCTTCTGAATTCAATATTACCTCAAATTAGATCAGAATCTCAAAAAAAAAGTTGTAGTTCTTAGATATTTTCTACAACCAAAGATGAAGTAACATGAAGAGGTAATGGAATAACTAAATCTGTATCTTGTTTCACTGAGAAAGAAAACATATACTGTCCCCTTATATATTATTCAAAAGATAGAAGAAAAAGAAGACAAACCCACCGACCCAAAGACAGTATCATCATAATAGAAATTTGGTAGTTGTGGTGAAGGAGTGCTTGCTTGTATTTTTATGTTATTACTTTAAAATATTTATACTTATATACATTTGTGGAAAATAACTTGGTTTTTATTTTCTACAATTCTCTTTCACTTCATTTTTCATATACTTTTCTTTGATTCTTTCCCTCTTTTCCATGCTCACATAGAGAAATATAGGGCTGGGTTTTAGGTGATGGTTTTCTGGGGTGGTGCAACAATGACACTACAAACTGGGTAGCTTAAAACTACAGAAATTTACCCTATGATGGTTATGGAGGCCAGAAGACCCAAATCCAGGTGTTGGCAGGGTTGTTTCTTCCCAGAAGTTCTGAGAGAATGTTAGTTCTCTGTATCTTCCCTAGCTTCCAGTGATCACTGGCAGTCTTTGGTGTTTCATGGTTTGTGAAGGTATTACTCCAACCTCAGCATCTATCTTCACTTAACATTCTCCCCTGTGCATGTTTGTATCTCTTCTCTTCTTACAAGAATGCTAGTCGTATTGTATTAAAAACTCCAGTTGCAAGTAATGTCACATTTAAAGGTACTGGAGATTAGGTCTTCAACAGATCTCTTTGTGGAACACAATTCAACCCATGACAGCTGTTTACAGAATATGGATACATTCCCATACATGTAGTATCTGTATCTTTCTTCACACAATAGTACCTCCTGGAAGTCCCTCAGAGACAATTGTTACAGTTCTAAATATATATTCTTAATGTCTGTTTTAATTTTAATTATTTTATTTTATTACATGAATTCTCTTATAATTACACTAGAGGCCAGGTGCACACAATTCATGCATGGGGGTGGGGGGTTCTCTCAGCTTAGCCTGAACCCTCTTGCAATCTGGGATCCCTTGGAGGATGTCTGACTGCTGGTTTAGGCCCCAGTGAGGTTGGGCCTAAACTGGCAGTTGGACGTCCCTCTTGCAATCCGGGACAGCTGGCTCCCAACCAATTGCCTGCCTGCCTGCCTGATCACCCCTAACTGCTCTGCCTGCCTTCCTGATTGCCCTTAACTGCTTGCCTGCCTGCTTGATCACTCTTATCTGCCTCTGCTGCCTGCCTGATCTCCCCTACCCCTTCTGCCTGCCTGCCTAATCCCCCCTAACTGCCTGATTGCCCCTAATTGCTTGCCTGCCTGATTGCCCCTATCCGCCTCTGCCTGCCTGCCTGATCTCCCCTAACCCTTCTGCCTGCCTGCCTAATCCCCCCTAACTGCCTGATTGCCCCTAATTGCTTGCCTGCCTGATTGCCCCTATCCACCTCTGCCTCGGCCCCCGCCACTGCAGCTTCATCTGGGAGGTTGTCCAGAAGGACATCTGGAAGGACGTCTGGAAGGTCATTCAGCTGTCCGGTCTAATTAGTATATTATGCTTTTATTATTATAGATAAGAGAAAATAATTTTTATTCTCTTAAGTAGTAATTCTTATTTAGCCCATGGTATGGGAGATGATAATTTATTTACCTGTTCACCACTGCTAGGCATTTACTTTTTTTTCTAGGTTTTTTTTCATTACAAATCAAACTTTCAGACGTACATTAGTACCTATGGTCTTACCAGCTGGTTCTTCTATATCTGTTTAATAGATTCCTGGATGTGGGATCAAAAGGAAGATTCTTTAATAATTCCTAGCATTACCAGATTGGTTTCTAAAAAGCTAGAATTTTTCTTTCCCATAACATAGCTCTTCCCTTGCACCTCTGCTGGAATAAGTATTGAAACTTTAAAAAATATTCTATGAAGATGTATTGAAAGTGATATTTTATTCCTTTAGTTTACATTTCCTTGCTAGTGAGTTTGACAATATTTTCATCCCTGTGGGGGCATTTGTATTTTTTTTATTGTGATGTATACTTTTTCCCTATGAATTCACATGAATCTTCTGAATTGTAAATATCGTTATTTTTTTATATTTATTTTTTGTTAATCCTCACCTAAGGATATTTTTCCATTGATTTTAGAGAGAGTGGAAGAGAGAGGGAAAGACAGAGAGAAATATCGATGTGAGAGAAACACATTGATGGAGCCTGTAACCAAGGTACGTTCTCTTGACTATAATCGAACCCGGGACCCTTAGTTCCATAGGCCGACACTCCATCCCCTGAGCCAAACCAGCTAGGGCTGGATTGTAAATATCTTTAATCTTTATTAATATCAGCTTTTAAAGGTTTTTCTCAAAATACGTATTTTGCTAATTCACTTGCTATGCAAAATTCTATAATTTTACATAATCAAGTATAAACTATCTTTTTATAGGTTTAAACAATTTTGGTTGAGGAAAGCTTCCCCAGAAGCAGTTAATTCCTCTTTCTCCGAAAGCAACTGCTGTGGGCACTGCTACTTGTCTTTAAAATTCTTGCTGTGCTTCTTTCTCATGGTAATAAACCCTGGAGTTCACTGACAAGCTTCCTTGTAGCTATGTTATTCAACTCTGTCGCACAGAATGTGAACAGAATGCAGTCATGGTTTTAAAAATAATTATGTGGTCTCCTCTTACCTTTCCCTGTACATATGGGCTGGAATGCTTGTCAGTTACTTTGGACCATGAGGTTGTGGTCAATACCCAAGGACTGAAAAGTAACTAGATAGAAGGAGGGTTGGTTCTGGACATCATAAAGACACCATACAAGCCCCAGATTCCTGTGGAAGAGAAATAATCTATCTTGCCTAAGTCATTATTATTTTGGGACTTAGTTATAGTAGCCACAACTATATCTGAAATAACATGGCAACCTAAGAATCTCATGTGTTCTATATTTGGAAACAGTGTCAACTGTCTGACAAAGGATCTTTTTAAGAGAGTAGCATTATTTGGGATTCCATTCCCACAAAAAAGATTGATTTGCCTGCATGGTTGATTATTTTAAAAAATAGATACTTGTCCCTTTACTTTCCAGTGCACTATTTAATGGTTCATTAATATCTGTGTATTTATTCGGGAACCTAGTAATTATTTTTTCTGAAGCAATGCTAACAGAAAACCAAAGAAGTCCAAATAATAATTTTACAAATATGGGTTAAAACTCAAAACTGAGTTTTCATTTTCAATGGTGGGTAGGAGATTTCCTGAGGCAGCAGAGACAACTGGGTGTTTAACACCTGTTTGCTTTATTTAGTAACAACATGTACTACACTTAGTAAGAACAGCAGCTCTCATCCCAAACTCTCTCAGTAAGCATAGCTTCATATATTCCAAAAACATCTTTTGACCTAAAAAAAAATTTATCCTCTTAAGTCGTAATTCTTATTAATGCTACTCATATCAATATCAATCTTCTTTTATAATGATTTATTCACTTTCATAGCAGTTTAATTGGAACAATAAAATTCAGTATCGCCAAGGTCAATATGTTTCTTTTTCCCCCCATAACTAACATATTGTTTTATCCTCATCCTAACCTTGCAATGTTGGCTTTTTCCAGGATGCAGCTTCAGTCATTTTCTTCCCCCTACTATTCCATTTAAGATAATTATATTTTTCCTCTCTTTCTAAGATCCAGAGCCGAATTTATTTCTCTCCCTACAATGGGAATCTCTTTCCTTATTCTCCTCATATTCTAGGATCAGCCTATAAAAGAGAAGTGTTGTCACCATCCCAACTTTTTCAGATTCTGGAGAAAAACCCTTCATTTTTATGTAGAGGAAATACATAAGTATGATTTCCTCCAAGGCAAGACTGGGTCAACTCTATTCTATTCCTTTCTCTGGAGCTGCCGATCTCATGACTAGGTTGGAAGAGTGGCTGTTGGCCCCGTCCTACCTAGTGACCCACACGAGTGAAAGCTAAAAATGTGGTTTTCTAAGGCAGGCAGGGGCTGTTCTGTATGTCTTTTAGGCAAAATTATCTATTCAAATTCTCTGCCCATTTTTTAAATTAGATTTTTTTAAACTGTTGAGTTCTAGGGATTCTTTGTGTATTTTGGATATTAACCCCTTATCAGATATATAATTTGTAAATATTTCATCCTATTCAGTATGTTACATTTTCATTTTGTTGATGGTTTTCTTTGCTCTTCAGAAGTTTTCAGTTTGGTATGGTTTCACTAGTTTATTTTTGCTTTTGTTGCCTTTACTTTTAGTGTCTAATCCAAAATATCATTGCCAATGTCAAGAAGCTTTCCCCCTATGTTTCTTTTAGTTTTATGATCTCAAGTGTTACATTCAAGTCTTTAATCCATTTGAGTTGACCTTTCTGTATGGTGTATGTTAAGGGTTCAGTTTCATTCTTTTTCATGTGGGTATCCAGTTTTCTCAACACCATTTGTTGAAGACTACCTTGTCCTCATTATGTTTTCTCAGTATCTTTGTCAAAAGTGTATTGACCACCTATGCATGGGTTTATTTCTGGGCTCTTGAATCTGTTTTATTGATCTATGTGTCTGCTTTCATGCCAGTACCATACTGTTTTGATTACTACCGCTTTGCAGTATGATTTGAAATCAGGAAATGTGATACCTCCAGCTTTGTCCTTTTTACTTAAGATTGCTTTTAATATTTGGGGTTATTTGAGATTCCATAGATATATTAAAAGATGTGCAACATTACTGATCATCAGGGAAATATAAATCCAAAGCAGATAAAATATCACTTCACACCTGTTAGAATGGCTATAATCCAAAAGACCAGAGATAAGTTTTGGCAGGGGTGAAAGGAAACTTTTCCACTGTTGGTGGAAATGTAATTGGTACAGCTATTATGGAAAACAATATATGAACAATTCTCAAAAAATTAAAAATAGAACTAACACGTGATCCAGCAATCCAACTTCTTGGTATATATACAAGGGAAATAAAATAATTATCTTTAAGATACATTTGCACTAGCATTCTTATTGAAGCATTGAGGCATTATTCACAGTAAATTGAGTTGACAGATAAATATATAAGGAGAAAAAACTGCATAGGTACGCACACACACACACACACACACACACACGGAGGAATACAATTTACCCTAAGAAAATGAATTCCTGATTTTTACAATAACATAGATGAATTTAGAGGACATTATGAAATACTGAAAGACAACTATCACAGGATCTCACATGTGGAATCTTAAAAAAAAAAAGTCACTCACAGTAACAAAGAATATAATGGTGATTACTAGAGGCTGGAGAGTGTGAAAAGAGGAGATATTAATTAAAGGGTACACATTTTTAGCTATAAGATGCATAATTCCTGCAGACCTACTGGATTGCATGATGAATATAGTTAATAAAAATATATATATACATAATATATCTATATAAATAAATCCCTAATATGCAAATAGACTGAATAGCGGAACAACAAAACAACCAAACACTGGTTGCTATGATGTGCACTGAGAACCAGGGGGTGCACGTGCAACATGGCGGGTGTCAGCTGTGGCGGGATGGTGGAGCAGGTGAGCTGGGGACCCAGACCAAGGCGTGGCACAGGTCATTGTCATCGGGGCGAGCCTCTTGTGGTTACTGAAATTTTTTTGCTCCCCTGCACCGCAGTCCCACCTGGCAGTAGCACTTGCTGCTGGCAACGGAGCTGCTGCTCACAACTGCTGCTGACACCTGGTGCCAGCCCTGATCGCTCAGTGCCATCAGTGGGTATAAGCAGTAGCTGCCTTCCTCAATCTCCCCTGAGCACTTCTTCACCTCCCCCTGCTCCTGAGGGGTGGTCGGGGCAGCAGCAGCTGCTCACACCCGCTGCTGGCTCCAGACCCAATCATTCCATGCTATCAGCGGGTGCGAGTGGGGCTGGCGCCCTCAGTATATGAGAGCAGTGGTGGTGGAAGCACCGGGCCTCTAGTACAATGATAAGAGAATAGATCTCAAGTATTCTCACCACATACCTGCAAAACAATGGTAACTAATGAAGTGATGGAGATATTAATTAACTTGATTATGGTAATCATATTGCATTGTATACATATATCAAAAACCACACTTTAAATATGCACAATTTTATGTCAGTCATACCTCAATAAAGCTGGGAAAAAGAATGCATACTCATTTATTCTTTCCACAGATATTTATTTAGTACCTACACTGTAATAGTTATCATTCATGTGTCAGAACCAAGTGCTGTATTTCTGATTGTAATCAGTAGAGTTTCTTCTTCCACAATCTGTGGTAGACTAATAATTAGTGAATATATGTTTAGTTATTATAACATTTTCAATTTGCAGTTAAAGTTTCTAAATACTGATGCTTAATTTCCACTCTTGTTGCAGATTAATAATAAAATTTTTACAGAAAGTCAAAGTCTTCAACCCACACTTTGAGTAGCACTGCAGAGGGAGATATAAAACAATAATAAAAGGTTCTGAATTTCATTCCATTAGAATAAACAAATACAGTATAATGTCAAAAATACCATGGGATATTATGAAACTCTTAAAAAGTATAAAATAGATAGGTTTATATTGTACTGACAAAAACCTTTTGAATGGAAAAATCTCTGCAAATCCAAGTTCATAATTTGTAACAATGTTTTTCCTAAGGAATGAGACTAAAAGAGGTGGGGAGGGTGTTGGTAACAGTTCTTTTCACGTTTAACCCTTAGTTATTATTTTTTTATGCTGTGATGTTTTTGTATTTAAATTAATTAATTTTAAAACTAAAATTTGATAATATAATAGGGGTATAAAGGACTAGATGCCTTTTAATAAAAATATTTTTCAAACCCTTTTAAAAATATTAATAATTTAAACTATAATAATATTTGTCTTAATGCATTTAATCTCTCTTCTGGGTATGTGCATTATGCTTAACCTGCTACTCCTACCCACTCTCCCCCACACACTACAAATTTCAGTTTTTCTGCCATTGATTTTATTTTTCAATTTAAAAGGAAGTGGATCACATTAGATATTCTAAGCACTGGTGAAGTAAGTTTTTTCTTAATTCCTTTGAGGACACTACATCCATCCAAATAAAAGATTGAAGGACTCAAGCATGGTGAGATTTGAACATGGCTTTTTCTCTTGTTTCAGTCTGATAGCCTAGTCATGTGTGCACCATATGAGAAACTCCACTTGTACATGGATGAAGATAACAACTTTTCAAAGGGAGATTCCAATACTTATTATTCAACATTTCCTTAACATATTAGAGCATATTTTTTCCTGAATGTTACAGTCTAAGAAGCCAAGTAACAAGAATAATAGAGAAGTCAGTGTTACCATATATTTTTGGGTCATGTTACTCTGAAGATTCACAGGGATGAACTTGTTCCAATCAAGACCAATGCCATTTTTGGATACTTTGAAAGTAGATACAGCTCATAAGAGTTTTAAAATAAATGAAGGCACTGGTCAAGGTTGCAGTTCTTTACCTTTCATTAGTAACTAAATAAATTAACGAATTCATTCAACATGTAATTTTAAAACTAAACTCTATTTGTAAGATTTGATGCAAGATGCTACGTGTAAGGAGTGTGATCACACAGATAATTAAGGCTGAGTTTCTGCCGGCAAGAAATTAAATGCTTTTTTAGTTAAATGCAAACTGTGTTTGTTAGTAGTTAAGAGAGTTAGCAAGTCTTTAAAAGAGATGCTAAGGTTCACCATATCAATGATTTCTACCACAATAATTTAATATGGTAGAGACATAATTAATATGATTGAAAGAACATTTAGGCTGCCTGGCATATGAATTTAGGCCATTTATTTCATCTACCCAAATCTCAATTCTATCAGCTAGAAAAAAAATGATAAATATTAAGCATAATATTTCATAAGGTTGAGCTTCTTGATCTGCAGTCAGTTTTTTCAACTTTCTGCATCATGCTTGTGGCATCAGTGGCATTTTCGTCACCATTATTCATAAAATCAACTGTACTTCAAAGATATACTAAGCCCAGTTACTTCTGTAACAGGGGTTTGATTATAGTAGATTATCACTATTTTAAGCCTTATCTGATTTGAAGAATATTTACTTAAGTATTACTTAATATTTACTTAAGTAAGGTGAGTAAGGTGACCTGGATTCAAGTCTTGTTTCTATGATTCACTATCTCATAACTCTCAGAATTTTATTCAAAAGTAGATGATTCCAGAGAAATATCTTATAATGGGTTTTCTCTGTAGTTTCCAGAAAGAATCGTGGCACTGATTCAATGTATATTAAAACTTGCCATTTCTTTTTCCCAGAGAACAGAGGTTAAGTATGTTAAAAAGAGAGGACACAGACAATAGGGTGGTGAAGACCTGGGGTGAGGAGTAGGAACGGAATAGAAGAGATGAATGGGAGTAAAAAGAGGATATATGTAATACTTTCAACAATAAAGATTTTTAAAAATAAAAAAAGGATGAGAGATAATGACAAACAGCATTATTGATCTAACAGTGAGCCAGGCATCTGAATATGCTTGGATATATAAGGCTGAGTCTTATCTAATGAGCATGTGTGGTTGCATGCCTGAGCGGTTTCTAATCACAACCATCACATTCACATTTTTAGTGACTTCAAATTACTTAATAAAAAGAACATTTGCTTTCTTCC
>NW_006290306.1:7032111-7064606 GCF_000327345.1 Myotis davidii
TGGTTGTCTGTTTGGGTTCCTCTGAAAGTGGATAAGGAAAAACTTAAAGCCAGGTAGCTATTTGGAAGGAGATTCCAAAACTTACTAATGAGGAAATGGGGAAAGTGAGGCAGGAAAAAATAAACCCAATACTGAATGCCCCAATGGCTTCTGAGTAACTGTACTCAACCCTTTAGTTGACCCTTTGAGCAACAACGTGGACACTTTGGAAGTGTCCCACAAAAATAATAGAATAAAGGAGGGGGGGAGAGAGTTCAGGACAGTTTACCACAAAACCCCATATCTGCACAGTTTGAAATTGCTCCCAGTGGCATGGATTCCCCTTCCTTGTCCTCCACTTCTGTATTGTTCTTGGCTGAGTGGCCTTTCTAGACATCAGAGAGCAAGACGGACCCTTCACAGATAGCTGCAAAATGCAGGGAACTATGTACTGAGATCATGTGAGGAAGGGGTACTGTTTGGGGCATCACAAGCATCAGTCTTATTACTTATTAAGCTGTGAACAGCCAGGCCTTGGTTAAATTATAAACTAGATGGGAAATCTCTGTAGGGTTCTCCAATATCTCCATCAATAAATTTTCTTCTTCCCCTCCTCCATTTCCAGAGAGGCCTTTTTGAATCTTGCTATCATCAGACACACTATGTATATTAGCAGAAATGATAAAGTGCTATTAATTGAAAAGCTATATTTTGAAATATTAATAAAAAATCATCAAAGAAAGAAAATACTGATGGGACCACAGAAGTGATGTTTTACACAGCAGATGAATGGCGAGACCATTGTTTTGAGGCAGGTTTCTGTTCTACCTAACTGTAATGTGGGCCTTACCATTAAGAAATTTAAAAAGAATATGTCTACAGAAAATATACTAACTAATTTATTTATTTGTGTTTTAATTTAATCAACAGGGGTTCATATAAGGCTTTGTATGTGACAGTCATGGTTTAAGAGTATATAGATATTGCAAAATACAACTTAGAATAAAGCAGGAGAAGTCACAAAACTCAAGATAATTTAGCCTAAAGAAGAGATATGATTAATATGTAACAACTAAATTTATGGGATAATTACTGATTCCCATAAGTGTTATGAAAGGAACCAACAGAGTGATGAGATAAGGATTTACTGGATAAGGCTCAGCCAGCATGGCACAGTGGTTGAGTATCAACCTATGAACCCGGATGTCATGGTTCAATTCCTGGTCAGGGCGCAAGCCCAGGTTGTGGGTTCAATCTCCAATGGGGGGCATACAAGCGTCAGCTGATCAATGATTCTCATCATTGATGTTTCTATCTCACTCTCCATCTCCCTTACTCTCTGAGATCAATAAAAATATATTTTAAAAAAGAGTTGCTAAATAGGGTAGCATGAGTTAGAGGAGCATTACAAATGGTTTAAGAAAAGGTCTCTTCAAAAAAATAATATACACATTGAGTTCCTTAGAGTAGACAATCAGACCATCATGCTTTAACAATCTGGAGAAACCAATATCTAAATAAGTGTCACCCTTGTATTTGGGGAAGAAGAAAAAATAGAAGAAGAAAAATTTAAACAAAAACAATACGGTGAAGTAAAGAGTAGTAAAGCTGCTTAAAGAATGAAAGTAAAGACTGCAGTGATTTAGAAGAAATTGTTAAGACAGACAACAAAAATGGAACTTGTGGGAATGTTAGAGAATCCTCTAAAAATCTTGGAGATATAATGAGTAGACTTTCAGATATATACAACCTATATTTAATCAGGAAGAGAAAACTGATGAAGAAATAGAAATGTTTATTCAGCTTTACTGAGATTTTATAGCCAAGCTCATCCAGTAAGCCTTATGGAGACAAGTATGGGCAGACAGTCTTATAGGATCTGTAAAATAAGATCCCAATCTTCTGTATTATATTTTATTTATACTTTAGTAACCCCTGGAAACAGATTTTTCTAGCATGTTATTATGTTGATTTAATTTCAAATGTAGTTAAAAGGGAAAAAAAGAAAGCAGTTATACAGCTCAACAGGCATGAACAGGTTTTATTCTGCTACTCACATTATCTGCAAGATTGTCATTCTTTTCATCTTTACACTTGGCATTCACAATGTATAGCACCAATTATTTATTTGTGGAGAAATTCCTATGTTGTTTTGAACTGAGTTATAGTCAGTTATAAAATTTGACATGCATGTAATTTAATGTCCAAAGACATTACAGCTCTTGGATATGTTTTCCATTTGTACTGGTGATAGGGACAAGATGAGAACTTAATTTAGTTCTCACCCATCTAAAAGGTGTCAACCTTTGTTCTTCTTTCTTAAATTTCCTTGTGCATAAATATTAAGAAGAAATAACTTTGCCCAAAGTCTGGCCTGTTATCTCATTATGTCTTTCATGTTTGATTTAGTGGACGGAGTTTATGGCAGCACCCAACACAGTGTGCCTAAGAGCACATGTGAAAGGAGGTCTTGCCAATGGCTATTTTACAAACAGTTTTACACCCAGGAGCAAATGTCTAATAAGTGAAGAATTAGGATTATAAAAAGAAGATGACCTATCCCCATATATACCATTTGTGCAAACAGCAGGGCTAGTGCATCTTTGTGCCTAATACACACTTAATGTTTTTTTCAAGGTCAGTGCTAGCCATCAGACTCTGTTTTCTGGAGGAACATCCTACGTGGAGTTAAAATTGAAAAGTGCCTTGGTGCTATATTCTACTATTCCTTGGTCACATCAGAAGGTCAAGTTCCGAATCCTAGAGAATTCCATATCCATATTATCATTGGCTTCTTTTTCATTTATTCCATTCAATCACTTATTCAAAAAATGCTTATTATGTGCATGATTTGTGTTAGGCACCATGAGAATGACTGCAAATACGAAGGAACTCTCTAAGAACCATTTGGAGCAGTGTGGCACTCCATCAGATCAGCCTGTTGCAGAGGTTGCCTCATAGTTATCTCGTTCCCTGGTCTCAAACTATAAGGCAAAGCTATAATAATCAAAATAGCATGGAGTTGCCACAAAAACAGACACATAAATCGATAGAATACATGAATCAAGAGAACCCAGAAATAAACCCTCGTTTATATGGTTAATTAATATCTTGACAAAGAAGGTAAAAATATACACTGGATTAAAAACAGTCTCTTCAACATGTAACATGTAAAAAATGAAACTGGACCACTCTCATACAAAAATAAACTTTCAAAGCATCAATAACTTTAATGTAAGGCCTGAAATCATAAAACTACTGAAGAAAAACATAGAAAGCAAACCAGTTAACATCAGACTACGTAATATAATTTTGGACACACCCTTGATCAAGGGAAACAAAAAAAAAATGAAACAAATGAGACTGTATTAAATGAAAGAGCTTCTGCACAGTAAAGGAAACCTTCAATAAAGTGAAAAGGCAAGCAACTGACTTGGAGAACAGATTTGCAGATGATATATCTGGTAAGAGGTTGATATCCAAAATGTATAAAAAACTCATACAACTCAATGTCAAAAACATAAACAATCTGATTCAAAAATGGGCAAAGGACATTAAAAGACATCTCTCCAAAGAAGACATATAGATGACCAACAGACATATGAAAAGATGCTCAACATCACTAGTCATCAAGTAAATGCAAATCACAACCACAGATACCATCTCACACCAGTCATAATGACTGTTATCAGTAGGTCAACAGATAGCATGTGTTAGTGAGGGCGTGAGAAAAGGAAACCCTTTTGCTTTATTGCTTTATTGCAAACTGATGCAGCCCCTGTGGAAAAGAGTAAGGAGAGTCCTCAAAAAACTAAAAGTAGGTATACCCTACGACCCAGCAATTCCACTTCTGGGTATTTATCAAATAAAATGAAAAGACTAATTCAGATATATATATATATATATGCCCTTATATTCGTCTCAGCATTATTTACAATAGCCAAACTAATTACTAAAATTCTGTGGCACACCAAAAAATATATTATCTGCTTTGCTGATCTGGCAAAAAATAGGTATAATTTTGATTGATTTGCAAGAAAAAAATTATTGTAGTAATCACCTACCCTTTTTTTTCTAATGTGACTTTTAAAAAATCAGGTGCTTATACTTGCATATAAAAATTTCTGGTATCAAGGATTAAAAAAGCAGATGTAACCTGATTATGTAACATGACTATAATATTCAACTCTATTATATGACCTATAAATTCACTAGAGGCCCGATGCAGAAATTCATGCAAGAGTAGGCCTTCCTTCCCCCGTCTGCCAGCACTGGCTTCCCTCTGGCACCTGGGACCCAAGCTTCCCTCCAGCACCCAGGACGAGGGCTTCTCTCGCAGCCCTGGTTTTGTCCACAAGGTCATCAAGAAGGATGTCCTTCCAGTCTAATTAGCATATTACACTTTTATTATTATAGATGGTTCAAGACAGGGCATTCACACCAATAACCATTTTGTTGTGTTGGCTGTTGTCACCTTTTTATATGACAATCTAAGGGGAAAGAAGTCAGTGCCCTGACTAAATAGGCAGGTACTGGATTTGAAAAGCCAGTGTTTGGTGGCTCCTCTCTCTGAGTCTTTATGAATTACTCCCCAACCCAGAAGGCAATCAGGAACCAACACCTGTCATTTACACCAGCTGAACTTGCTCATCAGCCATTCATCCTGGACCACGTTCAGAACCAGCCTGAGGCAGAGGCAAGTGAGGCAGCTGCCTGGGGGACTCCGCAGAAACTTGAACAGGTGCCTGGAGGCCCGAATACTTCAAATATTTAAGATGAGAGTTTTGACCACAAGTAATTTTAAGTATACACATTTATTTTTTGGTTGTGCCTTTAAGTCCATTTCAGTTTTGTTGTGTAGGCTCACTGCTCATTTTAGAAAAGTTTTATATATTTTTCTTTTCTTTTTAAGGGTGAGTCAATATTTTGTCAAGCATCTAGCTGAATGATCTGTTTCATATACCCAGCTTGTCAGGTCAGGGTATGACTGTATGGAAATGCAAGTCTTCAAACTAAGAAAATAAAAACCTTCTTCTTATAAAATGTCTCTGGGTAAAAATATAAGGTACATAACAATCTTGCCTTTAAGATGTAATTCAATTGAGTTCTGAGTTTGACTTTGAAAAACTGGAGGCACAGGCAAGAATCAAGGAGCCTACTGACTTCCCAACGTGGCATATGGGCCCTGTGTGAAGAGTGGTTGTACTGGGCCTCCCTTTGTCTCCTGAATGCAATTCAAAGTGAGACTTTGGTGTTTAAGATGCTTAGTAGTTACCGAGGGACATTTCCTTCACCTTCAGCTCCAGCGTGGGTCACCATCCAAAGCATATGTTTCTGGGAGTTAGTTCTCATGGCCACCTGACAGGATCAAGGTTGCTGGATGGACATCATTTAAACACCTGTCTTTTCTGTAATTTTGGTTGCCCTTTGTTGCTGTTATTGCTGTTTTTTTTTAGTTTTTGTGTTTTGGTTTATTTTTATTGATTGGTGGTTTCCATTTTAACCATAGTCTTAGATGTGCAATTCCTGTAATTCACATTTATTATTATTTTTATTTTCTTTATTGATTAAGGTATTACATATGTGTCCTCATCCCCCCCATTAACCCCCCACTCATCCCCTCACCCCCTGGGGTCTGGGTCCATTAGTTAGGCTTATGTGCATGCATACAAGTCCTTTGGTTGGATCTCTTCCCCTTACCTGCAAATGGTAGTTCCTTTCTTTTTACAGCAGCATAGTATTCCATCGTGTAGAAACACCAATCAGAAAGGATATATGCACCCCTATGTTCTTAGCAGCCCAATTTACAATAGCTAAGATTTGGAAATAGCTTAAGTGCCCATCAGCAGATGAGTGGATTAAAAACCTGTGTAACTCACATTTTTATCTCAAAGGAAAAATACACCCATTTAGTACATTGATAACTTCAGGATTTGTCAAATGTCTTTGAGCCTTCAGTTTGTTTTCCCGTCGCACAAATTTGAGTCTATCTGACACCTTCCTTCCGTTTCACTTATATCGCCATTATTCCTAGAAGACGTTATCATTATTCTATAGCATGCTGCCTATTAATGAAGATGGATTTATTATCACATGTTGTTGATGGGGATTTTATAGATATAGGTAAACCATTCAGTCACTCTTTCATAAAATTATGCTTATTGAATTCCTGCCACATGTCAGGCCCTCTGTGGCCTGGGGCACAGTTTAGAATAGGTGAGACACATTTGCCCACCCTGACATGACTGCCAGTCTAATGAAAGAGATATAAAATAAATAAGAAATATTGGGATATGTTTTTGAATACGGTTTCCTAGTGTATGCAAACATCACTAAATACTATCATTAATAATGACAAATGTGTTACCCTCCCCAAGTATATAAGTGAGTTGAAATTGAAAATACTGTAGCAGGGTCCAGCTGAAACCTGGGTGTGATGGGCGTTGGAGAGTAACTTACTAAGTAGATGTGTGCTAGCAAGATATTCATATGATATAGGCCCTTCCGAAAGTATTATATGCAATCTTGCAACAGTCATTGAGTACAGATACTGTTTCAGTTTTCCCACTGAATAAGCTGAAGGTTAAGAAAATCTGCCCACTAAGTGGTTTGCCTAAGATCTGGAGAGAAGGATTCACGTACACACTCCAACAGTAGCACTTAGGTCCAGCCTCTGCCACTCCCTGCTTTGTGATCTTACGCACGTTGCTTCAGCTCTGCGTGCTCTTTACCTGTAAAATTGAGATATGAAGGGTACTTCCTCATTTGAGTTACAGTAAGGATTAGTTAATGTTCAATAAGAGTTTAGAACTGTAGCTAGCATATAATTACACCTATATGTGTTTGCTAAATAAAATAACTTTGAAAACTGTGATACCAGGTTCATCTGACTCCATAACCTGCAATCTCTATACTGTCCAGGTGGGCCCTTGGGGTGTGGCTACATGTACTAGGTTTATTTATTTTTCCTTCTCTCTCTCATCAGCTGTAGGTAGCTCTTTGAGGTCAGAAAAGGAGAGTCAGTTGATCTCTCCCCCTTCCCCGCACCCTCCCCTGCTTTCCCTCTGAGGTTTGACGGTCTGATCGATGCTTTTCTGTCACTCACAATAAGCATAACCAATGAACACAGACACTAGGGCGGTGAGGATACGAACTGGGGGGTGGGGGGCAATGGTGGGGTAAGGACACACATGTAATACCTTAATCAATAAAGAATAAACAAATAAAATTAAATAGAAACAGAAAAGGAGAGTCAGGAGTATGGTGGAAGTAAGAAAACATGAACTCTCTATTTTGTCATTATGGCCACCGTGCTGACTCTTTCCAAAAATAGATGAACTCAGGGCAGATCAGACAAACTTATTGTTACTCCAGAGCCTTCATGGAGAGGAAAAAGCAAACAGCAAAACCCTCTCCTCTGGTTTGTTAATGCATGGCATTTCATTTAGAAAAGATTTCTTTAATCCTCCAAATGACGTTTTTTAGATAAAACAGTTGAGCTTGTATAAATAATCCTTCCTTTCTTTCCCAGAGGATGTATTAATCAAGGTATTACTGCTCATTGAAGTTGAATTATTTAGCATCGCTTAGACAACACTTGAATAAACTCGTGTTTATTTATTTTATTTTAAGTAAAATAAATACAAAATTGCTAACCATCAATGACATAGTGAATGTCACAGTGATGATTTTGGATGGATATAGAATTATTTTACAACATGGAATAAAATTATATGTTTGCTGACAAAAACGCTAATGGAAAATAGTCCTATTTTTTTTCAACTAGACATGAGAACTGTCAAATAAATATCAGTTTGATCTGCTTAGTTATTTATAATGTCTAAGAAAACAGATAAATCAGCTTAGACAGTATCTCCGTGAAGTCTAAAAATGCTATTTTCTAGATTGAAAAAGTATTTGCTTATCAACACTTCAGAAAACAAATAAATCTTATGATTAATTCTTCATAGTCTGATTAATACTATTCCTTGAGTGCAATTTAAATCAAGCTGTAAAAATGTCTGCTCCACAGTAAGCAGGTTGGTGTTTTATCAAAGAATGCTAAGTATTCCAGAATTAGAAAGGAAACTTAGTCTTTATATATTTTACTTTACCCTTTTAAAGTTATAACACCTCAATAAGGTAGAGTAACCACTCTAAATAAAATTATTTGAAGTTCTATATTAGATTGCTGTCTAAAATCAATGTATGTGCTTGTCTCAATAAAGCCATAACAAGTTTAATGACAAAATTTAAAAGCTACATGGACATATGTTTTTCAGGGAACAACTCAAGTCTCCAGATTTATCTTTCCAAATGCATTAAGCTGATTTTAAAATTCACTGTTTCTCTGTTATTTGTCATCTTCTGGAAAAACTTAGCCTTTACACTGACTACTTGGTTGGCTATACCAATTACAAATCTTTAAAACCTTAATTTAATCTTCTCTGTAATGAAGAATAGTTGCATTTATTTCATGGCCTCGTGTGAGAATTAAATAGCATTCTATGTGCAAAAATTCTTGGGAAAAGTTCTTGGCACAGGTTAACCACTCAAAAAATTTAGGTATTAGTGTTAATACCAAAGTAAAGAATGTATATTAGGGCTTCTTCCCAGGCACAAGGTAAGCCCTTGAGAAATGTTTGTTTCTTCCTTTCCTGTATATTTTTTTGTTCTAAATTCTATTTCCAAGAGAATGGTATGCTTTTTATTATAATTTTTAATTTCAATACATAAAAGTAAGATCCTTAAATGAAATCGATGCATTCATTCAACAGATAGTGAACTTCTCTGTGACAGAGATGATACCCATATTTCAAAAAGGAGAGTGCAGGGGCCATGTCCCTGAGCCTGAGAACCTTACCTCTGGGAGGAAGGCAGGAGACAAAATGGTTTTACACCTTCTCCACTCACGACTAAAGTGCTATAATGGGAATGTGAGATAACCTAGACCCGAATACAAACTCACTGAGTTTCAAAGCCAATGCCAAATGTTTCTTACGCACATCTCCAATATCATTTCTTAACAGCTTTTTATTGGTGGCTTAGTTATAAACACTTACATAAGGACTAGGGCTATTTTTCACTGCTTCTGTAGTTGAAATGAAGGCTTACAAAGAGTAAAAATATGTAGCATTGAGAGTGAAATGGTAATACGTACCAGTAATATAAGTAATGTCAACTTGCAGAGACATCAAATCTCCAAGAGGGAGAATTCAATTAGAATCCAATTTTCTGGAAAGGCTTTCTGGTAGAAGAATGGGCTTTAATTGGTCCTTGTCACATAGATATGAGCTGGCTGAACAGCCATATCTGAAGGGGAAATTTCTCGGTGTGTGTAAAGTTTTTATGCTCACAAAGGCACACATCTAAAGAAGTACAAATGGAGTGTATTTGGTGGTCAAGCTCAAGTGCTGCCTCTTGGCTCCACAAACCAAGGTTTTATGGGAGATTCAAGGGACATGTGTAGGGATGTGGGGGTTACTTGATTACAATGTAAGGGGACCTTCTCCTATAAGCATAGAAGAGAGTTATAGTACCCTGCACCTATTAGATACAAAATAAACAGTTCACATAAAAGAGTGTGTGAATGCTTGCATCTGTGCTTTCACAAACTATTTTGAAAATGGGAAGTACCAAAGTAGCGACCCAGGTAGGAACTTAATTAATAATCCAATAGGAAACAAGAAACGACTAAAAATACTTAATGTATATGAAGTTGAAAAGATCATATTCAATAGCTTTATTCTAATTAATCACAATGCTCAAAATGGCTAAGTTATAGAGGGCAAGTTTATAAGTATCAGTACAGTGAACACAATTAACCACCAGACTTTTGTCTCAGATCTCTGACAAGTGCTATGCAAGCAGGATGAATACAAGAGACTTTGGGACCATAAATCCTTCTTTTCTGATATTTAGTTAGTGCAAACAGTTTACTGAAAGCATTAAGACAGAGTGTCATAAAGGAACTGACTCACTTGGATCTCACTATTATAATATGCTACTGTTTTCACTTTTTTCTATTTCCCTTAAAGTCTTTATCCATGTGTAAATCTCTTTTAAAATGGCCTAATCGTTAAATACTGCACGTTGTAATCTTCATTTTCACTAACTCCATTGCATATACTTTTCAAGTTGCTCAATATCATAATTACAATTATAATGGCTATCTGACTGTTTAAATTGAATGTCCATAATTTACTACCTTCCTATTGTTGGCTATTTAGGTTGTTTCCATTTTTGTCACGGGTAGAGTTAATGTGGTTATTAATAATTTTATGCATATAGCTGTGTTCCACCTTTGAATTATTTCTTTAGGATAAATTCTCAGGGGAGATATTACTGGGTCAAAAGGTATAAAGGTTTTTATTTCTTTTCAGACAGGCTGCCAAATTGCTTTCCGACAGCATTTTACTACATCAATTTATAGTACTCTAGGTGCCTTTCCTGATAATGCGTGTATTTCCACTGACTTTCAATCCCCCACTCTCCATTACAGAATCTGCTATGAATATCCAAGCTGTGGATCATGTGGGCTATTCTTATATCATCTCTATTTTATCAAAGATAACCATGTCTTCTTTTGTTGCCTTAATACCATGAAGGACCTCCTGTTCCCACTTATGGTACCCTGAAGAATCACTAACATCTAGAATTTTTCTTATGGCAAGCAGTGGATAATTGGGAAATTTGTCTCATTGAGAAAAAAAAAATTAAAGACTTTGCTAGTCTTCATTATTCTTCAGAGAAGAATAATGGATTAAGGCAGAATCAGCAACACTGAGAATTTGTTGTCTGGCCTCCCAAGGATGCTAGTATCTAATTTAGTGTTTTTTCATTTTAATAAATTATTTTAAAATTCATGATTACTTATGATTTTGCCTAGCTCCTCCAGTTCAGAACGACATTACTGTTGTAGCATTGCCGCCACAAACACATTAAGCACAAAGATTATAAGAGCTTTCATTTGGCTTAAGACTTGACCTCAGATTCTGATGCCATGACATACCAACCATATGGCCATAAAAGTAACATGGCTGTAGCCGGGTGGCTCTGTTGTTGGAGTATTATCCCATAACCAAAAGGTGGCTGGTCAGGGCACATACCTAGATTGTGGGTTTGGTCTGGTCCCCAGTTGGGGCATGTTGGGAGGCAATCAATAGATCTTTCTCATTCACATAGATCTCGATCTCTCTCTCTCTCTCTCTCATTTCCTTTCTTCTCTCTAAAAAAAAAAGTAAAAAAATAATTTAAACGTAGCATAAACTCTATGGGCCTTGTGTACCTCATTTATAAATGAGATGGTCTTAGCTTACACATTACCCTACTTGAAGACTGCATAAGATAATATATGTACACTATTTAGTAGAATACCTAGCATATGGCACACCCTCAATGAATATTAAGTTTTACAAAAACGCAGCACTGATTATTTTTTCTCTATTAAAGTTAATTAAAATATACCAAGAATCTCGATGTAAGATAATCTAACATACTGTTTCATGTATACTGAGACTATTCCTGAAATATTTTTTTATCCAAGGCATATTTAAAAACTTGTTGAAAGCTATCCATCCTCTGTCCCTAAAAAAGAAAAAAGAAAAAAGAAAAAAAGTACAAACTTTGCATTCTAGTCTTCCAAACGCTAAGCTGAGTCCATTAATCTCAGTTTAAAGCCCAGTTTTTACATATCTAATTTAAAATATAAAGAGACTAAACCTCTAAGAACTTGTATAGTCTGTTCACTATTGCATAATTATCTAATAGCATACAGTAGGTTGCCAAATGGGAGGGGGTTAAAGGGCTGGATAAAAGGGCTGGATGAAAAAGGTGAAGGAATTAAGAAGTACAGATTGTCAGTTACAAAATAGTCAAGGGGATATAAACTACAGTATATGGAAAATAGTCAATCCTATCTAATAAAAGAGAAACATGGTAATTAGCGTATGACCGCTACCCTTCCCATTGGCTAATCAGGGCGATATGCAAATTAACTGCCAGCCAAGGGAAAATAAACCCCAGATACCTGCTGTCAGCAGTCTGTGGCCATAGAGCTGGAGCCTTGGGTTGCCCCTGGCGATGGAGGAAGCCAAGCCCTGAGCCGGCTCTGAGCTCGACTCCAGGATACAAACTTTCAATTATATAAGGTAAATAAATCCCAGAAGAAAAAAAAAAGGAGGCTGAGAGCTTCTGTCGCTGGGGAGTCACCCCCATCCTGAAAACAGCCCTCAGCCCTTCACCCAGACTGGCCAGGCACCCCAGTGGGGACCCCTACCCTGAAGGATGTGAGACCAGCTGCAAACAGCCATTATCCCCTCCCCCAGGCTGCCTAGGCCCCCCAGTGGGGACCCCCACCCTGATCCAGGCCACCCTTCAGGGCAAACCAGCCGGCACCCACCCATGCACCAGGCCTCTACCCTATATAGTAAAAGGGTAATATGCCTCCCAGCACCGGGATCAGCATGACAGGGGCCAGGACCCCAACCTCCCTATCCACCCTGCTCTGTTCGTGACAGGGGAAGGCGCCCCAACCCCCTGATCAGCCCTGCTCTGTGCCTGATAGCGGGGAGCTCCCCAACCCCTGATCGCCCTGCAGCTCTGTGTGTGACAGGGTAGAGCCATAACCTCCCCATTTGGTCCTGCCCTGAGAGTGGTGGCACCCCAACCCCCTGATTGGCCCTGCTCTGTGCGTGACAGGGGGCGGCGCCCCAACTCCCCAATCAGCCCTGCTCTGAGCCCGACCAGGGGCTGCACCTAGGGATTGGGCCTGCCCTCTGCCACCTGGGAGCAGGCCTAAGCCAGCAGGTCATTATCTCCCGAGGGGTCCCATACTGCGAGAGGGCACAGGCCGGGCTGAGGGACCCCCCTACCCCCTGAGTGCACAAATTTTTGTGCACCCAGCCTCTAGTAATATTATAATAGTTATGTATGGTGCTAGGTGGGTCGTAGACTTAGGGGATCATTTCAAAAGTTATATAAATGTCTAACTACTATGCTGTAACCTGAACCTAACATAATTTTGAATTTCACCTGTAAGTAAAAATATAATTAATTCTAAATTAAAGAAAACATAAAGCAGATCAAAGCAATTCTACTTGCTGCTTTTCCTACAAATTTATGCTCAGATATATCCAAGCAGGAACTGAGATTCTTAACTATTACCTCCTAAGATGATTTTTTTTTGTAAAAACAAAACAAAATGAAAACTATAAAACAAAAAGTTATATTTATGACAATAATTTTGGGTCGTTTTGTTTGCTTCTTTCCTGCCAGCACTAGGGATTACTCTCGCTAGACAATATAGAAAATTTACCTCCTTATGTTTTCTAATTCACATTTTCTAGTGTATCACTCTTCCCTGGCCTGTGTTGCCTATCAGAAAGCATCAGCACAGTTAGTTGTGTGACATGGATCTCCAGCATTACTGACTAGAGGCAAGTCACAAAAAAGACTATTTTCACTTTGGTTTGCTTCCCCACAGTGTCTAATATGTATAAAGTTCTGTACATCTTAATGCTTTCCTAGTTCAAAGAAAGAAATAACCAATAAAACTAGTTCCTCCTTAAAATCAAGGGGAGAGATCTACAGTTAAAAGAAAATGCCTGATGCACAAGTATTCAAGAGATCCTTCCCCCGCCAAATCTCATCAGACTAGCGAAGCAGCAGTATATCACTCCAATGAAGTTGGAACCTCTATGTGGTGATGGGAAGGTGGTATGTGAAAGCAGATTTTTCATGACAAAAAAATTTTTAAAGAGTACCTGGAATAATGTAATCTTTAAGCACATCATGAAAACCTAAAATAATGAAAAGAATTACTTCCATTTACAAGGTTAGGTGTCCACTTACATATAGAACACTGTAAGAGACTTACACTTTCATCTGAAAAGCCATAACATTGTGGATAAGCTTCAAAGACAGATTTTTACAAGCCTGTAACAGAGCAAGGGATGCAAGAAAACTTTAGTAAATTAAATTTTTAAACATATGACAAGCTCCTCATGGAAGAGAAGAGACTCATAGCCATCCTCACTTATGAGGATGGAAGAATTCATCATAGACAATGGGAAGGATAAAATAGCCAAATTAATAGTTAAACTTGTAACAGCTTCATATGGACTGGTGTGACAGATTACAATTTGAGTAGCCCAGCACTCACTGATGGTCCAAGTCCTCTCCATAAATCTTCAACAACTGTTAGGGGCCAGTATGCCAGACACTGGGGATAAGGCAGGACAAATTAAACAAATGACCCCTTTGGTACATGCGGCCTCCTCCAAGTGCAGGGCAACTGTTCTCTTAGTGGAGATAAAGGAGAGAGCAAGAGAGCCAAAAACAAAACAAAACAAACAGAACAACAACAACAAAAAAAAAAACTTTTGAGGTACTCAACTTGCTTAGGGCTAGAAGCAAGACAAGTTTATTGAGACAAACCAATTTAAGGCACTCTAGCTGTCATCTGCCAAAGCTAGAGAATGGTACAGGAGAGCTGAGAAACACACCTCTGAGGAATTGCGAGAATTCACAAATTGCAAGGCCTTTTGCTTATTAAGGCTTGGAACAAAATATTAGGATGAAAAATTAGAGAGGAAAGAGAACATCAATAACAAAAAAAAAACGGGGGGGGGGCAGGCGGGGGAGAAGCTGGTTTCCTGGCTTTAAAGCACACAGAGCTCTCTGGGATCTTGTCAGAGAAAACTGACTAATTTAGTAAAAATATAAATGTATACGTAGTCACCCATTATTCCAGCGCAAATTAGTATTCAGAATGAAGACTAACTTAAAGTTGTTTTTTTTTTTTTTAGAATGAACATAATCAAATGGTTAACAGAGCGTTCCAATACTTTTGACTTCGTTATTTCCTAGGTTGATTTGCTTGTTTGTTTAGTTATCCAGAAAATTGTGACACAAATGACTTCAAAGTTTTACTGTAAACTTTATACACAGAGAGCAAAGCCTTCATAGTTCTAAGAAAGCACAGCAGGGCGAGGGTTGTGGGGGATGATTTACACCTGACACTAAGGGAACATTTCAATTATATCTAATCTGAAACAGATTTTGTTTTGAATTCCAGTGTCGAATTCTGCAGTCTTCTTTGAGGAATCTGCACAGAGGCATGGTAGGTTTCTCCATTAATCACCCAGGCTGCTTTGCTCATGTCACTGTGACCTTGCAGAGAACACAGTGTCCTTAGCGACTCTAAACCCATGTTCTAGATGAACCCCATAAAGTATATCAAGGCTAAATTCTACCCCATGTGAAAGACTAGGCACTTACTACAGAGATATTAGAAAGTATTTCTTGGTAACCTGGATTAAGGTGCACTTTAGGATATGGGGCTTCTACTACTTGTATCAAAGTCTCTAGATTTATAGCATCAGCAATTTATAAATAACAGTTCAGTATTTTGAAGTAATCCTTTTAATTTAGACACAATATAAAGGATCAAACAAAATTCTGGCAAGGAAGACTTATTTCTAGGTCTACCCCAAATTCTTTTTAACAAAAAATAAATATAATTTTAATCAAGAGCTTCACTTTCAATCTCTGAATTTAGGGAATTTCTATGAAGTAGGTGATTGTCTTTTATTAAAAAAACTAGAGGCCTGGTACATGAAATTCATGCACTGGGGGGGAGAGGCTCAGCCTGGCCTGTGCCCTCTCACAGTCCAGGATCCCCCGGGAATCGGGCCTAAGCTGGAACTCAGACATCCCTCTCGCAGTCCAGGGCTCTCAAAGACTAGGACCAAGGAGGCAGGAGAGGTTCACACCACCTCCACTGTGCTTGCCAGCAGTGAGCCCGGCTTCTGGCTGAGCAGAAGGCTCACTGCTTCTTAGTGCTGGCCCCACCCCTCACCCACTGGTGGGGGGAGGGAGAACTGGGGCCAGGCTGGCTGGGGAGGGGCTGTGGGAGGTTGAGGCACCATTGTCGTACCCAGTCCAGCCTCTGCAGAAGGCGTCGCGGTGCTGGGACCGGGACCCCAGGACCCCAAGACCTCACCAACCGGGACCACCATAGCTGGCCTGGCAGAGCAGGCTCGCTGGCCCTGCCCCTGGCCCACTGGTCATTCTGGAAGGTCTCCAGAAGGTCATTCAGCTGTCCGGTCTAGTTAGCATATTACTCTTTTATTATTATAGATAGTGAGTTAAATAAACATTTTGATCCAAGTTTTGAAAGCTTGCTAGTAATAGATTGACTAACAGAACATAAGCCTGCTCTTGAAACATTTACAGACCCAACTAGAATAAAATGTAAGAGGCACCAAAATTATGTTAGTATAGAATCGTGTAACCATAGAAATCTCCCCAATGTTCTGAATTTTGATGAAATAAAGGTAATGCAATATACAGGGTGGGGCAAAAGTAAGTTTACAGTTGTTCATATGAAAAATAATTAATAAATAATACTACAAGAATAAACTCTGTGTTCCACATGTTCACAACTATAAACCTACTTTCCCCCCTTCTATAGCCTCAGATTATAGACAAACAGCTTGTAATTTCCAATGATTACTTGACAAAACTCTTGGCTTATAGTTTTTCTTACCAAGGTACCCATGAAAATATTAAAATTCTTAATTTGAGATATATTTAGTTTATTTTTGTTTCATCTTTTTGAAAATTTAATAGTCATGGTATGAATTTAAAGAACAAAAGCCAGTATAACTTGTTTTTAATTTTTACACCCATTTTCCTTAACAGTTCCATTACCAATCTCTATCTGGGTAATCCGCATGTGATGAATTCTTAACAGTTTGATTGAAAAGTTTTCCAATTACACTTTAATTTTACTTGGCAATTGGTAAAATTCTTTGGAACTTTCAGTATCCAGATATGAGAAAAACTAAGTGGGTGAAAAGGCTAAATGGTCAAAACAATCTTGATTAAATAATGGACTCGATTTGGCAAATCTAAACTGACAATCAGAAGGCAATGAAATAGCAAGTTGATTTAATTAAAAGATGTCTGTCATGCATTCAGAGCTGCGTATAATCCTTTTTTGTTTTCATTGAACACCTGAAGGACTACCAGTAAAGGTGCCCATGAACCCAACTAGCCAATGGGCTGTGAATAGCTCAGCTCATCATACTACATTCCATGACAGTGTGAATCTTGACCTAAGCAACTCATGGGTGAAGACAAATGGGTGAAATTGATTCTTCTCAAAAGAGAACACCTTAAGAGATTATCCATTATTTTCTGCTACCTGATCTTGGGTAAGATTTAAGCTCTTGTCTTCTCTGAGGCCCAATCAATTTTTAGCTGTTCATTTGATTCTATGAGTCTTCTTCATATCTTTTTAGTAAGTTTCTCTTTAAAAAAAATAACTTAGCTAAGGTTTCTGTTCAAGTTTAAAAACTATCATATGTATCACCAGGGTATTCTTAATTGTATATTTAGCCTTAACAGCAGGTGGAGATTAAATTGTTAAGATTTATTAGTCAATTTGGTCACCCAAGAAATAAAGTGTAAGAGAGCAGAAATTGTTCCTTTTATTGAAAATCAAACGTGTTTGGCTATTTTCATGCATGACACAGCCAAAGCTTGTACTCCAAAAATACATCTGAAGTGTGTAGCTGCTCCAAAGCATTAGAAACTGGATAAACTGACCAGTGTGTTTGTTCCTCATCCATCTACTAGTCCCTAGGAGCTGAGAGAATATCTTCCCCTCATCATTTTCCTAAAGGACAGACTTAAGTTTGCCCTGACAAGAGAGGAAGTAAAGACTTGCATTCAGGTATTCAAGATTGATTAGATTGATTTGGAGACTGACAAGGTTATTGATTTCATCAAGTTTGCCATTGGTAACCTCTGCCTGGTGACTTGTGGTGCTAACTTGGGAAGAATTGGTGTGATTACCAATACAGAGAGATATATTGGTTCTTTTGATGTGGTCTTTGCACTCAGCTATCCAACATTTTTGTTATTGGCAAAGGCAACAAATCATGGAATTTTAATTCCCTAGGAAAAGGTATCTACCTCACCATTGCTGAGTAGAGAGATGAGCCTGGTAGCCAACCAGCAGTGGGTGAAATGATGGAAAGGGTCTTTGTTCTTAATTATTAAGAAAATACCACATCATTTAAATTAATAAAAAGGTGTCCAGGTAGTATAACAGTATAACATCTGACTGTTGTTCAAAGTGACTCTTTTATCAGACTCAATGACCAAATTGCCACTGAGAGGGAGAGAGAAGAAATGTATATATTCAATGACTTATTTGCCACACTTGTTGTCTATCATCTATCTAATAAATTCATTTTTTTTCTGGTGTAAAACTGGTTCTAAATTTCAATGAACTTTCAAAGATTTAAAGTTCACAATGCAATCTTGTTCAAATATATGTATTATAAGGTACAAAAAAACAAGAAAGGTATATTCTTAGGAAGTCTTGGGGACAAAACTCTAAGCAGATTTTTCTAAGTACCAAAATAACTTGGACTTGTATTCTATTTTAAAACTTAATAGAGATTTTTGTATTCAACTCTATAAAATGTCCTTTTTTTTTGTTGCTGTTGTTATTGCTCTTGCCATTTCTACATGAGTTTTGGCAATATCAATGCTCCAGGGCACATATATGTTTATCACACGGTATTGAGTAGAATTAGTACCTTATCATATTCTAAGGGGGAGCACCAATGATATGCTTGTTAAACAAGTCTCAGTGTTGCCACTGATGATAACTTCTAAGTTTTTGTCTTTGGGGATAGACTAATCCCATTATAATTTTGTCATCATCAATTGTGCCACTGTCATATTTGAGACATATTTTTAGCACATATACAATCTTCCTTCTAGTATATATATATATATGTGTGTGTGTGTGTGTGTGCATGCGCGCTCGCATGTGTGTCTCTGTGTATCTCCACTAGAGATCATCAAAAGATGAAATGTATGAGTATTCATTTATTAATGTATTAAGTAGTGTCTGTGGAGGGAAACTGTAATTGGAATTTGAGAACCTGTTCTAGAATTGATATCAGTTCAGGAAAGTGATATCAGGGCTGCTCTATAACTTAACA
The DNA here is from genome assembly GCF_000327345.1 of Myotis davidii. Classification (NCBI taxonomy): domain Eukaryota; kingdom Metazoa; phylum Chordata; class Mammalia; order Chiroptera; family Vespertilionidae; genus Myotis; species Myotis davidii. Next base: position 7,051,116 of record NW_006290306.1, read on the forward strand.
ATGCTACAAGCTCTATCCCACATTTTCATATCAGCTCAACAGAGCTCTATGGTGACAATATGTACTACTTTTCTTTGTACATACTACAATTCCCATCACTGGTATAGATTATTCTAATCTATGATATTTATTTGCTGGCCTATTGAAAACAGACATAGAGTTGAGACCCCAGCATCTACATGTCAAGAACCGGTCAATATACGGAGATTTCTCTAAAGACAAATAAAGGACAAAAATCCTCTCAATTTGGCCCTGGCCAGTTTGGCTCAGTGGACAGAGCATTGGTCTGTGGACTGAAGGGTCCCAGTCAAAGGCATATGCCTGGGTTGCAGGCTCGATCCCCAGTTGCGGGGGGAGGGGGGGGCGTGCAAGAGGCAGCCGAACAATGATTCTCTCTCATCATTGATGTTTCTACCTCTCTCTCCCTCTCCCTTCCTCTTTGAAATCAATAAAAATATATATTTTTTAAAATCCTCTCACTTTGGATGCGGGCTGATATTGGCAAAGCACCAAAACTTTTGCAATGGAGAAGAGATTTGATTTCTTCATATATCAGCTGCTGCTGTTCTTTCTTGTCTTCCTCCTCTCCTCCTCCTCATCTCTGGCTCTTCCTCTCCTTCTCCTTCTCCGCCTCCCTCTCCTTCTGCTTCTCTTACATAATTACCAGAGGCTATTTCCATGACCTTCCTCCCATGAGGTCAAGCTAGGCAAAGTAAAAACAGTATAAACTAATGTTGCCACAGACAGACTGAACTCTGCTGCAATTTAACTTATCCCAGGACCCTAAAGGTCAACAGTTACTGAAAAAAAACTGATGTTGGCATGTACTAATGTTGATTTTGCATGATGTATTATTACATAGAGATAATCTTTTTTTTCTATATTTCTAGTCCCAAACTCACGTATAAGTACTTCAAACTTGATGTGTTCAAACTGAGCTTTTCCCACGATCACTACCTGCTCCTCAATTTTTATTTTTGCTCTTGGTCAATGATAATGTTATCTACATAATCTTTTAACTCCTTGTAGCTGCCTAGACAATCATTTCCTCACCCCTCTACTACATGCATTTTTTTTCTTTAATCCTTACCCATGGAGATGCTTAGAGAGAAAGGAAGGGAAAGAAAAAGAGAAACATTGATGTGAGACAGAAACATCAATTGGTTGCCTTATGTTAATGCCACAACTAGGGGTGAAACCAGCAACCCAGATATGTGTCCTGACTGGTTGAGTGCACAGGCTGTCACTCAACCAACTGAGCGATTCCAGCCAGGCATACAAACATCTTAATCTTCTTATTCTTTCCCCACAATTCCCTCATCAATTGCACTCCAACCAATCCTTTCTTCTCTAATAATTCTTTGGTTCGGTCTAGCAATTACCATTTCTAGATGGAACTATTGAAATGGCTTTCAAAGTGTTGTTGGTCTTAGGCTTCATCATTCTCTAAACTGTTTTTCATTCTGCTTCTAGAACAGAAGTCCTGCAGTAAATATATGCATATTTAAAACATAACTTAGCAGGTTGGGGGATTCCAGGGTGGAACTCAGACTGTGACAAAAGTATAGAAATATATTAGATAAGCATTAAATAACTCTGAAAAGGTTGGGGTGGGGAGAGGTTCTAAATAATTTTAGAAATAAACAGGGACTGTAAAACAAAGACAAAAGGAACTGTACGTAAGCATCCATCTCTGTTTGGTAAGTTGTTTCCCAGGAGGGTATCCTATCTAATAAAAGAGAAACATGGTAATTGGCGTATGACTGCTACCCTTCTCATTGGCTAATCAGGGCGATATGCAAATTAACTGCCAGCCAAGATGGCGCCCGGCAGCCAGGCAGCTTGAAACTAACATGAGGTTTGCTTGCTTCAGTGATGGAGGAAACCAACATTCCCCAGCCTGCCTTGCTGGCCTCTGAGCCTGCAGTTTAGGAAACATTGTAACAAATATAGAAGCTAAACAAAACCCCAGAACCCTACTTTCAGTGAGCCAGGGATCTCAGAGCTGGAGTTGATACAGAGTTTAGATGATAGAATGCAAACAAACCAGATACCTTCTTTCAGCAGCAGAGGCCTCAGAGCTGGAGCCAGAGCTAAAGCTGGCCCAGAATAATAAATAAATAAATAAATACAGAAAAAAAGGAGCAGTTGGGAGCTTCAGTCAGCCTGAAAACAACCCTCAGAGCCTCACCTAGGCTGGCCAGGCACCCCAGTGGGGACCCCCACCCTGATCCAGGACCCCCTTCAGGGCAACCCAGCCAGCCCCACCCATGCACCAGGCCTCTATCCTATATAGTAAAAGGGTAATAGGCCTCCTAGCACTGGGATCAGCGGAGCCGAGAGGCCTCCCAGCACGGGGATCAGCGTGACAGGGGCAGCGCCCAAACCCCCTGATCAGCCCTGCTCTGTGCCTGATAGGGGGGAGCTCCCCAACCCCCTGATCGGCCCTGCTCTACGTGTGACAAGGTGCGGTGCCCCCCCCCCCCCACGGGCCCTGCTCTGTGTGTGACAGGGTAGAGCCATAACCTCCCCATCAGCCCTGCCCTGAGTGTGAGAGTGGCGGTGCCCCAACCCCCTGATCCGCCCTGCTCTGTGGGTGATAGAGGGCGGCGCCCCAACCCCTTGATCAGCCCTGCTCTGAGTGTGACAGGGGGCGGTGCCCCAACTCCCCAATCGGCCCTACCCTGAGTGTGACTGAGTATGGCATTGCAACCTCCCACTCCGCCCTGCTCTGTGCATGACAGGGGGCGGCGCCCCAACTCTCCCGTCAGCCCTGCTCTGAGCCCGACCAGGGGCTGCACGTAGGGATTGGGCCTGCCCTCTGCCACCTGGGAGCAGGCCTAAGCCAGCAGGTCGTTATCTCCTGAGGGGTCCCAGACTGCGAGAGGGCACAGGCCAGGCTGAGGGACCCCCTTCCTCCCCCCAGAGTGCACAAATTTTTGTGCACTGGGCCTCTAGTAGGTTAATAATTCTGAAACCACCATACGTATATGCTGGAATTGAACAATTAACTAAATGGACATAGGATGGTAGGAGTCACGTTTCTCATGTTGGCTTGTAAGGTTACAGGTGAACAAAGAGAGGAAAAAGCTAGAATGAGCCTCGTGGTAATGGTTTAGAGTTGAAGATATTAGTATAAACACATGTTTAGGTTAATGTAAACATGGATATATACATATAGAAATATTTAGAGATGCGTGTAAGTACATGGATTAGTATACTCACAGATATTTCCTTTCTCATACAGCTAAGAGGGCCTAGAAGTAACTATATCCCAGTAGCAATGAGCACACCCAGTGCCTAGGGATGGAGCCTGCAACCGAGGTATGTGCCCTTGAGTGCGAATCAATGCTCTAATCACTGAGCAAAACTGGCTAGAGCAAGTCCTATTCTTTTTCTCTCCAATTGGAAAGGGGATTTTCTGAAAGCATGGAAACTACTTAGGATGGTCATTCAAAAATGTAGGTAAAAATTAGGATGGTCTTGACTTAGAAAACGAGATGAGGAAATTTATACAGTTAAGAGAGACTTCCACAATAGAACCCATGACTCAGCAGTCAATTGATGTGGGATCTCCAGGAGTAGGTCTGAAAGTTTGCAGTAAGCATATTGGATGTTCATATCTAATTAAAGACCTATCTCAAAGTATTCATGATATTACATGCTTTTGTGGTTATTGTCAACAATTAAAAGAAGAGTAAAATACAGTCTTTGCCTTTGTGCAGTTCACTGCCCAAGAAGTGTGCAGATATCTAAAATACGCAAGAAAATAAGTGATACAGAAAAGGATTATACAAACCTATAAGTGGTGAATTAGGGCCTTCTTTAAGGAGGCAACCTGAAATTTGAGAGTTGAAATATAATTAGAGAAGATAGAGGCTGACATAATATCACAAATTAGAAACTGCAGAGCAAATGCTCCCAAGATACAAATATGAATATACAAACACAAAAAGCTAATCAGTAAGCTGGGATGTTAGGATAGAGTGGATCGGTGTAGCTGGGGCTGTTAGGAGCTTGGAAAAGTGAATTAGGACGTGAGTCCATGTTGAGGAAATGTCATCGTAAATCATAGGCAATTGGGAGTCATAAACAAGGCCACTGCAATGAGCACAAGTGGCCTATCATATACATTAATTTGTTTTTATATTATTATAATTAAATCTAACATTGCCATAGGAAAAAATATAATAGTCAATTAATTTATGGTCAACCTCATGCAGAGCTATACCTCTACTCTCCTGGACATATTAAAATCTTTGGTGTTTCTAAAAACTTCCCTTGGAACAGATCACACTATATCATTTAGAATCCGGTTCCAGTGTTAACAACCTTCATTGCCAGAATGTTTTCTTCTTGCAGAAAGGCAGGTGCTTTCTTTAAAGGCTTGCTAGTCCCTGCATCATGGTTACTGCACAGCTGTGATCATTGTTCTCTGAAACCACAGTGTCCACCAGTCTCGGGAGCACTAGGGGCAGACAGTTTCATTTTCTGTCAACAAACCAGGGAAGTACACATTGTGGACGCATATCAGAGCATCCCTGCCATCAAGTGTCTGTGGTCCTTCCTTTTTGATTTTCTGAAAAGCTTCTTGTCAGATTCTTAGGGAATAGAAAGATGATAAATAAACTCCCTACATCTCGGTGTGCTACATGTAGAGCTGCAGGGAAATTCCTCCATGGTATTTTAAAATCCCAACTAAAAAGCAAGCAAGGCACAAAGGCCTGGTAGTACGCTGTCCCAGAATGGTGACAGATAAGAAAATGTTATTTAGCGAATCCAGATGTGGTGCTCAGCTGGAGGAAATGCCCCTGGCACCTGACATTCCCTTAGGAAAGTCATTGTGTTCAGAATAGTCCAACCAGCACAGATCAGGCAGACTTGCTGGGCTTCATACTGCGGGGAAGCCATTCTGGAGGCTGAGCAGGGTCCGTTTCTGTGACTTACGATGTGGAGTTTAAACATCTCTGTGTTTCTTCCCCTTTTCTTCACACCTGCCTTGCCTCTACTGCCCTACTGATTCCTGAAACCACACACTGTCTTTCAGGGTTAATCTGATCAGAATACCCTCCACCCCCATTCTGAACACAAGCTTCCAAAGAACATGGCAGCCATGAAAGAGAAAAATAAAAGAACGAAAGGACAGATGAAGTACTGAGGAAGAAATCACTAAGAAATTATTAAAAATACTAATAATATGAAGTGATATGAAAAAATAGCAAATAAAGTTTCAAAACATATAATAGAGAACTGAAATGCATAAATACTTCACAATATATATTTATATACTGTATATGAGGGCCCAGAAGCATAACAAATGCAAAAAATTCACTATTAATAACTCATTCTCCTTAAAGTCCTTCATTCATGTCTTAGGCACTTCCTTTATTTCAGACGATTGATTTTGTCAAAACAGTCTTATTTTCGAGGTGTTTTATTCTAGTTAATCAATTTTATTTCTAGTTAATCGCTTCACTAACTCAGGGTAACATGGCAGATTTACCTGGCTTTGGCCTGGTTATCCAAATAGAAAACATCGTACTTTTTCCTTTTCTGGTAGCTATTGCCACAATCACAATTAATCTACTTGTGTGTGCTTATTTGACTAATAGCTGTCTCCCCAGCTAGTTTAGTAAGCTCCATTATGGAATCTGTACATCTTCCCTTGAAACATAGTAGGTTCTTAAAAATATTCTTGAGTAAATAAATAAATTAAGAAAGCAAGATGACCAAAGCAATTTGAACAAAATGCCAAGAACCATAATCATGTCAATAGACAAAACATCTCTGGGCATAAGCAAGTAACCTCAGGCATTTTATGGAAGGCATATTGACAGAAGTAACACATCTCAACAATAAAATTGATACTGACTTTGAGCTAGTGACTGTGCATATATAAAGAATGAGATTTATCTACAATTAAACTGGGCAAATGAGCTACTTGGGAACACAAGCTAAGATAAATAGCAGCTAGAGAAGGTAATAGATCACAGACCATTCTCTTAGCCACAACAGTTCATAAGTGAGAGTCGTTTAAAATTATGGCACACACTCTTGTTTAATCCAATCCACTTGAATGTTGGTGAGACCTGTAACTTTCTTCTAATCAATAGAACATGGCAAAAGTGAAGAGATTTTGCAGTTTTATTAAGTTCCTTGGTCAGTTGACTTTTAGTTGATCAAAAGGAAAATTGCCCTGGGTGAGCCTGACCTAAATCAGGAAAGACCCTGAAAAAAGGATTTAGAGGTTGAATATGAAAGAAGTCAGAAATTCTCCTGCAGGCCCCACTGAAACACACATATGAACTACCTCTGGAGAGATTCATAGGTAGGGAGCTGCAGGTGTTCAACTGCTGAGAGTCTGTCCTATAGTCACAAAGAATTAACTGACTAGTATAAGAATTAATTCAACTCTATGAAATCGCCATTATTTTATGTGTCCAACATCAGAAATTTTATATGGCACAATCTATACACACAATGTATTCTAAATAATTTGGTTGGTGATCTGTTTTAGTGATTCATTGCTGCACAACAAGTTGAAACACATTTTGTGACTTAACCTAGCACCCATTCATTATCTCACTGTTCTGCAGATCAGAAGTGAAGGCACAGCCTAGATGGACTCTCTGCTCAAGGTCCCAGAGGCTGAAATCAAGATATTGAGGGGCCTGAATTCCGTATCTGGAGCTCGGGGTTTTTCTCTGTCTCCCATGAATCTGTGTATGAACACCCCAGACATTTTTAGTATTTTATTTTTTATTAGTTATTAACTTATAGAAGTTCTTCAGTTAAAAGTATGGGTGAAAACACTTTATATGGTTATAATAGATGATATCTTTATTCAGCCATGTAAATAGCATCCATTAATGAAAAATGCCTTAAAATGTATTGCAGTCAAAATGAATTATTTTATTTAATTATAATGGATATTTACTAAAGTTCTTCGGAAAACTAATTGAATTTTTTCATAAAGTATCTGAGCTTTTTTGGTAAAAAAATCTGGAAGACATTCTGATACATACATATCAATAGTTTAACCTCTATATACATATTCAAGTTTATTGATTTTAAAAAATAGCTAAAAGACAGAATTGTAGGCTATGTACCAAATGTCATGTGCCTCATGATTCTTTACACAGAGCAATGTGTTTTTATATAAACATATATACCATGAACACAGCTAACTTGCAGTATATGAGAATAAGTCAGTCTATGAAAAAAGGATGTTTTAGTGGTTGCTTCCACATCTGGCAGAAAAATGTCAATAATTATAATGTTTCACATTAATTTACCTTTTTGAAATATTCTTTGGCATTATGTAAAGAGAAATTGGTTGCTTTGTAAAGGTAGCTGTAACTCAACTATAGAAGTAATTTTTATTTTCTTTTAGGTGAGTATTCAGAAAGATATTTAAATGTTAAGCAGATTTTATTGTGTTAGAAAAGCATGGTACAATTTTATGAAAAAAATAAAGGTGATTACTTTTGCGTGGAAACATAGTTTTCTCTTGTTCCAAAAATACATTCTGAAAAGAAGATTCATCATTTCCTTTTATTTAGTTTTAGTTCATCTTCCTTCCTTCCTTTCTCAAATATTTACTATCCTCTATATGTGCAAGGGTGCTCGGGAAATAGTGAACAAAGCAGACATAATCCCTGCCCTGTGTAACGTATAGTCTATCATGGAAGATAGACAATTAAAAACTGTAAATATATACCATAAAATTGAAAACAAACTCAAACAGGTAAGGGGTTGGGATGACAGGGGTTGTTATTTTAGATTCTGAAAATGTTATTTGTTGGCACAGTCTGGGGATGAAGTGAAGGGCAATTTGGTTTTTGTTTTGTTTTAATACACTGTGCACAATGTAAAGTAATGTTCTTTCCTGGGTCCCTCTTTTGCACATTCTGATTAAGGTTAGGAGACTTGAAATTGCAGAGGACCAAAATCAGTGCAGTAGCACCAGTGAATGCAGCTGTGAGCCCCTCCATAACTAGATGTCAGGCATGGCAATTTTTTATTTAAATATGAAGGTAAATTCAGGAATATTATAGATGTTGCAGGTTCGGTTCCAGTGCACCAGAATAAAGTGAGTCTTAATTTTTTAGCTGGTGGAGGGTCTTGCCTTTCATTTGTAAAAAACCCACAACATCTGTAACGCAGAATAAAGTAAAGCCCAATAAAGCATATGCCTATATAATATAGAGCCCCATTAACATGTTGCCACTGTCATTTATAGCTTCTTCCATGTAATCTCCTTTATAATGTAAAGCTATACTATTTTTCTCAATATATTATAATTTGTCAATGTCTTAAAAATTAGTATATGAGGTATTGATCTTTCTTCCCTTAAAATTTGCCTTATACTTCATGTGGTTTCTTAAGAATGTGCTTTACTGTCTCTCAGACCTGTATTTTTAATTTATATGACCTTTTGGTAATCACTAAAAGGCAAGATAAGGCAGGCACTAAACATATGATGAATTAGGTATAGGTTATTGTGGGTATGTTCTTTCCCTCTTGACAGCTCAAAGGCATGAAAACAATTTTCTGAGGTTACAGAAATGGGTGCATTTAAAACTGGGATTGCCTTTTTCATTGGTGTCACAGCTGGCAATGGAGTGTGACAGGCGGCTGCTAACTCTGGCAACTTGTCATGTACCAGCTGTTTTGTCACAACTCAAAGGGCCACAGGCAAATTTTGAACTGAAACAATTGAATTATAAAGAAATAGGATCACATAAAAATAACACCAAACACCAAAAGACCTTCAAGTTTCAACAACCAATATATAAAGTGACTCCCCATGGAGAAGAGTCCACCAAAGGAGAAACAGACTTCTTTACCTTTAGTATCTTCATAGAACAAAGTCAAATACTGATTTTTCATGGCAGCCTCTAGATTTTATTTTAACAAAATGCTTAGCCTAATAAATCTTTTTATTTTCAATTCCAACCAGCCCTAGAGAGTTTTGCTCAGTGGATAGAGCCTGCTGACTGAAGGGTTCTGGGTTCAATTCTGGTCAAGGGTATGTACTTCGGTTGCAGTCTCCCCCCAGCCCAAGCCCTGGTCAGGACTCATGCAGAAGGCAACCAATTGATGTGTTTCTCTCAGATTGATATTTCTCTCTGTCTTTCCTTCTCTCTTCCACTCTCTTTAAAAATCAATGGAAAAATATCCTTAGGTGAGGATTTAAAAAAAATTCCAACCAGAATACTACAGTATACAAAATTATTTTAAAGATATTTCCCTAAAATAAAGTTTCCCAAATTATCATAGTCACAATTTGTAATCTCAGCTCTTCAAGGATTTTTATGGTAAGCTCATCAAAACTCTGGGCAGAACTTCAAGATATCACACTTTCGATGGAATTTGTGTTTTAATATATCACTGCAGAGAATATAGCATTTTTTTTCTAGTTCTTCCCCTTATGTAGGTTTTCAAAACTAATGGATCCATCATTTCATGGGATTTCACCCCTAACTTGGAGTGAAAAGTATACTTAGCAGCTATAGGAAGATGATGGAGCACAGGTGCCTGTCACACATGAAAGAAATTTTTCACCTACAATGGACTGTGGAACGAACGCCCTGGGACAACTCTCCATTTTCATGATAGGATCAGACAGTGGTAACATCTATTCCCTGTTGGGTCACCTCAACTTCCTATGCATTGTCAGCTTGCATTGTATTGAAGCATTTTGGCTTCAAACTTTATAAAATCTGCTTCAGTTTTTATTTCTTCCAGGAAATATTTTCTAATTTCCTTCCCTTACCACAAGGGACTTATTCCACCCTAAAGTCCATGCATATGTATTATGCTTGCCTTATCTTCTGAGACAGTGTCAACTCACTGGGTGTAAAGATTATATTTCAATGGTCCACATGCCCCTATCATAATTAGCATGAGGTTTCATATGTATTAAGAGTTGAGTATTGGTTGTGGAATTGAATTTGTACCAGGTGTGGGTATAGCATGCTATGAAACTTTCATGTTTCCTTATGTACTTAGTTATAAAACCACTACTAGTAATTTAAAGTCTCCCATTACAGATTCAAAACTTTGTTTATGGGCCCATAAATGGATCATTATGGATTAGATTTTAAAAAAAAAAAACAGGATGAGCAAACTTCCCCCTACATAATCTAAAAATCCATATATATATAATTTACATATATATATATTTACATATATATATATATTCTTTATAATAAAAGGCTAATATGCAAATCAACCGAATGGTGGAACAACTGGTTGCTATGATGCACACTGACCACCAGGGGGCAGATACTCAACACAGAAGCCGGGCTCACAGCTGGCAAGTGCAGCAGCGGTGGCGGGAAGCTCTGGCACCTCCATGGAAGTGCTAAGGACCCTTCGGGGGATGTTCGACTGCCAGCTAACAGCTAAGGCCCACTCCTGGACATCCCCTGAGGGACCCCGTACTGTGAGAGGGCGCAGGCCAGGCTGAGGGTCTCCCCACCTCCCCCTGCAGTGCATGAATGTCGTGTACCAGGTCTCTAGTATATACTAGTATATAATCCCATAGAGCAGTGGTTCTCAACCTTCCTAATACCGTGACCCTTTAATACAGTTCCTCATGTTGTGGTGACCCCCAACCATAAAATTATTTTAGTTGCGACTTCATAACTGTAATGTTGCTACTGTTATGAATCATAATGTAAATATCTGATATGCAGGGTGTATTTAGGCAACCCCTGTGAAAGGGTCGTTTGACCCCCAAAGGGGTCGCGACCCACAGATTGAGAACCACTGGCATAGAGAATTGTAAAAACTTTCCTCTTTAAATTACAAATTGTTTTAAAGTAAGTTTTTGGTAAAATATGCATTGAGAGACATTACAGACTAGCTTTTTAGGCATCCTATGATCCCTCCAAAAGAAATTATTTGGTTCAATATCTGATAACTTAGAAATACATGGTACTTAGCATGAAGGAGACTCTGGGAGTCTTTCCTGTTTCTTTGTTTATAGTCTTGTTTTCAAGGATTCAAAGGACCTTGACTATAGCTACTCTAAAAATTTGAGCATCATCTGGGAGACCCATCTAGTAGACTAAATTTGATTCCCAATTAAGAGTGAAAATTTGTAAGAAAATCTGTATACCTCTCCCTTTTTTTCATGTTTTCCAGAATCAGGCCAAATAGAGGAAGAAAAATCATGAAAAACCAGCACTCAAGTAAATCACTCCTTAAATTAGTGGCCATGGTGAAAATACCAGAAAGGGTCTGAACATTTTTGGATTGAAACTACAAAATGAGAAACTAGAGAATGACCCAAGCTGCAGCAGAAATGCATGCTGTTGACAGACGACACAATGCCCTACTAGGCGAGGCAGAAGCATTTGAAGAACCTAAGCTCCAGGTGCTTTTAAAATAATAGTTCAAATACAATTAAAGCTATATCAATGGACTTATTTTGTGAGCCCAAAAGGGATTATTATAAACTGTCTATGTCACAGTTGCAATGCCATAGACAAGAACAGTTCTGATTGCCAATGCTAAGAGAAATACTGGAAGTATAATCCCAATTAGATGTAAATATTAAAGCTCTTGAACTAGAACTTTAATCATGGCATCATTGTCCTAGATTATGTATTCCTAGAATGCTGTATCTGGTTGCCATCTAATTCAATTATGGCTCCTTTAAAAACAAAAACAAAAACAAAAACAAAAACAAAACAGAGACTAAAGTATAAATTTAGAATAAGTTGCTCAAAATGTTTATCATGTATGTTCAAGTTGCAAGTGTTGAAAGCCCAAACAACTTACTTCCAACAACAACAAAATTATTTCAATAACTGAAAAGCCCATGGAGAGGGCTGTTTTTATGAACAACTTCACTCAGGAGCTCAAACATTTTCACAAGGAACTGATTCCCTACCTATCTCAGAAGAGTACTCTCCCTGTTCCCATGCTGGGTTTTATTCTTAAACTCTGGATATGAACAAGGTGACTACAGTAGCCTCTGCTTCATATCCTTTGAGGTGCAATCTAGAAGAAATAAATTATTCTCCCATTTACCAACCACCTACCATTCCCACAGGAGCATGGACCATTGCTTTAATTACACCAACTGTAGATTAAGTCCCCACAATCATTGAGGCCAGGACAATATGAAGTAATCATTAGCTTAGATCAGACATATAATGGTTATTTCACTCTGAAAGATGGAGGTGGGGCCCAGCCAGTGTTGCTCAGTGGTTGACCATCGGCCTATGAATCAGGAGGTCATAGTTCGATTCCCAGTCAGGGCACATGCTTGGGTTGCAGGCCCAAACTCTAGTGTGGAGTATTCAGGAGGCAGCCAATCAATGATTCTTTCTCATCATTTATGTTTCTGTCTCTCTCTCTCTCCCTCTCCTTTCCTCTCTGAAATCAATATATATATATATATATTTTTTTTTTTTAAAGATGGAGGTGGGAACCCACACTCGATGTACTGAGAGTAGAGATTTAGAGCTCCCCACGCAAATAGGAGTAAAGTATTTTCAGGAGAAATTAGATACCAGCTGAGGGAGTAAACAACTATTAAGCCAAGCATTAATCTAGAGATGATGCCATGATCCTTTACTAAAATATTGCATCTCTTTTAGTCTTCATATAAAAAACATATATGACCTATGTATGTGATAGATTATATTTATTATTCACCCATAACTGGTACTTCTACCAACAGTAATACTATACTAAGATGTAACCCTCGACTCCTCTTGTCAGCAGACACAACATGGAACACTTCTGAGCAGAAGCATTAAGAGCCAGCACATGGTTCAAACATTCGCTCTTCCTTCTGCCATCACAATCCGAGGTGCTTCAGATACAGAAGTGTTCTTCCTTAGCCTGGTTCCTGGAAGTGCAGATAAATTGGAGCAGAGCTACAAAGCATGAAGGGCATAGAACATGAGAGAAATAGATCTTGTAATATTCTAAAATGTTAGGATTGTTTGTTATCATAATATAAATTAACTTTGTCTGATGGACAATCTCCTAAAAAGAATCACCAACTTCACTTTTCTTCTGGCATTTGTAAATCAAGAAGTCTTCTCTTCTACTGCTTTTTCTAAACTTACTACTCTGTAGCAAAGCTATGCAAATCACTTTTAATCCAATGTAATATGATTTTAGTTTGGAACACTTAACTGATATAAATTTTCCCTAGGTCGAATCCAGTGGTTTCCAACCTTTTTTGGTCATGCCCCATCTAAGCATCTCTAAAATCCTGATGCCCCTTGCCCCGTGACATATAATTCTTACTATTCAAAAAGTGAACTCCTATTCACATGGAGGAAGCCTAAAAGGCCATTAACTTGGTCTAAACAAGCTTCCAAAGAACATGGCAGCCATGAAAGAGAAAAATAAAAGAACGAAAGGACAGATGAAGTACTGAGGAAGAAATCACTAAGAAATTATTAAAAATACTAATAATATGAAGTGATATGAAAAAATAGCAAATAAAGTTTCAATTCT
>NW_006290306.1:7064894-7083608 GCF_000327345.1 Myotis davidii
GTCTATCTCTCTACACTATACTATAAGCTACCTGAACAAAGGGAGTATCTCTGCCTTTTCACCACTGTATACTGTGGTGTCTACTAGAGTGCCTCATACGTACTAGGATATCTAATGTTATTATTTGTTTTCTTACAAATGTTACGTGTGCCTTTTGGCTTGAATAAAACATTACCTAGATTGACAGCTTTAAGCAGGCATTATTTTGTATTTGTCCGAGACAAGTATCTACATGTATGTCCAGACAGAATGCATAACATGCATTATATAAGTCTGTATTTTCATTGAATCAGCAACATGAATCTTCTTTGACATTGACAGGATAAGAGTTATATAAATCACTCTGAAAAATAATTGCAAATCCAAGAAAACTTTTAAACCCACAGGTCTGGGGTGCTGGAAATTAATGCTTGTAAGGGTTTATGAGCTGATATTCAGTGATGGGTACACAGACTGTTAGGATTTTTAAAAACTCAACGTGTGTGTGTGTGTGTGTGTGTGTGTGTGTGTGTGTGTGCGCGCGCGCTTTAACTCAACATTAATGATTTAATTATTAAGGAGTTCCCCTTTTTGCCTCTAGATGTCTCACCTGGAATTCCCATTGTAGAAGATATTCTGATGCAATACCCCACTATAGGCTTGGCTGAAATGTCATCTTGGGAACTAAAAGAGTAAACCATGTGAATTTAACTGCAGTTGGGTCAAAACATTCCACCAGTATTTTTTTAACTCTCTGGAAAAAATGCACATACCAGATGGTGGGAGAATAGGCAGATTTATGAGAAAAAACATGGCTTTGTATTAGTCATTCTGAAGAGCCACATCCTAAGCAGAGCCTGCCTTTTGGCTGTGATGAACAGTTCCCAGGTGTAACCCTTTATGTGGGGGAAGTGATAGTAAGGCAATGACTATAGTAAGGCAAAGCATCTTAAGTGCTTTTCTTTTTTTCACTTTAAAAGTAATTCATACCATGTAACTCCGAGTAGTGAGGTATCATATTAGGATATGACTTACTGAAAAATAATGATGATCTTAGCCTAGAAAAACTGATTCTACAAGTTAAACAGAAGCAAAAGTAACAGTTTCACTTCTTGAGAGAATAAGAAACATTTTGGCAGTGGTAAAAAACAGGGGTTTATTAAGATTTTTAAAAATAAATAACGGTAAATAGTTCTTTTGCAAATACTTCTAGTAAAAATGTTCCCCAGAATCATATTTTCTATAGATCAACATATACTATATATGTAAACACTAGAATAGTATTTAGTATAAGGGGAATGGAAAAAGACAGGTGATCTGAAATGGTTTAGAAATAATATTCCATTTCAGATTCTGTTCAAACAATTTCAAAGTGCAGTAAAACATAGTCACTTTGGTGTGTTTAGATGTACTGAGCTTCTGCCACAAAATCTAAATTTCTCTAAAGTAAAAGAGAAATAGATACTCTTTTTCTCCTTAAAATAGGCTGGCAAAAGAAAAAAAAGCAATATTTATTTGTTAAAAAAAATCAGTGAATGGAAGGTGAGCACAATTCAATTATTTTCTTGCTTATTTACTAAAGAAATGTTTTCTTTGTAGATTTTCATGTACTATGCTTTAGTTCCCATGTCTTAAGTTTCTTCTGTTTGTTTTGTTTTATTTTGGGCCTTGAAGATCTAAAAAAGTTTAGGATGGCTTTTGCCAATTCTGTGGATTTTTGTTCAAATTAGACTCCAATGATGCTAGCAAATGTATGGGTCTGAAAATATTTGCCATAACTGCTTATTTTGGCAGGACCAAAAAATAACAAAAAGGAAAACAAATGTCAGAGTGCCCCATGTTCCGTTCACTTCTGTTTCATTGTTAGATTCACTTTTTTCTCCAGTTGATTCAGGTCAGTTTGGATAGTTTAAGTTACATCTACAAATATGTCCCTTCCATATTTAAAAGTATTTTCAAAGAATTGTCACAACTAATTATCTATGGACTTTTGAACCTGGCCTACCAGGCTCTCCCCAGCCTAGTCCATCTCCTTATACAGGCTTCTCCTAATAATTATGAAACAATAAGTTTTCTTGCCATATTTATATACTGTGGTAAATTGTTGTTCAGTTCAAATATCACCTACTTCATGATGCCTCTTCTGGTTCACTCAGGTAGATATGATCAAATCTGTGACTACTTGTAGAAATTGAAAAAACATTATTTGCTTTTTTTGTCTCAAACTGTTGGTTTGCAACATCAGGAGTTCACCAGGTGAAACTTGAAACTGGCCCCCATATAGGGGCAAGGAGAGATGGAAAACAGAGGCAGACCACTCCAATAGGTAGGTGGCAGGTTAATAAGCAAGAAATCTTACATATGAGGCTATCTTGGGTGGCCACACGACAGTAGATCTTCATATCTCGTCCCCCTCCCCACAGGAATCTTAAGACTTTGTATGGAGGTCTTAACAGGGTTCAGTCATAACTTTTCCCTAAGAACACTGCTTGTTCTTCAACAAAAGTTGGTTGAAATAAATGGAATTCTATTTGTCAATTTACCAGTTAAACAAATTGATACATCCAAAAATATCTATGGAAGCAAGGATAATATGGTTCTGATCAATCACTATTGGGTGTTAAGACATCAATAAGAAGAGGGAAAGAAAGGAATTGAGAGAAGTTAGTGGGAAAAAAAGACAAGGAAAGTACGGAGATAGAAAAAGAGAAACAACAAGAAGAGAAATAGAATGAGCAGTAAGAAAATTTAGTCCCTCTAACCCCAGAATGGTATTATTTTGGGGATCTTCCACCTAAGTTGGCATTTTGAAATTGCCAACTTACTCCATCACAATTTGCTGAAAATCAGTCAGCCTTTGAAGTCTCTAGAAATCCAGCCAGGGGTCAGCCATTGCACTAGATCCTGAGTAGTGAGGCAGCTCCCTGGTCCTTGCATAAGATGATATTCTAGCTAGCTTCAAAGTTACTTTTTGCCGAAGTGGCACCAATTTTTCATATATATTCTGAATGCTTCATCTATGGAGCAGCTGGAATTCCCTAAGAGATCTTGTTTCAAATTTCAGGGGTCTATGTTTGCCAATAAAACTGAGAGGCATTTAAATTTCAGATCAATTGTGTATCATTTGTGAATGACTCATTACCTGGGTCTCAATTTTCAAATTCTAGAGGGCAACTATTCTTGCAGAACTTTTCCTAGAATAAGATTCTGTTATTCTACACTGGGAATTATAGTAGGAGTATTTAAACCTAATCCCCTAATCATAATAGCTCAATTAAATTTTTGTCTGTTACTGATGTAATAATAATTATAGATATACATAGTTATATTTCAAATAAATAAAATTTAATTTTAAAAGAAACATTATAGCATTTAAGGTAGTTATTAAACTTTAAACTTCTTGATAAATTCAATTCATAAAAATGTATTAAAAATCTGCTTGGATTATAGCAATGAAGAAAACACTCTGGCCTGAAGCGAACGCTAGAACTGACTGAAAGGCTAGTTGGTTTAATTAAATTATGTATTTTGGAGAGAGGTGGATGTCACTGCTTTTGCAACTCTAGTCCGCAGACATTTACCTTATTTTCTTTAACCAAAGCAGTAAAATCTGCTTTGTAAAACTATTATAATGATGTTAACAATAGCAAATATATTTTCATTAGAATAATGTTTTTCATTTATAAATGCAGATGAGTTTTGAGAAATATATGTAAGTTGTGGAAAATACGTAAAAAATAAATTGGAGCTAATGCAAAGTTTATTATTCATCTTTAGGACTCCATAAGAAAGTGGCTTGAACTTAATTCTCATAGTCATACATGTGCCATGTTAGGCTCTGAGAGAAATGATGGTTCTTTCAAATGATGTAATTGATTAGTTTTTAATAAAGACTAGAGGCCTGGTGCATGGATCTGTGCACTGGTGAGGGGCGTGGCCTGCGGGGATCTGCCTGCTGTGGGAGCGCCGCTCATCCCAGTTAGCCAAGAGGCTGTGGACCCGCACTCTGAGCAGTTGCTACTGCTGTGGGAGCACCACTCATCCTGGTCAGCTGAGCAGCGCTCCCACTATGGGAGAGCACTGACCATCAGGAGGCAGCTTCTGCATTGAGCATCTGCCCCCGGTGGTCAGTGTGTTTAATAGTGAATGGTCGACCAGTCGTTCTGGTTGTTCCACCTTTTGGTTGCTGGGCTTTTATATATATAGATACTCCTGTCTTTACAAGTGGTGTGCTCAGGGTTCAGAGAAACCAACAAGGGACAGATCAGAATAATGGGACTAGCAGGTCTGGGGACCTGTTACTTCCCCTTCACCTAAAGTAGAGAGACAGGTTCCCAGAACACTGGAGAAGGTAGATGTATGGATAGGACTACCTAAGAAGTGCTGTTATGGTCTTTGATAGAGTGACAAAGCTAAGCCTTGGTCACCCAGCAAGGAAAGTTGCTGTGAAATAGACACCCCAGCCATACTGACTTTCTCCAAAGCAATCTACTACCAGGGCTTCCCATTGGCCCAATCTTCTGAGAAGCCAGAGGTCAAGGAAGCCCAATGGAGTGAGCCAAAGAGGTCAGCCTTCTGCAGCACAGAACAGAATACAGAAGGCTGGTGTGTGGAGGGCATCCAGAAATATGGTAATTAGAACCTATTAAAATTATATCTGGATAATATTTTAGCTTAACCAAGAAATGACTTCATAACAAAAGTTCATTAATTTCTACTTTAGTTTGGCAACTATTTTCAAGGTTTAAATTATTTTAATCACTTATTCCTATAGAACATGAAAATAGCTAAGCCCATCTTTTCAGACATTTTTAATACATCACAGGGATGATAGTAAAAAAAAAAAAAAAACTTAACCTTTAGAATTATTTAATAAAAAGGAGGTGTTTCTTAGGCTTTGCAGTGCTATATGACATAAACTAGGCACTTTAAAATTGATTGAATAAAAGCAGACAGAAGAAAAAGTATATTCATGTACAATCATCACCCCAAGTATTTTCATCTGGTTCATTTTCAGTCATAGAAATAAGGACATTTTGCTTTTTATAAAACTAAAAGTACATTCCCTTATCCCCAGAAGGGGGGGAAAAAAAGCAAAGTTAAGCAAAACTATATATGGTATTCTTGTGTGGTCTTAATAATACTAACATCTAGTGAATATTAGCAGAATTTGTGTCCTACATTTCTTCTCAGGAGCAGATGATTATTAGCATGTTATTTTACTAATTTTGTTTCTGTTTGTACCTTTCTCATCTCCAAATGAAAATGAAAAAAAATTCCATGTGTTCTGTAATTTTTTAAAAATAGCACCCTTGCTGGTAATTCAGTATAACAACTCATTTTTATTGAATAAATCACTTTGGGGTTTTTTTGCTTCTATTTTAAATCCAAAGCTTAAACTAAAAATCTTTATAGAGATTTCTAGCTTACTAACATTCTTAATATCAATGTACACATACTTTTAGATCAAGTTACCTGCAGTATCAAGCTGCAAAGGCAATATATTTGACAAAAGTTCAACATAATATATATTAAATATATAGCAAATATTTTGCTACCACTTGGTGAGTTCAGCACAACTGGCAAACATTTCGTAAGAAAGGCCACACCATCACATTGGCAATGAAAATAGAATCCAGGCTGAGAAGCAGAGAGGAAAAAAAAATAGTTCCCTTAAGGTCAAGGGCAACAGCTGAGCAGCGCTGGGAATACCTGCTTCAAAGCATACAGTGTCTTATGTTTATAGATAAAATGTTGGTTTCTATGGGGGGAGGATGGTCACAGGGGCAAATATCCCTGACACCCAAACAAAATAATCCCAAATAAAATGGATGACGTAGCTCATAGTAAAAAGGGAGATAACTATTCATGGGAAAAAATGCATGACCTCACTCTTTCAAAATACACAGTGATTCATCAGCATTTTCCAGCTTTTTTGCCTGCTTGCTCTCAGCCTCCCAGTTCTTCCCCTTTCCCTTTTGCCCCCCAAAAGTTAGGTCACCTAATAGAAGGTGCTGGGGCTTTGGGAAGGACAGTAAAATTTAAGGAAAGACCATAGTTTGTGAAAGTATTTTTTTTTTTTGTCAAGAATTTAGGGGAACCATCTTTGCTGAGGGTACGCTTTTCTCAAGAGCTAAATGTTACACTTGTTTCTTTTCCTTTCTTTCCTTTTTTTGTTTGTTTCAGAAAAGTTGTGTGTTAACGTAGGAGAAAAAGGAGTCTCCGTGATCATGAAGAACATGTTATGGGAATAATACATGGAAATGCATTTATAAGCAAGAGCAATCAGCTAAAAATATCATTATGAGCAGGCTACGTTATAATTTTCAGTTGTGGCACTTGCAAAAACTTTGAAATGCTATCAGTCCATCTTCTTATGAAAAGGCACCCTAGTTTAATCAAGTAACTGTGAAACCACGGCCTCAAAATTACAACCAAATTGTTTGTGCAGTGTTATGTATCTACGGAAACAAATGTGGAGTTCTCGAATTACATTATTAGTTTCTTTGGAGCCCTGTGCACTTCAAAGATTTTTCAGAAACTAGTAATACCATGTTACACAGGGGCCAATTACTTCGTGGGTGGACACACCAGCCCTGGGCTGGCACTCCTTCTCTCATCCATGGAACCCCTGGTTATTTCGTGATTTGGGGCTCCTGCCATGTGAGGGGGGTCGGGTAATAGAGCAAATCTCTGTCTGGTTTGTTCTACTAGACATCTCCAACTTTATTAAACAGGGAATAAAACATTAGAGAAAAGAAGGTTTTTGATCAATTTGTTGCTTTCAACTATACTCTACCAGTGACTCCAGCAACCTGGTGCCCGTTAAATGCAGCTTCCGGGACCCCCTCACCCCACCCTTCTGACAGGACAGAGTTGGCCCTTAGACTGGTATTTTTTACTGGGAATCCATGGCGTGTGAGAGCTGTAGTTTTGAGAAACACAGTGTATGTGTTGGAAGCCTGATTTTTAGAAAGCAGACTTGGAGAGTATTATGCTAAGTGAAATAAACCAGTCAGAGAAAGGCCAATACCATATAATTCCTTTGATATCTGGAATCTAATGAACAAAATAAACTAATAAACAAAATAGAAATACAAAAATAGATACAGACTGACAGCTGTCAGAGGAAAGGTTGGGGGAGTGGGTGAAAACGGTGAAGGGATCAACCACCCCACCCCTCCAAAAAGAACAAAAACAACAACCCCATAGTCAAACAACTGTATGGTGATTACCAAAGGGAAAGGGAACTGGACAGATCTAGGAGCGGGTAAAAGGGAAATAAATGGTGATGGAAGACTTGACTTGGGGTGGTAAACACACAATACAATATACAGATGATGTGCTATAGAATTGTACACCTGAAACCTATATAATTTTATTAACCAATGTTGCCCCAAAAATTTCAAGAAGAAAAAAGATTCAGATCAAGCCAACACCTTTTCATCTATGCTAAATGAAGAGCTTCTAGATAGAAGAACCATTTCATTGTTGTTCAGACACCAGTGATTCAATCCCATGAAAGAGGGAGTCACAACCCTGACCCTCTAGAGTTTTAGGTAATCTCTCTAAAAGCCCATTAATGAGTAGTGTTCTGAAGAGGGAGGTTAGGGAGAGCTTAAAAATTAAATGTTAATCTTGTCTTCCCAGATGGCTGCCTAATGGCTCCCAGGCAGATGAAAACTGGCTTATGAGCAGTCTCTGCCCACCCGGGATTGGGGTAAGTGACAGAGGGGGCGTTGAGCTTTCTCATGCTATGCTCTCACACATTTGGAACAACCATAGGTGATGGTGATGGGTGGGACAGGAGTTCCCACAGCCCCTCTCATATTTCAGAGGTGTCCGTGCATGGGAACCTGGTCTGTGGGGTCTCTGTAACCTGTGTCCATATCTCTGCTAGGCTCCAGGCCTTGGTGTTGCTGGCTGAGCAGATGAAGCATTTTGTTCTCACCCTGAGAGCTTTTCCTTCTGCTTATTTGCACTTCTATCATCCTGTATCCTGATAAGCCCCATTTGATTCAGGCTTGCACTCTATGCTGTGAGCACCAAATTCATTCATAAAAGTGGGCTGAATATAAATATTCTTAGGCCTTTTCTCAGGATGGTTTGACCAACCAAATTGCAGGTTGTTTATTTTCAGGAGTCTGTTATTTTCTTAGGAAACTCAAACCTAGGAGCATTCCAATAAGCTAATTAGAGCCACCATCCAATTCATTATTTAGGAGTTAGAGACAATGATGTTTATATTTTATATAAACATTACATTATATATATTACAAACATTACATTGCATATATATATTCAATTCAATTCTATTGCAAATCTTGTGTGAATTTTGGGATACCCTATATAATTTATATACAATAAAATTTCCATGTAAAATGTACAGATTGGCAACTTTTCAAACTTTTTATTTTATTTTGAAATATGTATAGACTTAGAGGCTCAGTGCATGACATTCGTGCCCTGGGGGTAAAAAGTCCCTCAGCCCAGCCTGCACCCTCTTGCAGTCTGGGACTCCTCGGGGGATGTCTGCAGAGTGGAGCTAAGCCAACAGGCAGACATCCCCCAAGGGGTCCTTAGCACTGCTGTGAAGGCAGGAGAGGCTCCCACCACTGCCACTGTGCTCACAAGCCATGAGGCTGGCTTCTGGCTGAGTGGTGCTCCCCCTATGGGAGCACACTGCCCATTAGGGGGCAGCTCCTGCATTGAGCATCTGCTCCCTGGTGGTCAGTGCACATCATAGTGACTGGTCGTTCCACTGTTCAGTCACTTTGCGTATTGGCCTTTTATTATATAGGATACACAGTTCTTTGCAAAGATAGTTCAGAGCATCCCATATAGAATTCACCCAAGTTCCCTCAATAGTTATGTCTTACAGAACTATAGTGTAATACCAAAACCAGGAAATTGAGTTAGTATGAAGCCTGCATAGAGTTCTATGCCATTTTATCACACGACCAGGAGTTGATGAGATTATGTAGATTTATGTGAGGGCCACCACAATAAAGACACAGAACTATTCTCTCCCCTCATAGATTTCCCCCTTAGAGTCACAGCTATTCTCTCCCTTTGACCACCTTAATCTCTGACAATCACTGATCTGTTGCTTGTCTCTGTAGTTTTGTGAATTCCAGAATGTTCTATAAATGAAATCACACAGAATGTGACCTTTTGAGACTGGCTTTTGTCACTCAACATACTGCCCTTCAGATTCATCCAAGTTGTCATGTGTTTGTTCTCTTTTATTGCTGAACAGTATTTCAATCTAGGCTTATTTATATATTGAACTTACCTATATCAACTTATGTAATATTGAGGCTAAGAAAACACAAATACCAAAGTGGGAGTACTGAAATTAGACAAGGATAATAAGCTAACCTTAGTGAATGATGGCGTAGTCACTATGGTTAC
The DNA here is from genome assembly GCF_000327345.1 of Myotis davidii. Lineage (NCBI taxonomy): Eukaryota > Metazoa > Chordata > Mammalia > Chiroptera > Vespertilionidae > Myotis > Myotis davidii. The sequence continues at coordinate 7,074,288 of NW_006290306.1, forward strand.
ATTTCAGAACTGGCTCTGAAATTCCTGGAATCCAGGTTAAAAAACAGAACATGATAAATGGCATGGCTGTCATTATCGGAAAGGAGGACGCCTGCCAGTTCTGAGAAGGAGAGAGCTTTTCTCCTGGTGTTAAATATAAAAGGAATACCTCAGGAGAAGTTTTACATGGGCCATATTGATATAATGGATAACATTCTCGGCAATATTTCTACAGCAAATGCAAGCCTGGGTTTACTTAGCTGGCTACTTTTCATTGTAACTATCAGTGCAATACAAGACAAAGAGCAAACTACTAAAATTTAGCTCCTTAAAGCCAACCAAAGGACATATCATGTGACTACAACTTCAATACAGATTAAAGAAGGCTGGGAGGCGGGGAGGCTCCTGTGGTGAGTACTAATGTGACCCAACATCTATTTCTGGTTCTTTTCCTTTTTTGTCTCCTTATGAATGAATGTGGCCATATGACCAGTTATGACCAATGAGTTGTGAGTATGGTAGATTATATTTTTAAAAGAAGGTTCCTCCTAAAATGTGTCACTGACATTTTTTTAACAAGAAGTTGGGTCTAAACAGCATGGGTGATGTTTAGAAGTCATGCTGTTAGCATCCATTAGGCCATCAATCCCTTCTCTTCCTGGAAACTTATTGAGTTATTATTACATAAAAATTATTGTGAAGCTAATTACATCATATATGTAGTAGTAATTGACAACAGAGAAATGTCCCTGAGATTTGTTTTTAAGCTATAAATACCAAATATTCTGTAAAGATACCATGAGGAGTAGTCAATATAATTATGATTTGTTTTAACTTTTTCAATTAGAGCTACTTTAAGATATAGAGAGGAGATCTTTATTAGCACAGATCTTCCTTTTATTCATCCCCAAACTAAATTATTGGTTGAACTTTGCCTTTATAAATATGCTTCAAAAATAGTATGTGTATAATGAAAGACAAGCTAGGTTGGAGTAGATATCTATGTTGACAAAAGGAAGGACTCCGCTGACATTGAACATGAAGCACTTTAACGATGACAGAACAGATGTCTGCATCCACCTTTGAAATGAGAAGTAACTGGGCAGAATCTTCATAGAACTGATGCTAACTTTATTAGTGTTTGGGGAGAAAATGAAGTATACTGAGCCCTATCAGGAGTACAAAAAACACACACAAGGAAAACAAAATACTATAATGTATAAAAAATACATTTTTTTCATTTATTCATTCATTCATTACCAGCTAGCTAATTCATAATAATTTATTAAGGATTTGTAACTGTTGTCAGTTATTCCAGCTGCTAGGATTAAGAAGACTATTAAGGGTTGGCCACTGCCTCAAAGAATTTATGTTCTAAGTAAGCACATTATCTAATAATATAATATGATAAATACGATTCGAGATGCATGATTACAGAGCAGAAGGATACCATATAAAGGGATATGCTCAATGCCAGTGCAAACCTAGTTAGCCAGAAATTACAGCATGAGCACTAGTAAGAACAGAAAGGTGCAACCCCAAGTGGAGTGGCCTGTGTACCCCTGAGGTACAGTCATCAGTGGCTGTCAGAGTGTGATGGCAGTAAACATTGGGAACATCACCTTGACCTTCTTTGCTGTAACTCCACACTTACCAAGCCGATCAACAAGATGGATTCTATGGCTAGCACTTCCACACAGATTAAAAAAGGGTGGGGCGGGGGAGGCTTCAATGGCCAGTCTTAGCTTGACCCAACATCTATCTTCACTTGCAGATCTGTTTATGGGAAAGCAATGGTGATGGCCATCCCAAAAGAAACAGCCCAGTTCTCTTGACATTACATTTCTCATTGTAAATTTACATTCTTGTGAAAATACATTCTCAGGGAGTTTGACTACTGTGTGTCTTCCTCCCCCGCTTCTTCCCAGAGAAACATCCCCTCTTTGTCTGCTGAATACATCAAGCCTCTTAGATGAAAGCAGAGCTTCAGACCCAGAACCTTGGAAAATTCATCAAAGCAAATACCACCTTGTTTCCCTGATGACACCTCTGATCGCACAGCATGTCCTTCTTTCTCAGACATCTACAGCTACATGTGATTATCATAAATATTTCACTCACAGTTCATTCATACTCTCACTGTGAGGTCGTGATTGAAGTTAGCTGACACTGGGAACATTCTTGCCCAAGAACAGTTCTTCTCAGTGCAACTGGCTCCTCACATCCCTCTGAACTGGCCCCATCTCAACCATAAAACAAAATTCAGTCCTTTCCATTCTCACCATAAAGCATCCCCTTGCAGCGAAATTGCCTTCAAGCAACATACTGGTAGATGTTAGCAATGATTTCATAGGGAGAGTCTGTGTGCAAACTGAAAGGGTTAACTGGAGAACACAAGGCTTGAGCCTTACAAAAATCTAACAAATGTCAAAGGGAAACTCATTCAGCAAGCCCGAGCCCTGTAAAAACATGTACCCCTTGAGTGAATATCTTACAGGAACTTCTGAGACCACAACTCTCGCACAGCCCAGGTACGTGCGTTAACAAGAAGCCGCCTACGGCACGGTCCAGGTACAGATGTCAGCAAAAGCCTGCAGCTCTCCCTGGGCACATAACAAGCCTGCTCCCTCCCCATTTAGTGGTGACTTCTTTCTCGAACCCGGCCCATCTGCACCCAAATGCCTTGGATAAATATCATTTTGATTACACTGAGCCTTGAGTTGGTTCTGGGAGACCCCAGCCCAACTCTGAACCTTTCACAAACCACACAGAAAAACCACTTACCTTTCACTTGTTCCTTATTTTTGTCCCCCTCAAGCTTCTACTTTGGCTGTGTCCAAAGATGTCTTTACACCGTCTGATGGATGCAGTCCTCACCATGCTCTCTGCCTTCTAAAAGACAGCACTCATGACCCTTTAGCTGCTCCCACATGCCTGCTGTGGACAAAAAAAAAAAAAAAGGGCTACATGCTAACCTGACCACCTCAGGTAAGGCCTGCATGACAGCCTTGCAAACTCACTACAAAGGATAGTCTGAACTTAAAAATCTTTAATTAAAAAGCAGTCAGGTCCTAGGCCAGTCTCTTCCTTGACAAAGATCAACTTTGATCTTTGCTGAACCTATTGTCTTTCATCTAAGATAACATACCTGTGAAATGTCAGGGTAACTTGTAACTTCTCTTTTTCCGGACCCCTCAGGGCACAACCAAATGCACCTGGGCACCCGGATAGAGACCACAAATTCCTTCATTGTTATTGTTATGTTCATTGTTGACTGCTAATTACCCTGTACCCACCTGAGTAAAAGAAGTGTGTGTCTTTCATTTTACTTTTTATCAAATCCCAGACGTTTCCCTGCTTTGCTTTCTCCTGCATCCTTAATCTATCACCAGTGGATTTCATGTAGCCCACTTACGTACCCTCCTTTGATTGTAATGTGTAAAACAAGGTGGAAATCTGCCATTCTCTGGAGCATTCTCACAATATGTTGAGATTCTGCTTCCTAGCAATTGTCGTCAGTTTGGCTCACACTCACAAAAATTCTTTACAGGTTTGAATGTTTTTTTTTACACCTTAACACTGAGAAGGTATGTCCAATCCCCTACCTGTCTTGATTCTCCCTCCAGGCCTTTCCTAGTCTAGACCAAATGTCTTTGTAGTGAATGAAACCCTCTCTGTCACATTTTGCTATGCATTCTCCTTCTCACACCCTGGTTTTCCTTGTATGACTTTGGATATCCCCAACTTATACTCAACTCACACCTGCAAAGAGAGGTATATTAATAGTTTTTTATTGCTGTGTGGTAAATTGCCACAAACGTGGCACCTTAAAATAACACAATTTCATTAGCCCACAGTTTCAGTAGGTCTGAAATTTGGGCATGACATGGCTGGGTTCTCTGGTCAGGATCCACTAGGATAAACTGAAGGTGTCAATTGGGGGATGTAGCCTCCTCTAGGCTCAGGGTCCTGTTTCAAGATCACTGATGTTAGCATCATTTATTCCATTGGACGTACAGAATGGAGTTTCTATCTTCCTTCAACCTGAGACTCAGAGAGAGCTCCTAATTACCAGAGGAGAGTCAGCTAAGGGAAAGTTTGAAGTATGGTAGCAATCATCTCAGGTAGAAACTATAGTTTAACTTTAACCCTGCGGTTTGGCTTCTGTACTTATTTGCTTTGTTTAACAATAGAAAAGTTATTTTGATCTTCTGAATTATATAAATCATCCCATTCGATTGAATGCCTTATTTATTGTAATGTGAATACCCTATCGGTTGTGGTCATCCTGGTTTTAGAAAGCACATTCCTGTGTACCTGGGAACCAGGACAGCACACCCCTGTCCCAGATTGCAATAAATGTGACTCTTTAATTTGACTTCTTGAGGCGTCCTTCTGTGATTCGCGGGGTACATTACAACAAGTTGAATTACAGATACGTTTAATTCCTGTGCAACAGAGTATTTTTGTGTGGTGCCCGGTCACTTCTGTGCACTAGCCTGGAGCAACTTCCAGGAGTCCTCTATTGCTCACCCTGCCCACGCACCTGTTGTTGTAACACATGGGTAGATAGCCAGGGCCATATTACAGTATGAATGGAATCATGGGATCCAGTACTGGAAATAGATGAGAAGAGAAGGAAGAAGAGTAGTTTTAGAATGTATGCAGCTGGAAGCTAGTGTGTGGAGAACACTTCACAAAATCAGAATCATAAAATTACAAGCAGAGAGTTGGTGATCAAAGCCTAATTTGGAGCAAAGTTTTCTACTTTTAGGAATACTTTTAATAAGGCAATATATTCTATTAAAATCCATAATACAATTTTAATAGAAATAAAACATTTAAAGCTTGAACACACCATTTAATTTTCAATTTGGAAAGATGTATGAGAATTTGGCTTGGATGTGTATCTTGCTTTGTCTAGTTTAAATTTATAGATTAAAATATTGAAGGAAAATTTGGATAAAAGTGAATAAAATATTAAAACTGTGATAAAGATGAGCAATGAAATAAACAGAAATGATTCTGATATTGAGAACCAAATTATAGCCCAAACATACACTACTATACCAAAAGTAGCAATTTATTAAAAGGAAGAGAAACATTTTAATATAATTAGTTAATAGTTTCTTGGAATTTCTGATAACCTAGTTAATGAAGAGAAGTGAGCTATGTATAAATACTGGGAGAAGACTTAAACTTCTTGTTGAAATTTTACAAAAGTTTCTGCCATGAATGAAGGACACCATAACAAGCACAAAGGTAATTAACATTGGACACTGCAGAGGGAAACTGGAAAATCCATGAGTGCTCACAGATATGGCAGAAACTTGACAGAGGTCCATCTAATTATAATAATAATATTAAAAATACATGAGAATTTAAATTCCATGAGAATTGCTGGATTTTATTTCTATTTTCTCTTTAGAAAATATTCCAAATTTGTCTTGAGAAGAGGTGATCAAAATGTATGCAGCCAAATCAGCGAAACACTGAACAAAAAGTTATTAGACATTTCAGTTTATTACAACACTGCAGGCCCAGTGCACAACATTCGTGCACTAGGGGTGAGAGGGAGGGGTAGTCCCTCAGCCCAGCCTGTGCCCTTTCACACTCCAGGAGCCCTCAGGGAATGTATGACTGATCGCTCAGGCCTGTGGTTGGCAAACTGAGGTTTGCGAGCCACATGCATCTCTTTGGCCCTTTGAGTGTGGCTCTTCCTAAGCCTTAGGAGTACCCTAATTAAGTTAATAACAATGTACCTACCTACATAGTTTAAGTTTAAAAAATTTGGCTCTCAAAAGAAATTTCAATCAGCGTACTGTTGATATTTGGCTCTGTTGACCAATGAGTTTGCCGACCACTGGCTTAGGCCCACTTCTCGCGGGGAGTGGGCCTCACCAACCATCAGCCTGGCTTGTACCTGAGCAGCGCTCCCTCTGTGGGAGCACACTGACCATCAGGGGGCAGCTCCTGTGTTGAGCGTCTGCCCCCTGATGGTCAATGCATGTCATAGCAACTGGTCATTCTGCTGTTCGGTCGATTTGCATATTACCCTTTTATTATATAGGATTCCTCTGACAACTAGAGTTCCTTCCTCTTTTTTGAATTCTTGTGCCGGCTTCCTAGGTTTGTGATCATGTTCCACTGCCTTATCAGATCTGTACTGGAAATAGATAAGCCTCATTGTTTTGTATCATCCCCTGAAAATAAAAGTCATTTGGATTTTTTAAATCTGCTCCTTTTTTTCCTATGGAAATCAGTGTCAACTGACTTTTCCCCAGATCTCCCAGAATTCCAGCAAATTGCATATTTTTTCATATTGTCATTCCAGAGAAAATGTCTGTCTATCTACTGCTGCAAAAAGACACAAGTCTAAAGTCCCAGTGTGATTCATTCCATCTTATCTTTCCCACAGACACCAACAAAATCCAAAATTAGTACACCTTTACTAATTCTTTCTACTATCCACAAATTGTTCTCTTGTGTGTTGTCCTAGATCAGCGATTTTCAATCCTTTTCATCTTATGGCCCCATAAACTAATTACTAAAATTCTGCAGCACACCAAAAAATAGTTATTTTTGCCGATCTGACAAAAAATCAGGTATAATTTTGATTCTTTCATATCAGATGGCTATTGCTGTGTTGGCTGTTATCATTTTTTCATTTGACAGTCTAAGGGAGAAAAGGTCAGTGCCCCTAACTAGATAGCTAGGTATTGTATGTTTTGAAAATTCTCATGTACACATTGAAAATCACTGCCCTGGATAGGATTAAACTTCTATATATTTAAAAAAGCTTTGCTCTGTCATTGACCTAATGACCACAGGCTCAAGCCTTGTACTTAGCTTTGTAGGGAGACTTCCTTATACAAATATCAATAATTTTCATAAGCTTATGAATGCTTAGTAACGTATTTATCAAGAGTTAAATGTTTAGAAAACTAGATTACTTTGAGAATTATTTTTCATAGCAACAGACAGGTAATCAACATGTCTTGCATTTGCTCAGGGTAAGAAGTGAAAGAATAAATGAGAACAAGTATGGGGAGAAAAACACAACCAACTTAATTATACCCAGCACTTAAGAATATTTTTAGTTATTTATTTATTTATTTATTTATTTCTAAATCTCACCTCCTATTGTTTGTTTTTAAAAAGCATTACCCCATGTGATAGTTTGCCATGATCAAGAATCAGAACCTTGCTTGACTGAGCTGTCACTACCTGTCTTGGTTTGCCACCATCCAGAATCAAAACAGTGTTAAAGTGTGCAGACTTCCCACTGTTTACTGAAATGACTTTCTTGTTAACCATGGCAAAATGTCCAGCTCTGAAAATACTCTGCCGAGAACCCCCATGAACTCACCACGACTCCAGTATAATGCACGTTTAGAAGGATTTCTGTGGGTCTTTGAAAATGTGTGGTTTGTCACCAATTGCCAAAAACTGACCTGCAGTGCTGTTTATCAGCACTAAATTATTTCAAGCGCTCTTCCTGCTAAAGCTTTTAATGTTCCGTGTGACTCCTTATGCTAATGTTATATTTATCACTGGCATTTCTGCTCCCACGAAACAAAACACATTCATAAAATCTGGATTTTGCACAAAGGTCGCTTTTTCTTCAATGTTGCATTTAGATGGATTCATTCTGAGTATTTCCTCTATATTCCTATAAATCTGATAGGGGGACTGTTTGGATGGATAACTCACTGCAATGAATCAGATAATGCGTTACACATTAAGGCAAAGTAAATTTAACCTACCGCTAGTAAAACGTGGATTTAGATGTGTGCGGTTTTTGTACAACATGCAATCTGTTGTGTTTGATCTCCTATTTGGAGGTGGGGGTAGACACAGTCTGTGCACAAACACACTACATGAATATGTGTTTATTCAGGCAAATAAATGATCCTTTTCTCTTTCAGCAGGCTCCTAACCCCACCCCTGATTTTAAGCAAGGCCAGGAGGTCTAGGTGGAGTTCGCTTACACTACAAGGTTCAGCCCTTCTACATATAATTCTAAAAGAAGTATTTACTGTAGAATTTGACTTGAGAGGAAAATGCACAGTTGATCTCTATTCATACTAAGGTCCACGATGTAGGGATATTGTGAATTCAGATAAATAACTTAGGATACTTTTGAAGACCAAATGCATAGTACTTTCAAATTGTAAGTATAGCCCCCTTTGAAGCTGTATTACCAATTATGCTAGTCTTGTTAAATATTGAATTGTAGAATTATGTCTAGGTTAAAGTGAATTGTTGGCTGAATCAGTTGAACTGACCAAAGGGGTTTGTCCAATTAAATAACTGAACTAGTCAAAGCAAAGTCCCAGAAGAAGAATTTGTTGACAGTTAAGTTACCCCAATTGGTTGAATTGTTTATGTATGTGAACATGTACTATTAAGAAGCAAAAAGCAAAATGACCTTGGGAATTAAATCTTAGCATCTTGATTGTACTGTTTTTGCATACTTCTTTACATACTCCATAAAATTCATTCACAAAGTTATTTTATGCATCCTTAAAGACAAGGGTGAGTTCTGATAAATATGTTGCTAGAAATGTGGTGATTTCATCATTGTGTGATAATCACAGAGTGAACTTAACACAAATCTAGATAGTATAGTTTACTAGACACCTAGGAAATATGGTAGAGCATATTGCTTCTAGGCTACCCACATCTCAGAAAGTTACTGTACTGAATATTGTAAGCAATTCTAACAAAATTGTAATCATTTGCTTATCTAAACATATCTAAACAGTAAAAACATGGTATCTGCAGTTTTTAAGAAAAAAAACTCACATGCCCAAGGCAACTTGCTTTTACATTCCTCTGATGTTATGTCTCTTTGGGTAGGACACACCCTCCCCCCCCTCACCCTCTGCACTACCACCACTGCCACCAACTTGTTCATGTTTTTCTGGCTGTTTTAATCAAATTATCTGTCATTAAGTCTATAGTTAGAGACATTTTCAGCAATAAAAACCTACTAAATGTCAACTATAATAATTGTACATTCTGAATCCTGAAAACTGGCAAATTAAACAACATTCATAACGGTCAGTTGTGAAATTCAGCTCATTCATCTATATATATAAAAGCCTAAGCAACCGTTACGACCAAACAACGAGAATGATCAGTTGACCAGTTGCTGTGATACACACTGACCACGAGGGGACAGACGTTCAACACAGGAGCTGCCTCCTGGTGGTCAGTGTGTTCCCATAGTCAACCTCCCACAGCCCCTCCCCCTGGCCAGCCAGCCAACCTCCTGCAGTCCCTCTCACTGGGCTCTGATCGAGGGGCTGGCTGGGCCACCCTCCCCTGTCCCCCCCC
>NW_006290306.1:7084089-7101246 GCF_000327345.1 Myotis davidii
CTATGTAAATTTTTAATTTTCTTTTCTGGATGATGCTGATTCTAATAATAGAACTGGTAATTTTTTTAAAAAAATCATCTGAACAGAATGTACACATCAAAATGAACTATATTGACTGCAGAGCAATCACGTTTGTCTGTTTGCAGCTAATGTTTAAAACCTTTTGGAAACTCATTTTTGGAAGGTTTCCAGAATTTGCAGCATGCTCTTGTAAGGAATCTTGATGATGGCCAGGGAAACCAGCTGAGTGTGTTGGTGAGACACACAGAACAGGGATTCAGTAACTAAAGGTAAGTCCTGTCAGACCCACTAGGACAAGGGAGGATTGAGAACTCATTGCGTGTCTGTCTCTTTCAACAGACTCATGGCTCACAAGTTCTTGGTATGTAGCAGGATTACCATGAATGATTGTTGAATTCCATGTTCTTAATTAAAGTCATGGTTAATGATTTTGATGACTTGAAATAAACCAAAATGATTCTACTTGCAAATATGCATAATTTTTTCTCATGCATGCATGCCATTGCCATACATAATAAATATGTGGAACGTACTATAAATTTTGGCAGAAGACTATTTTCTGACCCCATCCTCTCCTTGAAGTGCATTAGTCTTATGAGGATTATTCATGATTGATAGTTGGATTCATTTTCCAACTAGATACCTGGATCCACATGAACGCTTTAATATTTTAACCCCTTAAAAATGTAATAAAAAAACCTGTCATGGGTAATAGGTTGCAACAGAGTGCTTAAGCATCTTAAAGACAGTCTCTCTGTGATTTTAAATTCCAGTTCCTCTGGATTTGAGTTATGTAGTTAACTTAGCAGAGGATGGTGTGTGTTAAAAAGACAATCTTAATAAATATCATAATCAACACCAACAACTAAAGCATCCTTTGTTTTATGTTAAAATACTAAAATTTTTTTCTTTCAAGAATAATACACTGGAAACAATGAGGTACAATTTGTAGTTTCCTTCAATTAATTAGCTGATTTCTCACCTCCTTTTGTCAGTTTATTTGCATTTGCTGTTGTTTCAGCTTTTTACTTACTGTCTTTTATGTATCAAACAAAAATAATATAACATTTTGAACAAAGCTAGATTGCTAGGGCAAAATAACACAACAAGCTTTATTATCAATTGGATATTTTCCGGTGATCCTAAAAATGTAAAATTAGCAATCATGAAAGTTGCTCGCCTTTAGCATGTTCAAGATTTATATTTAAAGAATTAGAATGCTTTCCCAGATGTAATTCAGAATCAAAAGTTCTATTACACTGATAAATGTGATTTTCCACTTCAGGCAAGTTCCTTTTTTCTAGCCTGTGTTTTATGTGGCTGTTTGTTACTGAGACAAACAGAATGGCTAAATCAATACAAATGGCCCTCAAGGCCTAGAGAGACCACAAGAAAGTGTAGCATCATTAAACTAAATTACGGACAAGCACTTAAGGAGACAAATAAGTGTTTTGTTACCATAAGTCCTGATTTTTTTTTTTTTATGGTGAGAATGATTGAAAATGTTTACAAAACATGCATGGTACCAGGAACAAGGCTTCTGTGGCAGTGTAGTAATAGTTAGGTATAACTTAGTTGTTATGGCGGTTTTAATCAGATAGGGAAGTATAATAAAGAAGCAGAACTCAAATAGTTTTTTCCTGAGCCATGATTGCTACCTGGTAGTAGGATTAATGTAATAAATATAACTCAGAAGAAATAATCAGGGAGATGAGAATCAGAAGAGCAATGAGACTAGAGAGAGAACATGGGTTACACGTGAGCTATGAGTTGAGCTAGGAGAAGGCTGACACTGAATGAGGTAAAAATAAAATCATACTAAAACAGTCTCAATCGGGGTTTCTCTTTCTGCACTGCAGGAAAATGCTCTCTGAAGCCCAGGCTTATTTCACAAACTCCCCTTCAGCCGATGAAAACAAAAACAGAGGGACTAAGCTCAATATTTTACAATTTGAATACAGGCCCAGGAGATAGAACCCAGGACACGATCTTTAAAAAAAAAAAGTTTTTGGAAAAATAAATGTAAAGAGGAAGAAGACTATATTGACTAAGGTATTTTCAACTCAGAAGAGCTCAGGACATAAACAACCTGTGATGTACTGGTGTATATGTATAGCAAGGTTTCAAGGTCCTTTTGTTCAATGTGGCTTCATTATAATGTGGATGAGATGCTGTAGGAACTTAACCTTGTTTATATCAATCAGACTATGGCAAAATGGTTTTCATTATATGTTGTTTTCCTGGAGCTCCAAGAGCCGATCAAGCATGTTAAGTGAAGACTTACTATACTGTATACTCCATGCATGGCAGTTGGAGCAGTGGTCAGTCTATACAGTAGATTAAAATTGTCCCTGAAAATAAAATGAAATAAATTAGCTCGATTAACTTTTTTTCTGTGCGGTACTTAAGTTTAATATGAGAAAAAATGTCCACTTGCATTATAAAATAATGATATTGTTTAAGGTTTTTTACCCAAAGCCTAAAGTAAGACAGTTTTATACAGAACATTTTATATAAATGACTTTCATGATGAAGATACAGAGATTTGAATTTTAACATAAACCCTCTCTTGAAACTTCAAATTCTTTATAGCCTTTGTGAAAGATAGGATTCAGCACAAGGTTATTCTTGCTTGTCCATACCAGCTCCTAGAGTCATGAATTTAGAGGAATCATTTTATATACATATTTGTCACCACCATTGTTATTTTGACAGATTAAATGGAAATTGAAGAGATGACTTTTATCTCACTAAATCAAAAGCATTTTTTATCTGTTATAAATGACATTGAGCTACAGTTCTGCAAAGCACATTATAGTGGCTTGCGACTTTTTGAAAAAAAATATATTCTATGGGCTTACTAGTACTGAAAATTTGTCTTCAACATAGCAATACTTTTACATGTAAAAAAAGATGAAACTCAAAGAAATGAAAACAGAGATAAATAATTTTTATTTGTCCTTTGACAGCTGTTGTAGAGATAGATTCTAGTGCTCACACATACGTGTTTCTACACTCTTTTTAAGTCTCCGGAAGGGTTCATTTTTGTTATCTTGCCACTAGATATCCCTATGCAATTGGTTCTGGTCAGAAAGTTGTGATCTGAAGTGGGCATGGGTCACTTATATTTTATCAATGAAATGATAAAACATTTCATTGCTGGTACGAATCCCTCAGTATTATTTCTCTTTTCTATGATGCAACGGAAGGAGACTCATATTCTAAGGCTGAAACCATGATTTGAAGAATCACGGATCAGCAAATCACTACTTGGCGGAGAGTTGCCTGAGAGAGTTACCTGGATGCATAGGGGATGAGCAAGAAATAAACCTTCAATTTGCTGATTTCTCACCTTCTTTCATTAGATGATTTGTATTAATATTTCAGCACAGCCTAGCATGTGCTAACAAATCCAACTTTACACAGCACTTTTTGCTGAATGATATTTCCATGTAGAGTCTAATATAAAAGTATTTGTGTTTTGAAGTGCTATGAAATTGAATTTCCCAAAGCTTATTAGAAGCTGAAGCAAAACTAAATAATAAAAGTGAACATGACCAAATTTAGTCAAAATAGAAGTCACATCTTGATGCAACAATTTGGAATATGAAAGGATGGTGCCAGTTAGTGCTTCAAATATTGTGTGTTGGCCACTATCATTCTCTTAGAAAAGAATCTTCTACCCATATAAACAGAACTTTTGTGAGCAGTACATTTTACTATGTCAATATTCTATAACAGCCAGCATCTCTGATTTACAGGGTATTATAGTTGGCAGAGGGATATGAAGAGAAACCCTGAGGGTAATGTGTGGGTGTCTTATTTCTGGAGGGCAGGAAGTGACAAATACAGCCAAGGGAAACTCGCCCCCTGCCAGCAATCCTTGGGGACGTTAGCGGAATTCAATTTTTTAAAAATAATAATGTTACTATTACTTTTTTAGCGCATTTTAATGCCAGCAATCCTTGGGGACGTTAGTGGAATTCAATTTTTTAAAAATAATGTTACTATTACTTTTTTAGCGCATTTTAAAGTAGCTATTTTTTTAAAAAAGAAATGTTTCTTTCCTGAGAATGAAATATTTTTCAGAGTGGAATTTTTTTTGTAGAATCTGTCTTCATTTGGGAGCATTTATACTTATGAGAACAATTGGGAGGGTTGGGAAGTTTTAAAAACCACGAGAGATCTGACTTTTGAATATCAAACTTGGTTGGTATTCAAAACATAGTTGGTTGATGTTCTTAATATCTTGTGAAAGCATATTTGTTGGAAAGTTATGAGATGGTGACATAACTGGTAATCCCTCATTAGCATCGCATTAGTGTTCTCAGTGCCTTCTATTGTTGGCCTTAGGCTGTTCCCCTTCATCACCTCTTGTGTGGGAACATCAACATTCTGAAATTGATGAACTAAAAGCAAGGGGAATATCTTTACCTTGTTTTACATTTTTTAAGGTTAAGATTATGTTTGTGCGCATGTTCATATATAGGTTTATCGGTGGTACTATGATCATAGAGAAGAGGAACAAAAATTTTTATTTTTATCTCTATCTTCACTCTAGAATATGCTTTTTTTTTCTTTCTCCCTTCTGTTTTTATTTTTTAAATTTTACTTTATTGTTTAAAGTATTACAAATAATAGTACATATGTCTCCTTTTTTTCCCCACTGACCTTCCCCCGGCCTCCCCGGTAGAAACATTTTCAGAGTCATATGTTGTGGTAGGCAAAATAATGCTCCCCTTAAAGTGGCCGCATCCTTAACCTTAGATGCTGTGAATATACTCTCCTACCTGGCAAAGGGGAATAAAGGTCTCTCATGGTGGAATTAAGGCTGCTAATCTATTAATTTTAAAATAGGGGAGATTATTCTGGATTTACTGGATGGCCCTAAGGTATTCACAAAGGTCCTTGAATGTGGAAAAGGAGGACAGAAAAGAGAGTGCTATGATGTGAGAAAAGCTCAACCTGCTGTAGAAGAAAGGGGCCATAAGCCAAGGAATGCTAATGGGTTTTAGAAGCTGAAAAATGCAAGGAAATGGCATCACTGTGAAGCGCTCCAGGAGCCCTGATCGGTTTGGCTCAGTGGATAGAGCGTCGGCCTGCGGACTGAAAGGTCCCAGGTTCGATTCCGGTTAAGGGCATGTACCTTGGTTGTGGGCACATCCCAGTAAAGGGTGTACAGGAGGCAGCTGATCAATGTTTCTCTCTCATCAATGTTTCTGACTCTCTATCTCTCTCCCTTCTTCTCTGTAAGAAATCAATAAGATATATTAAAAAAAATAATAAAATAAAAAGCTCCAGGAAAGAATGCAGCCCTGCTGACCCATGATCTTAGTAGAGTGGGACCCGTGATAATTTCTCACCTTCAGGGCTGTCAGATAATACATTTGTTTTTTAGGCTGGTATGTTTGCTGTAATTTGCTACAAATGCAATAGAAGTCTAATTAACATATCTTTAATGATGCATTAGAAATAAAAATCTAAGAACCACTGTTCCTTAAATCTTTGAGAGAACACTGAGCATAGTAATCAACATAATTTCAATCAAAACCACCAATAACAATAACCATAACAAAAAATATGAACAAATTTGAGTAAAAACACATGGGAATTTTATTGGAAATAAGCTCACTCTCCAGAATGCAAGCATTTGGGGGAGTGAAATCTAATTCTTGAAAGAAGTGGAAGAGGCTAGCTGTCCTCTGTGCTGAGGCTTGCTTAGATGCAATTTTTCTGGGAAGCAGAAATGAACTAGATTTTCTTATGAAGTCCTTCTATGCTCACAAGTCTATGATTGAAGGATAAATCATAACAAGCCAGGATCTTAAAAGGTCAAGTTAAAGTTCACCACTGAGTTGGACTGGCTCGCAAGCTGAAAATGTTATTTAATACCGAGGCAGATTGTAAATTTGCCAATCCAATCAGATTCTACTTTGATGTTATGCTTCTTGATTTGTAGGTTCTGGTTTATGGCAGTTCATATTTATTTTCTCATGTATTTTCCTTTCTTCCTTTTTATAAAATTCTTGGAATTGCTACTTCTGCATCCTGCTTAAGCAAGTTATTCACTCAAGCCAATCTGCTAGTTTCCGCCATCATTTGGTTCCAATTTCAACTCCATTATTGTATAAAATTTCATGTTTACAACATTCTAACCCTATGTTAAGAATAACAGCTTCAGTCACCAAGGCTTATGGCTCCTTCAACATTTCCAAGTATGACAAACAGTCATAAAAAAGACATGCACATTTTAAACTGTATTTTGTGGCACAGTAACATTCCTCTAACTGAAGATGGGATTTTTATTCAGCACAGAGGCCACTGCAGTGATCCCAAGTGCTTAGGAAAGACCCTGAAGATAGAGTCTTTTCAAGTCAGTTAAAAACTGGGTAGGAAAAGGAAATTAAATGAGGCAAGATATTCACTTCAGTCTTAAAACCTTATTAGAATTTAAAGACTGTTGAAGAAGTTTAGGGAATTATGCAATGATAAATAGGATTTAGTACAAAATTTTAATTACCTAGTCTTTTGAGATTATGTTCATTGCTAAATCAACTAATTGGAGTAGATCAGAAGAGATGGTTAAACAATTAATCCTGATTTTCTTCAATGTATTCTCTCTTCAATTAGCATTTGAAAATATCTGGATTTTTGGTATGCATAGGTAAAAGATCAAAATGGTCTCAGAGTATTTCACCATTAAAATAAATATTTTGGTGTTAAGGAAGTGGGAGCTCAAATACTTTTAGATATTTTTTTCCTCTTAAGTCAGGTGAGGAGAGGCAGCTATGAAAGGAGAATTGGAATGAGAATAAAAAAAATAGAAATCTCATCACTGCTTTGTCACTAAAGAGTGTTACATTGGAGTAATTACTCTTACTTCCTGGTCCTTAGTTTTCATGAGTATAAAATGAAATCTTGGACTGTATTAATCCAATTACTAAAGAAAAAAATTGAGACTTTTCCATAGACTTCTGTATAGACAATGATGATGTATGAATAAATAGAAGAAATGTACAGAATTTATAATCTGATTGCCCTTATTGAATAAATAGTATTCATCTAACTGTTATGAATCATCATAACATAATATTAAGGCAATTTAATATTAGCAAGTATATGCACTGTACCTAAAAATATAGGCTTTCTAGGATTTCAAAATTTAAGTTCCTACAATAAAAAAAATTTCAGAACTTATTTTTTAAAGACTATTTTAAAAGAATATACAGTTGATGAAAAATTTAAGAAGCAATTTTAACATAAAAAAATCAAAATACTTGTAGTAGCTCAAAATCCAGAGTTGTAAAAATGATTATTTAAAATTGATTTATTAAATTACCACCTTATAAAGAGGACGTTTACCAAACCACTTTTCAGAGTGCGCTCTAGAGATGTGCATGGGATTTCTAGTTTATGAGACAAATTTTGAAACAAAGAGAAAATTTGCTTTAAAAAAATTGATATAAAATGTCTTGTTGTTTTCTTTTGTTTTAACTGCTAGTATAGAGCAAGCCATAATTACACCTAGATGACATATCAGAAGAGAGAATACTTTTGAGTCATCCAAATACCCAGAGTTCAAGCATTTGTTAAAGAATGTAAGTCAGCCCAGCCAGCATGACTTAGTGGTTGAGCATCAGCCTATGAATCAGGAGGTCACAGTTTGATTCCCATTCAGGACACATGCCTGGGTTGTGGGCTCAGTCCCCAATGTGGGGCATGCAGGAAGCAGCCAATCAATGATTCTCTTTCATCGTTGATGTTTCTATCTCTCTCTTCCTCTTTCCTCTCTGAAATTAATAAAAATATATATTTATATATAAAAAGAATATAAATCTGAACTTTTGTTTTATTCTCCTCTTTTCTTCTTTCTCTCTTTTTCTTCTCACCCCACCATTTCTCTTCTTTTAGCTCTTCTATTCCTGTTTGTTCTATACCTATTATTTTGTACCTTTCTTCTATCACACAT
The DNA here is from genome assembly GCF_000327345.1 of Myotis davidii. Lineage (NCBI taxonomy): Eukaryota > Metazoa > Chordata > Mammalia > Chiroptera > Vespertilionidae > Myotis > Myotis davidii. Next base: position 7,092,080 of record NW_006290306.1, read on the forward strand.
TATCTCTTTTAAATCCTATTTTATTTCAGAAGTCCCCTTCTATCTCATTTTCTCTCTTATCACTCTTCCTTCCAATTTTTTTCTCTTCATTATTATTTACTCATATTTCTAGTGTTAGGCCTCACCAAACCCTCCTATTGACAAGAGAATATGCCATTTTTCTCCTTCTTGATAGAGTCCTAATGAGACCCATATGGTTTATCCTGTTAATTCCTGACCATTTAGTTTTCAGTCACTTCCTTTCACCTTCAGATGCCACTATTGATTATTCCTTCCAAGCCCTCATCATGCCTCAATAACATACTCAAGTGGAATAATTCATTAGTCTTATTCCATATCCTCAAAGAATCTTTTTCCCAAATCCTCAGAGGCTTCTTATTAGTGAGTCCTGATTATTAATATCTCTAGAGTTGACCTGGATATGATTTTAGTTACTTCTCAGTAATTAATAAACATGGACATTTAGCCACTTCTCTTAGTAACAGATGAGATGTTCCTCTCCAGCTTTGTAAACTATCTCCAATAAATTCTTCAATTTGTTTTCTGTTGGCCTATATTAGTCAAGACTGTCTGTTGAAAGTGAGAAATCTACACTCAGACAACATATATCATAAGAAAGAAAAAGTGTTGCCTCAAATAACCAGCAGTTCAAAGGAAGGTTCTCTTCATACTCAGTCAGATCCAAGGTATCAGTGATGTCATCAGGTTGCTGCTCTCTCTTTTTCTCCTTCTTAATTTCTCAATTCTGCATTCTTTATATGTTTACCTAATATCTGCTCACTGTCACATAGACTGGATTTCTGCATTATAATAATTCCAAGTCATTATTCTATAAACCAAAAATGCAAAAGTAGTCTCTTGCAGCTTCAACAGAAATTTGAAGACATAAAACCGCCCTTAAGTTTATGCCTAGCTCTTAAAAATTCAGGAAGATATGGTATGGTGTGTGGCCCAGTCTAAATAATACAAACACTCCAACATTATTATAAATAGAAGAGATGGGAGGCTATGGTACAGAGCCTTAATTATAATCCTTAAGAAACCTATATGACATCGAAGAAGTATTCCCAAAGGGAGGTAGGAAAGAATTCTAAACAGACAAAAATTATACTTGGAGTGGTACAATCTACATAGACTCTTTCAAAATAATACAATTCTAGGGATAACCCTTATAAAGTCCAGAACTAGTGAGCTGTGGTAGATATCAGAAGATTCCAGAAAACCAGTTAAATTTCAACAAATAGAAAGGTTAAGTATAGATTGCATAACTAACTTAACTAATCTCCTTGAAGGTGTCAATTTTTCAAAAAAAATTTCTTGATTTTAGAGAGAGAGAGAGGAATTGAGAGACAGAGAGAGACATTGACTTGTTGTTCCACCTACTTATGCATTTTTTGGTTAATTCTTGTATATAACCTGACGGAGAAGCAAACCCGCAACCTTGGAGTATCAGGATGATGCTCTAACCAACTGAGCTATCTGGCTAGGGTGGGGGGTGTCAATTTTTTAAGTGACTTTATTAAATTAGGTTTGAATTCATATTATTTTTTTATGTCACATATGATTAAGAATAAATTTACATGTATTAGTGGATCAAAAGTTGTATTTTGTGGCTTTTCTTTTCTTTCCAATATTTGTTCTTTCTCATCTAACACTTACATTCTTATTTGGGATTCTACTGTAGCTCCAATTTTAGTCTAAAATCTTAATCTGTAACAGTCCCTGCCGTAATATATCCCATTTCACTAAGAATAAAGTCTTGCCCGAAATATAGCCTCATGTTGTCTCACTCTGACTACACTGGCCTCCCTTAAAGTTCTTCAAACACGCCAAGCACACTCCCACCTCAGGGCCTTTGCACTTATTGTTCTTTCCTTCTGGGACACTCTCCTCCCCATAATCACATGGCTTATTTTCTCACATAATAAACATCTTTGCTCAAACATCCCCTTTTCAGTCTATGTAAAACAAACAAATGGAGAAAATACTCTCTACCCCATTAATCTATTTGTTTTTTCCATAGCACTTTTAACCGCCAAACACATTATATTTATGTTTGTTTACTTTCCCTTTACCCACCCACATGTGAGTTACTTGACAAGAAAAATTGGTTTGTGTGTTGCTATAGTTCAGCACCCAGGACAATACCTGGCATATTGTTGGTTTGTAAAACATATGGGCTGGGCAGGAAGCAGGTGGAGGGGGGCAATGGGGTACACAAAGGGGGAACATCTGTAATACTTTCAACAATAAAGATTAAAACAGATTTGAAGGAAGAAAAAAATGAATAAATTGTCTTATCACCAAGACACAAATGTGGGCTTATGACACAGACCTATTTGGTCAGATATCATATCTCCTACCCAGAGTAATGTTTTGAGAATGGTCATGAAACCTATATCAAATAAATGGTATGTATTTACAGTAAAGAAGTGACACTACAGGGGAAAAAAAATCCAAATCAAAGCAATGAGATTAATGAAGAGAACATGCTGAACAATAATCTAGCACAGAGATGATGAGGAGCATGATGACTCTAATAATCTTTCCCCTTTATTTTTATGCCACTTGGAGCTTGAAATTTTTTCTTGAAATTTAAAATATCCTGAAGTCCTTGATTTTTCTTTCCAAAAGTGCTTGCACCACGATCAGTAATTAATGTGCATGTCAATTTTTAAAACTATAATTTGTTATACATTTTATAAAGTTCGCTTATTAGGAAGATGATACCATATCACTGTTTTTAGTATATATGAATTCTAGTATATATTTGCATGATATATTTATTCAGATCATTTAATGATAGGTCATTAGTAATGACTTAAAAATTGAGGAGACATCAAAACATGGCTAAATATGATGTCCTTGCACATATCCCACTCTCAGCAGCAGTTTGGAGACATCGTTGAATGAAAGTGCCTTGGTGGGAGTTGTGAGATCCAGTACCACACGCTAATGCACTGGGAGTCTCTCATACCCATGCATTGGGTAATAGTCATACTGACCTCAATCCTGACTACAGACCATTCAGTGGCCTGTGAACCAGCTCCAAGCCCTCTTGTGCATTGCTGGTGGGATAGTAAATTGGTACAGCTACCATGGATAGCAGTATGAAGGCTTCTCAAGAATTAAAAATTGCACTACCTTGTGATCCAGCAATCCCTCTCTAGGTACATATCCAAAAGAAATGCAATCAGTATCTGCAATTTCATATTCATTGCAACATTATTCACAATAGCTAAGATACAACGTAAAGATGAAACAACCTAAAGATGATTGTGTGTGTGTGTGTGTGTGTGTGTGTGTGTGTGTTCCTGCCATTTGTAACAACATGGATGAACTTGAGAGCATTAGGCTAAGTGGAATAAGTCGGATAAGGAAAAAACAAATATTGTACGAGGAATCTTACTTGTGGAATCTAGAAAAGCCAAATTCAGAGAAACAGAATAGAACAGAGGTTGCCAAGCACTTGGGGTTGGGGTAAATGGGAAGATATTTATCAAAGGTACAAATTTTGTTATGAGATGAATAGTTCTGAGGAGCTAGTGTAAAGCACAGTGACTATAGTTAGCTATACTCTATTATATACGTGAGAGTTGCTAAGAGAGTAAATTGTCCTCACCACACCAAAAAAAGAAGGTAATAATGTGAGGTGAGGGAGGTGTTAATAACTAACCTTACTGTGACAATAATTTTACAATGTATGTGTATCAAATTTTAGAAAAAAATGAGTGCATTCTGTATATAACATAACTGTTACAAATCTGTCATTATGCTAGTACCCCATCTCTTAATAGATCCACAGAATCTCAGATGGAAGGATCCAATCCTCAAGTTTAACCATTTTATTTTACAAATTATGACACTAAGATTGGAGAAATGTAATAATCTAACTAGTAAACAAAAAGTCATATATGATTTATGTTATTTAAGTCTTTTCATAAGCCTAGTAGAATTTCAATATTTGCACATTCACAAATAGAAATATAGCTATGAAAATAAAACCAAATTAGCAGTCAGTGTGACCAAAGATTTTGTAGCAGGTGCAGCCCTTAAATTTATCTTATCTCCATTCCATGTGGTTTAACAAGTGCAAAACCCCCAACTATATTCAGCCAACACATCCTAATACAAGTGAGTGAAAATACCTTATTTTTCCATGAATAAGATGCTATTTTTTCCAAAATTGTTAGACTGAAAATCGAGGGGCATCTTATACACAGAAGTCAGCCAAGGAGGGGGCCATGCGGATGCATAGCTGCCCATACCTTATCAAACAGGCTTCGTCCAATCACGAGCCTTATTGTTACGGATATCAGCTGATGCCATAGGAGGTGGAGAGTGTGCAGATGCAACAGGGACCAGAGCTTTCTGAGCCCATAAAGATTTCAAAAAATAAAAATAAATACTGGTACTTGATTGTCTTACTCTGCAAAATTCAAACTGAATGTAATCAGCTGTGCAAAAGAGCATGGAAATAGAGCTACAGAGAGAAAATTTGGACCTCCTCTCACTGAGTGTATGATCAGACAGTGGAGAAAACAGGAAGAACAACTCCCTGAGATGCCTAAAAAGCAGAAGGCCTTAAGAGGAAAACCAGCAAAATAATGATTTCTTAATTTGGGGTTAGAAAAGTGGGGGTTGTCTTATACCTGGGGGTGTCTTATACATGGACTCAGCATGAAAGGTCAAGATCAATACCAGGAAATTGGTGGCATGACTACTGTTAAGACATGTTGGCCTAAGTGACATTCAATCATAACAGAGATAAGGCTTGACTTATTCATCTTGGTTAATTTGGTTCAGTGTTCTTAAAATGTGACCTAAAATAAATAAAATGTGACGTAGCCTTTCCCGTTAGTGTCTATTTATGTGAACTTCCAGGCCCAAACAGTACTTAGAAACAGAGATTGTAAATTGCCAACCCCATATATATAAATTAGCACAAATTAGCATCTCAGTTAATTTACTTACAAATAACAATTAAGAAAATATATTTGAAAATGGGAGAGATATCCATGTATAATTTTAGGCATGGTTGTAGCATCCTTATTTATAGGTTTTAAGATCTTCCTTAGGGAGGTTACATAACATTTTATTTTATGTACGGTTAAAAGTCAGACATATGTTAGGTTTTTAATATAACAGCTCTATGAATCAAGACCAATAATTACCTTTTTTTTCTCTTACAAATATAGAAACTGAGATACAAAATAATAGTTTAAGGTCACTATTCACTGCACCCCACAGAATTATTATAGTTTGATTAAATAAATATAGTTAGAATGTACTATGTGGTGGTTAAAATTATTGGAATTTTTTTTTAATTTTCCAAATATATACTAAGATTCTGCTATGTCTAGGTATGGTTCTGAAGCCAGTGTACAGCAATTAAAAACAGCAACACACAGATAAGATCATATCCTCTCAGTCTTACTACCAAGGACAAGGAGACAATAAAGAAGATAATTTGTTTTTAGTCTTGAAGAAGTTCTTGAAGAACTAAATGGAATAAAGTTATAGAACATAGAGTGATGTGTGGTGAGTGGGATAATGAATGTACTTTAGATAAGGTGATCCAGAAAGCATTCTTTGATGATAGACAGCCAGACATACAAAAATACAAAGAACATTTGGGGTAGAATGTATATCAAGTGAAAGTTTTCGTACATGTGCATGAGTTTTGCATGATCAAAGGACAAAAAAAGCTATAGAGACTGGAATGAACAATAAAGGGGATGAGGATAGAAAACTAGACAAGGTCCAGGTTCTGGAGGACCTCATAGACCAAGGTCTTCCTTGGTCATAGATTAGAGAATGTTAAATGTTTATGGTATTTACATGATTTGATTTATATTTTAAAAGATAACTATAAGAGAAATGTACAACAATAAAAGCCAAAAAATAGTTAAGAGGGGATTGCAGTAGTTCATATAAACATAGTGGACTTGAGATTTGCTAGTATTGGAAGCCTTCAAACTCATAATTATTGTTAATTATGTTTCCCGCACACAGCCTTCTGTTTCTATTAGTCAGTGTTTGAGATTCTGGTTTAAACTTGAAAATCCATCAGGACCCAACATCATGGTTGAGATTAAAACATTGAAATTGTTATAACTCTATTAGCTTTTTTTTTCACCATAAATATCACCTGGAAGTATGCCATATATATTAATATCTACTTAGCAACATAGCCTGGATTTATGATCATATCCTTGTTCTTCCAAATATATAGTTGAGTCAACTCACCAAATGAAACCGATAATCCCAGAATCCTCAGTATTCTTACTGCTCCAATGGCAGAGCTCCTGGCATGTCATATCTATTTGATGACCCTCCATCTGAAAGAAGATAGAGTACCTAAATTCTGTGAGGCAATAATTCTGCTATATTTCTTATTTGTCTTACTTTTCATGGAATATCCCATTCCTGATTCAATAAAAGCAGTTTGCATTTAGATACAGATACTTGAGAGAACATTCAGAAAAGGGCAAGCAGAATGAGATGGAAACTGGAATCTGTCACTTGAGGAGCCATTGAAGGAAACATGCCATTTTAGCTAAGAGAGTAATAGCCATTAACATGAATTAAATAATCTTTAAATATTGGTGGTATCTCAGTAACTCTGTATTGAAGAGTGGGATAATGTACCTTGAACACAGCTTTCATTTCATTGTGATGAATTTCTTTATTGGCAGTTATTTGAACTGAGCTCACTTTCCTCTAGGGTTGCTGAATTAAGAAGACAAAAGCTTAGAACTTTCAGAGACCACACAGTGTGGGGAGAGATTTTGTTTGATAATGAATCAAACACTAATAAAGAAGGGTGATTCAGAGTGTGGAGGAGAATGTGTTATATGAGTTATTAAATTTACTTTTATACTGTACTTATGTCATTTTGAATAGAATTTTTGTTACTGGGAACTGAAGGAGACCTGATGAATACAGGGCAGGTCTATGCATTATACACATAAAAAATATATATGTAATTTGCTTCTTTCTAACTAATTGGAGTACACCGATCAATGATTCTCTCTCATTATTGATATTTCTACCTCTCTCTCATCATTAATGTTTCTATCTCCCTCTCCCTCCCTCCCTGAAAAAAAAACACCTGCATTTAAGATGTATTCCACTATTTTTTGTTGAATAACACGGTGCTAAGTTTTGAATAACTAAAAAGAAATTAAATACAAACTTCCCTAATGAACCTTACAATGTAACTGGGTTTAAGATGTAAAAAAGGCACAGGTGGTCATATAAACAAGTAAATGAAGAGCCATTATATGACAGAGACACTCTTAATGACTAGCACAAAATAAAGAGTGATTTAACTGTCAATATTTAATGGACTATTGATTTATATGTGGAAACCCTATCTATTAACACATTAAAATGGAATTTAAATAACTGAGAAACTTTTTCTAAGGCAACCATTTTCCTTTCTCATCTGTTTCTTGTTTAGAAATTTTATTGTTTTCCATCTGTATTTTCACTTTGTTTTGTTACTAGAAACTATCCTGACAGTCTATAAAAAATGAATGAATTATTATTTAAGTATAAAAACCACATGGAAAAATAATTGATAGCAATGTGACAATGAAAGAGAAATTACTTGTTCTACAAGAACATAAACTGTCTATATTATATTCTTAAGCAAAGCTGAATCAAATAACATTTGGAATTTATGCTCATGTGAGAGGTCATTTAGGTGAGAGAACAATCAAGCCGTTTCAGTTTGTATTTTAGTTTTTTCAAATAAATTTTCCATTCAAATATAACATGCTTACAGAAAAGTACATAAATCATACATGTAGAGCTCAATGAATTTTTATAAATTAAACCCAACTGTGTAGTCAAAACCCAGTTCAAAAAACAGAATATTGGCAGCACCCCTTATAGGCCCCTAGTACCTCCAAGCCACTTTTGCCTTTTGGAAGATAAACGCTCATTTCTTAAATCATGAACAATATATGCCTATTTTACAAATTGTAATTAAATGATTATTTAAATATTTTTAGTGTTGTATGAAGTTGCAATTATTCATGCTCATTTATGCAATGGCATTATAATGAATTAACATATGAATATACCAATATATATTTATTCATTCTGCTCTAGGTGGACATTTGGTTGATTTCCAGTTTCAAGCTATTATGAATAATGCTGCTATGAGCCAATTTTATCAAATTTTATATGTACATTTAATTGAACCAGGCAGTGTGATTTCATGTCATTTTCAATAAAACAGAATGTAATAGTTACCATTAATATCCCCATTCTTGAACTGTAGGAACTGAGGTTTGAGAAGGTTCAGTAACTTTAGCAAGATGACATTGCTAGTAAGTAGGGTAGGCAATACTCACAATTCAACAAATAAAATCTCTACTATGTGCCACAACTTCTTGTAGAAGTGATAGAAATACTAATAAACAAAACAGATCATAGTGCCTGTCAACCATTTAGTTGGTCTTTGGAGGAGCAGATAATAAAATATGTCGTCCGCTGGCTGGTGAGGTGATAAGTGTAAAGAAAAAGACAAAGCAGGAAGGGAAATAAGGATGGGTGGGGTATTGATTGTAATGTAAGGTGTGGTGACTAGTGACAATTATGATGAGCAAAGTGCTGTTTGAATAAAAAAACAACAACAAGAACAAGCGAACCTGTCTCTTTTGCAGAGCCTCTGCTGTTTACTACCATTTAAAACATTAAATGTACATTTATAATCTGTTAGTGGAGATTTCCTGAAAACACTGTGCATTCTTTGTTTTTCTGTTTGTTTCTTTGTTTTAGCAAATAATCTACTTGCTATACATTAATGTATAGATCATCAAACAAAAGCTAATGCCACTAGATTTAATTGCAAAGTCTGATTATAAGTAACTAGCATAACCACTTGTGCTTCTTACTTATAAATAGTGATTGATAAGTCATAGCTAGGCCAAGATATCAATGGATGATTAGACAAATGCTATAAGTTAATGACAAAACTAGAAATATCATTTTAGAAAGGAGTTAGCTATTAGCACTTGATTTTTTTTTAATATTTTTTATTGATTAAGATATTACATATGTGTCCTTGTCCCCACGTTACCCTCTACCCCCCCCCGCTCATGCCCTCCCCCCCGTTGTCAGTGTCCATTGGTTAGGCCTATATGCCTGCATTT
>NW_006290306.1:7101636-7106232 GCF_000327345.1 Myotis davidii
ATTCAAAAAGCCCGCCGCGTCCTCAGGTGCCAGCCCCTTTCCGTGAACACGAGCCTCCGTACCTCTGCACTTTACTTCCGCAGCTCCTCTGGCTCTCAGTGTGTTTTTCTCTTTCCTTCTAGTTGTAGAATTTCCACTCAGCCAGCCTTCCTGTAGTTCTGGATGATGTCCATTTTGTCTTTTCATTGTATCTTTGAAGTTGTTGTGGGAGGCAGCAATTTCCCGGTGTTTCTCTATGCCGCCATCTTAGTTTCTCTAGCACTTGATCTTTTGATTCAACCTTTATTCTAAGAGTTAATTTACTTATAGAGTCAAATATAAAATGGTATAAATTGACTTTAAAATATTTTATATACTATGATTTAATGGGTCAGGGGGGTATCACTGCTATTTTCATTTTCCTTTATCTTAAGAAAATGGGTAAAATAATCTGACAAGATATTTGATATTTTTGCATGGGATATGACCAAGGTGCTCTTACAGAGTGCTACCCTGACACATATTATAATAATAAATTTTGAAAAAAAGATGAACAAAATCTCATAATGACCTAAGGGCATTGGAGAGTGAACCAAAGCATGCCATTTCTGAATGGAGGTTGACATTTGGGAAAAGGAAGTGGCATAAAGGAGTTATCAGTTTTTGTAGCTTCCAGCAGGAAAAATCTACACATGGGACTTCTAAGATCTTAATGGAAAATGCAGACTTTCTGGCCTGAAGAGCCATAGGACAAATATTTGGTAAACTATAGCCACTGGTAAGATGTTGGGAGGGGTCCTAGTAAGGAGTGAGGCACAGAGAGAACTATAGATTTTGTGGATAAACTCTTCCTAATCTGAGGCGAACCCTCTACATGCGCAAGTATGAGATATATTCTAAAATGGAAAGTAATTACTGAGTGAGTTGCTAGCTAAGAAACAAGGTCAGCAGTTTTAATCCAACCAACTTAAGTAAATGTTAAAAAAAAAAACTTAATTGTAAGAGAAAATACAGTCAAAATAACCCTATTGAGATGATGCAGATGTTGGATTTATAAAAAAAGAATTTCAAAACATAACTACGTAAAGCATCAAAGAGGTTTCTCACAATAAATACAAATATAAAAATTACATCAGAAAAAATAGAAACAATTTTAATGAAAATTCTACAAAAAAATACAAAATAAGAAAATTTTAAAATCACTGGATTCATATAATCATGAAATAGAGATAATGGAGTAAATAATCAGGAAACTTGTAGAAATACCAATAGAAGCTATCTAGTCTAAGGGAGAAAATAATTTAATATAACAATATTAAAAAAATAACAAAAACTAACATGTGCAGTTGTAATCCTAGAAAGAAAATAGAAAGGAAAAAAAATATTTTGAAGAAATGGCAGCCTAATAATCATACATTTTTGTAAAGGACATAATCATAGAATGAAGAAGTTTAAGAAGAAGAAATATAAAGCAACAACAACCAGATAATATTGTCTTAAAAGAAATGTGAAAGAGAAGTTTTTCAGAGAGAAAAAAAATTATATAGGTCAAAACTCAGATTTACATTAAAAAAAGAGCATCAGAGAATGTATAAATGAAGTTTAAATAAAACCTTTTACTGTTCTTAATTTATCTGACAGATAAGTTTGTTATAAATAATAATAGCAACAATGTATTTAATGATGTATTTCAAGCATGTCAAACTCTTGGTCCATGGGTCACATGTGGCCCACAATGAATATTTTTGCAGCCGAGCCAATATCACAGTATGTAAGAAACGTTTTGATAAAAATTTCATAACTTAATTTTTACAATATCCTATTATACATAATTATTAATAATGAACTACAATGTTTGCTAATGATTGATTACTGAAATCATGTTGCATTCATTTCCCTCCACGCAGGCACACTGTTTCTCTCCACTAATCCCAGCAGCAAATATTTTAGCAGCTGATCGCCACGTCATTAGTCTTGGACTGACTTGTTTGGTGTGCGCAACAGGAAATACTTCATTTGCAGAGAACAAAAACAAATAAGTTTATTTGCATTATGCTTATTAATTTGTGCAGTTGTTCAGTGTCTGATAAGTTAATATATTTTATTAGTTTTTTACAGAGAGGAAGGGAGAGGTATAGAGAGTTAGAAACATTGATGAGAAAGAAACATTGATCAGCTGCCTCCTGCACACCCCTATTGGGGATGTGCCCGCAACCAAGGTACATGGCCTTGACCAGAATCGAACCTGGGACTCTTCAGTCCATAAGCAGGCCAGCTTTTTTGTGTGTGGCTGGCCCACATAAACTTAATCCTTGTTTATTTGGACCATGTTAGCCTTTGAGTTTGATATGCTTGATGTATTCTTAGGTATAAGTAAAATGAGTGACAGCAATGATGAAAAGGACTAGAGGAAGGAATTAGGAATATTCTCTTATTAATGAGGTGCTTGCACTACCCATGAAGTTTTGCAGTGTTATTCAAAAGTGGATATGGATTAGTTATAAATATATACTGCAAACTCTATGGCAACCATTTTAAAAAGTATTTTAAAAAGTATAATTGATGTGCTAAGGAGAGAAAGTAGAATTATATAAAATACTCAATTAAAATGATAAAGGGCAGAAAGGTGTGGAAAACTAAAAAAATGGAACAAAAAACTTAGTTAAGAAATAATAAACAGTAGCAATATGGTATGTTGTATTGCAACCTTACCTACCAATAATCACCTTAAGCATCAATAGTCTAAATATACCAGTTAAAAGACAGAGATTGTCAGAATGAATCAAAAATAAGACCCAAATGGAATAGTTTCCAATCTATTTTATAAGGTCAGCATCACCTAACATTAAAGACAATATCATTCAAAAACATAGAAGTAGTCTTCAACAATGTAATATTAACAAAATACATCCAACAGTATAAAAAAGGGACAGTATATCATGAGCATATTGAGTTTAATCCAAGAGTTGGATATAATCTATTACAATAATGGAGCAATTCTTTTAAATGATAGCACCTCAATAGAAAGATGGCTTATTCCAAAACTTGTTCAGTATTCATAAAGCAACCAATATAAACCACCATATTAACAGGCTAAAAAAAGAAAAAATCATATGATTGCAGCATTTTATGCAGAAAAAGCATTTGACAAATTTCAAAATCCCATAAATGAGGAAAACACTCAGAAAGATAGAAATAGAGGTAAACTTCCTCAAGTTGATAAAGAGCACCCATAAAATCCTATAAAAATCAAAATAATTAATAGTGAAGACTGAATGCTTTCCCCTTAGACAGGGAAAAAGTCAAGGATATCCACTTTTGTTACTCCTGTTGACAGTGCTAGAAGCTCTATCCAGTACAGTAAGGCAAGAAAAAGTAAATAAAAAGCACAAAAATAAAATAAATAAAATACTCCCTATTTTTGAATTACATTTTGTCTATGTAAAAAAATCCCAACCATTTTACAAAACAAACAACAAAACACATTCCTAGAGCTATGTTACTTCAGCAAAATTGTAGGATATAAAAGAAAAAATACAAAAAAGTATACTTATATAGCAATGAATGCATTAATTTTAAAATGAAAAGTACAATACCATTTATAATTGTTTAAACTGCAATAATGTAAATCTAATAAAACATATATAGGACCTCTATACCAAAAACTACAAAAGACTATTGAAAATATTAAAGAAACAAATTAGTTCATACTGTTTCTATGTACTGAAGTACTCAACATAGTAAATATGTCAATTCTATCCAAATTGATATATAAGACTAATGAAATTTCTATCAAAACCTCAGAAAAAAATTTTGTAGATATAGACATGAATATCCTCAAATATATATGGAGGGCAAATTAACTAAACAAGAAAAAAAATTTTTGAAAAAAAATTAAGTGAACAATAAACCTATTTGATTTTAAGAGTTATAAAACTATAGCAATCAATATGGGTTATATTGGAGTAGGATAGATACAAAGATTAATGGAATACATTAGAGAAACCAGAAATAGACCCACACAAATATGCCACACATATTTTTTTTACAAAGATGTAACAGGAAAACAGGAAGTAAAGACTTTTCAACAAATGGTGCTGGAGCACTTAGACATCCAAAAGCAAAAAAAAATGGGCCTTGACCTAAATGTCATACTTATATCCAAATTTCCTCAAACTAGATTACTGACTTAAATGTAATATGCAAAACGGTAAGACATTTTGTAACAAACATAGTTGAAAATCTTTGCGATCTAGGTAAAGTGTTCTTGGCACCTAAGTTTACTTGACACCAAAAGTATCATCCATGGGAAGAAAAACCAAGTGGACTTCATCAAAATTAAAAGCTTTTGCTCAGTTAAAGACCCGTTATGAGAATGAAAAGACAAGTTACAAATGGGGAAAAAAAATATTTGCAAACCACACACCTAATTATAGATTCATACCCAAATACATTTTTGAAAATTCTCAAAACTCAACCACAAAACAGCAAAAAATTCAATTAAAAATAGCAAAGACGCCGGAACCGGTTTGGCTCAGTGGATAGAGCGTCGGCTTGCGGACTGAAAGGTCCCAGGTTCGATTCCGGTCAAGGGCATGTACCTGGGTTGCGGGCACA
>NW_006290306.1:7106255-7129920 GCF_000327345.1 Myotis davidii
AAAGAGGACATTGCTATAGGAAATAGAAACTTGAAAAGATATTCAATCTCATTAGTTATTAAAGAAATGCAAATTAAAACCTCAGTGAGATATAATAACTACACATCTATCAGCATAACTAAAATAAAATAATAATCACAATGGCAAATAATGGCAAAGATGCAGAGAAAGTGAATCACTCAAATATTGATGGTGGAAATATAAAATGGAACAGTCACTCTGGAAAACAGTTGGGCAGTATCTTAAAAATGAATCATGCAGCTATCGCAACCAAGCAGTTACACACTTGGGAGTTTATCCCAGAAAAATGACAATTTATATTCACACAAAGTCCTGTACCCAAATGTTTATAGCATCTTTAATCATAATAGACCCATACTGGAAACAACCCAGATATCCTTCACTGAGAGAATGGTTACACAAATTCTGGTACTTTCATGCCATATTCCAAAGGGAAATCATTCTAAAAGTAGGCTGAACAAATAAAATCCTAAATACAAATTTCTATGATAAAATGAACTGCAAGCAGTGGTTCAGAGCCAATGTTGCTCCTGGTTCTCTTCTATAGCATTGTACAAGGTTGCCAAGCTGGGAACTTCTCCCAAGGCCATTTGTAGAAAAAATCTACTACGGGCCTTCATCAAAGAGACCTTACAGCCTGCTAGGTAGTGTTCACATCTATGTACCAACCAATTCTTCTTAACACAGCTACAAACTTCAGGAAATTTACGAAAAATATTGGAAATTCATGAAGACAGGAAAGCCAACTATAGCAATGTGGACCGAAAGGGGCCACATGCTAACCTGACTTAGCTCAGGGAAGACCTACGCGGTAGCCTTGCAAACTCAGAGACCTAAGGTAACCACAAAGGATGGCCTGGAGCCGAACCGGTTTGGCTCAGTGGATAGAGCGTAGGCCTGCGAACTCAAGGGTCCCGGGTTCGATTCCGGTCAAGGGCACGGTTGCGGGCACATCCCCACTGCGGGGCGTGCAGAAGGCAGCCGATCGATGTTTCTCTCTCATCGATGTTTCTGACTCTCTGTCCCTCTCCCTTCTTCTCTGTAAAAAATCAATAAAATATATTAAAAAAAAAAAGGATGGCCTGGAATTAAAACCTTTTAATTAAAAAGCAGTTTATGGTGGCTAGTCATGTCTTAGGCCAGTATCTTCCCTGACACAGATCAACTTTGATCTTAACTGAGCTTATTGTCTTTTTGCATCTAAGCTAACATACCTTTGGAATGTTAGGGTAACTAACTTCCCTTTTTCTGGACTCCTTAGGGTACAACCAGTGCACCAGGGCAGAGACCACAACTATGCTCATTGTTATTGTTATCATGTTAATTGTTGACTGTTAACACCTATGTGCACTGTACCCACCTATGTAAAAGAAACATGTGTCTATCATTTTACTTTTTATCCAATCCCAGAGATTTCCCCAATCCCAGAGGTGTCTCTGCTTTGCTTTCTCCCATCTCCCTAATGAATTTCATATAACCCAATTAAGTCTACTCCTTTGATTGTCATTTATAAAACAAGGTAAAAAACAAACAAAAACCTGCCATTCCCTGGAGCACTATCTCAATATGTTGAGATTCTGTTTCCCAGCAATTGTCTCACAAAAATTCTTCACAGGTTTGAATGTCTCTTATTTTAACAGCAACATAATGTGGTATTGGAAATATTGATACAACACGAGTTGTCATTTCTTCCTACTGATACAAAAACTCTTTCCACTGTAATATGGTTGTCGGATTACAAATCAATTAATATGGGAGCATCTCTTTGGATACTTGTGTGAAGTGCTCTCTTGGCAAATGTCCATACAGATCAATTCAGATCATTGATTCAAGGTCTTCATGGGTAAATGTTCTTTAAGTTTTTTTCTCTCTCTCACATGGACACACACACACTAATGTAACCTGCTTAAATGAATTGGATATCTTAATTCTGAAGGACATAAAACTCCCACACATTAAATGAGGTAAATGCTTCATGTTACACGTTATGAACCAGGAGCCTCAGCTGGTTTTGACCACTCAGAGCCTTTATATATCCTACAACAAGACAGTGAGAGGATGTGCTAATATGGCAGTGGTGATGTTATCAGTGGAAATCAGGCTCTTCCATGGGATCTCAAGGAAAGATTCCGAAGGACCCACGTGAGGGAGCTTGTGGTGCTACGGCTTATTGGTGATGGCTGCCCTTGCCCCTGGGTTTCCAATATCCCATCTCCTCCGTCCCACCATAGAAAAGTACAAACCTGTCTTCAGCAAGGTTAAGGCAAAGTCCAGTGCCCAGAGTTTCTGCTTCACAGTCATTCGGAGCCCACACAGTCTGCACTGGGCCTCAGGCAGCCACTAGTCCCCCATGGAGTGTCCCCAGGCAGAGAAGACAGGAAGAATAGGGTGAGTGTGGGTTACTGAGCTAGAGAGAGGAAGAGAGAGCTTCCTTGTTCACCTGGAATTATGTACATATTCTCAAGCTTGGGAAGATCAGGAGCTTTTTCAAAATAACCAATCAGCTTCCCGAACTTTCTTGGGCTTTTGATGGGTCAGTGATCCCTTTCCCAGGTTAGACTGATCGGTCTCTAGAGTCAAGCACACACACACACACACACACACACCCCTCAGCACCATTTTGTCTTTATCACACATGTGCTTACCTCCCCTTTGTTCTCTCTTCTGCCAGTGATACACAGGGAATGGACTAGTGGTTTCCTGGGGAGTGTGCGAAGCTGTAGCTTCCTGGTAAAGCAAATGGGCCTCTGCTTCCTAGCTGAATATACTCAACAATGTCTGACTCCCCTTTGCTCTCTTTTCTTTATTAACAACTGCTAATTAAGGTAACAGTGGATGGGAAGTGTAGATGACAGAGGGGCCACATAGTAAACTTGACAAACTTAGAGGAGGCCTGCATGGTGGTTGTACAAATGAAGAGACCTAAAGTAACCACATAGGATGATGTGAAATTAAAACTAAGAGAGGTTTATGGCAGGTAGTCAAATCCTAGGCCAGTTTCTTTCTTGACAAAGGTCAGTCTTTACCTTAACTGAGCCTGTCACTGTTTCTTTGTTTTTGTTCATTTTGCATCTAAGATAACACATCTTTGGAACGTCAGGCTAATTTCCCTTTTCCAGATCCCTCAGGCCACAATCTCCCAGGAGTGCAGGATACCACAGAACCCTTCATTGTTATATTTTGTTAACTGTCAACCGTTAACTATCCTATACCCACTTATGTAAAAGAAATATGTCTATTTGTTTTTCTTTTATCCAACTCCAGAGATTTCCCCACTTTGCTTTCTCTAGCCTCCCTAATCTATCACCAATGAATTTCATGTAACAGTTTCTACTTTGATTGTAATGTATAAAATAAGATTCAAAACTGCCATTCTCTGGAACATTTTCTCAATTGGTGAGATTTTGCTGCCTGGCAATTGTCAGTTTGCCTCAAATAACCTCATAAAAGTTCTTACAGGTTTAGATGTTTCTTACTTTAACAGAAAGAAAAGCACTACAGTGTCATGGACAGTTTAGTTATAGAGTGACTATGAATTTATATGAGGGGGTATGTTTTGATTTTTGAAAGAACTGTCATTTGAAAATTGTAAATAATCTGCTTTCCTCTTGAGCAATACCATTGTTTTCCTTTATCATAATATAAAGGACATGTTGGTTTTTTCCAGCAGATGTTTCGATTAAGAAGAAATGCATAGATGCTTTGGCCCCAAACCATGACGTTTTATGGAATCCTGGGGCAATGGAGTCATAAGACAGAATATATGTCATAGCCTCTGCTTTCAGCCTTATTCGTTCTGTTTGTGTCCACACATCCAAGGTAACTCTTCATAAGTAGCTCAACTGATATTATATCCACTTAGAGCAAGCAATGTGTTTTGTGACTAGCTATTCAGAAGTCTCTCCTCTGGAGAAAAATTAAGAACTGTTGAAGGATACGATCTACTAATAAAATAACAAAATTAAAAGATTAGGCGGAGATAAGTAAAATATTTGCATGTAATTTTAGGCTTATATTTTCTTCCTCATCATTCCACAGTTATTTCTGAACTTAGTTATCCCTAAATAATGTATTAACATAGTTTTTTTGACATTTGAGCTTGATTTAAAGAAAAAAATTGCTTTGTTGTGATTAAAATTATGGAGCTTTTCAATAATTGCCATAACACTAGCTTTGGGATGCAAATTACTTGGTCCTCAAATCTTTCCTATAGTAATGATCTTTTGATATTTATAAAATATTTCTAAGTAGATTACTAATTTTATCACAGTTTATAAACTGTTAGACAGACAATTATCAATATTTATGTCATAAAATCATGGTTGCATATGAATGCTGAACTTGAGCTATGAAAAGGTAGAGAACACCTAACTTCTGAGCAAATACAATAATTTGGGATAGCTAGCTTTATACATTTAATGTGAATACCTATATTTTTACATTGATGATGAGGAGGAAACTGGTCTTGAAAGGCATGTCAGGCCATAAAAACTGTGAACAATGCTCGGCCCTGGGGGTGGGGGTGGGGGGAGATCATTATCGCTGGCCCCAGGACAGATCATCGAATATGGCCTGGGGACCCCCAACACCTGGGAGCCTTCCTGTAAGCCAGTGGTTCTCAACCTTCTGGCCCTTTAAATACAGTTCCTCATGCTGTGACTCAACCATAAAATTATTTTCATTGCTACTTCATAACTGTAATGTTGTTACTGTTATGAATTGTAATGTAATGTAAATATCTGATATGCAGGATGGTCTTAGGCGACCCCTGTGAAAGGGTCGTTCGACCACCAAAGGGTTGCGACCCACAGGTTGAGAACCGCTGCAGCCCATGAAAGTGGGGGCGAAACCGTATCTGTAAAACAAAGACACCAGAAGGTTATAAAAAGTGAAGCCCTCTGCGTGTTACTTCACTCTGATTTGGAAATTATTCCCGGAGTCCAAGTAGTGTTAATGAACAGGGTCCCTCCCTTTCTCTAGGAAGCGTGCTTGGTATTTCTTTGGTGTCTGCAACAATGACTCAAATTATTAAAGTAATGATCATAGTCAATTCAATATAATATGGTTATGTTCCACAAAGCATAGAATGTCATCAGATACTACTGAAAATGTAGGAGTAAGAATATCCAAAAGCTCACACCTCTATAAAAGCAACAACAATAAAAGCTAGCAAAAATTGCCAGAATCAATTTCATCAGAAATCTGGGAATTAACCAAAGGCTTGCAGCAACCAGGGAGTATTTAGTCAAGAAAACCTGCTGAGTCTCAGTAGCAACAACAAGATGTATTGTATTTTAATTTACTTTAGCCTCATCTCTTATCACCAATTCAGGTGGTTGCCCTAAATATAACAGCCCATATGCCTGGTACTTGGGAGAGAATGAACCTCATTTCCACAGGATTGTCATGATTTGACCTCTCTAGTGGTCCCCTGACTGTATTCAAATTCACTTGAACTCACTGAGATCTAAATTCCTTGGGGGAATGAGACATTTGTCTAATGCTTTAACATCCCAGCTGTCTGAGTAATGCATAGAAGTTGGGGCAAATAATAGATTGCCAAAAAGCTTAAAAGAAAATATGCAGGATGATATGCTCATAGAGCATTTGAAAAGTTCCAACATATTCCTGGAAACCTAGAATGCAAAGCACATTCACAGCCTGTATGCAGCTGTGTGCATGTTCACAAAATACATGTTAACATTAAAAAAATTCAAACCTGTAAAGAATTTTTGTGAGTTTATTTGTGCCAAACTGTCGACAATTGCCAGAAGCAGAATCTCAATGTATTGGGGTAATGCTCTGGAGAATGGCAGTTTTTCAACTTGTTTTATACATTACAATCTAAGGAGGAGAGGTAAGTGGGTTACGTGGAATTCATTGGTGATAGATTAGGGAAGCAGGAGAAGGCAAAGCAGGATGATGGGGTGGGGGAGAGGGACTTCTGGGATTGGATATAAAGTAAAATGATAGACACATACTTCTTTTATTAGGTGGGTACAGGATGTTAACAGTCAGCAATTATCATGGTAACAATTATACTGAAGGAATTTGTACTCTCTGTCCTGGCACCCTGGTGCAATTGGTTGTGCCTTGAAGGGTCCAGAAAAAGGGAAGTTACAAGTTACTCTGACATTTCAAAGATAAGTTATCATAGATGCAAAAAAGACAATAGGCTCAGTTAAGATACAGATTGACCTGCTCACCATAACTGCTTTTAGTTAAAGATTTTTCATTTCAGACCATCCTTTGTGGTTACTTTAGGTCTCTTGAGTTTGCAAGGCTGCCAGGCAGGCCTTCCCTGAGTTAGGTTATGTGGTCCTTTTCTTGTCCATACACATAAGAGACCACAGGATCTCACCTTGACTGACCCTGAGGATCAAATAAAAGGATTCTGACATTAACACAAATCCATGCAAATAAATAAAAAGGACTGGTTAATGTAACTATATAAGTAAATTAAAAAGGCAATATAAACATATTTTTGGTTGTGTCTCCTTTTATTATACTATTAGAGGTCCAGTGCCCAAAATTCGTGCACGGTTAGTGTCCCTAGGCCTGGCTGGTGATCAGGGCCTATCAGGGCCTTCCTTTCAGCTGCCGACTGGGTCCTCCCTTCATTCTGTGCCGCCCCCTGGTGGTCAGCGTACATCATAGCGAGCAATAAAACTCCTGGTCTCCTGGTTGAACTCCCTAAGGGGCACTTTGCATGTTAGCCTTTTATATATATAGATGTGACTTAAATGACTCTAATATAATAATGCAATACTTATAAAACTAAGAAAAAGGGCTCAAAGATGTATAAATGTGATTTGTAATAATTTATAGCACAAAGGGAGGCCTAATTATTAAAATGGCAATACTCCTCAAAGTGATCTACAGATTTTTAAAAATTCCCATTAAAATTCTAACTGCTTTCCAAAAGAAATAGGCTTATCCTAAAATTTTAATGAAATATCAAAGGACAAAACTAGCCAAAATTTTTTTAAAAAGTAAACAAATTCAGAGAAATCATACTTCCTGATTTTAAAACCCACTACAAAGTTACAGTAATCAGTACACTGTAATATTAACATAAGTGATGCCATTGTAATTAGCAAGTTAATAATAGGAAAGGAACAAAAGGGAGGCCAGACATTATAAGTGAAAAGAATTTTTAGGGGTGAAATAGTCAGGTTTAGGAAATTTTAAAAATTAAGGGGTCCATGGAAAAAGCACAGGGCTACAGAGCTGCAAAGGGTGCATTTCCATAAGACTAGGGAGCTGGGAGCAGCAGAAGTTACATTTCCATAAGATAAGGGAGCTGAGAGTAGCAAAAGGTACACATTTACAGAATAAAGCGAAGAAAGCCCCCTTATTCAAAGAGGGAGGAAGAAAAGCCCAAGGGGAATAGGAGAACAATAAGGGAGAAGAATGAAGGAACCTCACTTACTTTGGGTGAGATTTGAGCTCAGGAGTTGCTATAGTGACCAAATCAAAGGGGAATAAGGACCAATCAGAGGGGATATCGAGGCACAAAAAACTGCAGCCTTTATAAACCTTGGAAAAGGGGACTCAGTGGGACTCTCTCCCCCTCCCCATGTGGGAGTCTGTGTTTGTTTCTCAATAAAGTTCCATATTTTACTATACCACCTTTTGTCCATGGTTTCATTCTTCAACTCCACTGGACAAAGAGCCCGGGAACCATCCTGCCCAGAGAGACACTGCGTGCTCCAGTCCAATTTTTCCATACTATAGGCATGGCTATTGGGCAGCTTCACCATGACTTGGATTAGACAACATTTCTTAAATATGATACCAAAAATGCAAACAACCAAGGAAAGATGAATAAATTGATTGAACTTCACCAAAAGTAAAAAGTTTGTGCATCAGAGCACTTTATCCCATAATTATAGAGATAAATCACAAAAAGAGAGAGAATATTTCTAAACCATATATCTTATAATGGTCTACTATCCAGAATAGATAGAGAACTCTAAGTACAGAGGTGCTGAAAGAACAAGTATGAGAGAATATCTCGAAGAAATGAGAGGCTGAGAGACTGTTCACTTCTAAGATGCAGCAGCAGGTTTTCGGCTACAAGAATAAAT
Organism: Myotis davidii; assembly: GCF_000327345.1. NCBI lineage: Eukaryota > Metazoa > Chordata > Mammalia > Chiroptera > Vespertilionidae > Myotis > Myotis davidii. Next base: position 7,114,367 of record NW_006290306.1, read on the forward strand.
CTCTGGCAAGAGACAGATATCTGATAAAAGAGATAAAATATGGCCAGAGCAAATGCTGAGACAAGTGAGGATCCACCTTGGACTGGCATAAGCTAATATCCTAGGAGAAACAAAAGAATAGAGCATACAAGACTTGCCACTTGATTTTAATTTGAGTTAAATCTTTTGATTATTTATTAAAACGATGAGTCTAGCCTTTATGTACTTTTAGTAAACCTGGGAAAGCATGGCAATAAAGGGTTAAGTTTAAGCACCATGTTTTAAAAAATATAGAAACAGTAAGCAGAGAGAATTGAATTTATGAATATTTAGGGCTATTATCTAAAACAAGATGTTTTTTTCTATAAAAGCTATATGGTATTCATTCATTCAGAAAATGTTTACTAAAAGACTACCATGTGTCAAACACTGTCCTTGTTTTCTGGATACACAGCTGGTAACAGTCAAACCCCTGCTGTCATGGAACTCACATTCTAATTGAGAAGAAGCAAAAAAATAAACAAACAGATACTTTAAATAAACAGGAAACATGAGAATGATGAGTGCTATACAGAGAGATTGAATATGATGGTGCGATAGAGAGCGACTGGGTGGCTACATTACATAGACAGCTGTATTAGTTAGGATAGTGGTAAAGACTATGACAAATAAATTCACAAACTTTAGTAGCTTCACATTCACACACAGAGGAAAGGGCCCATGAAGTCATTCAGAGTCACAAACTGATGCTAACTCTGCCACGTTCAACACTTGCCTTCCAAGCTTGCTTTGGATGGCATATAGAAGGAAAAGAACATGGAGGATGGACGATACGTTGGAGGTTTTTGCATTCAGGCCTGGGAGCCACATGCAGCACTTTTGCTGAGATTGCATTGGCTCATACTCAGTCACATGGGTATTCTCAACTCCCCACCTTAAACCAATAGAAAGGCTAGAATAAGAGATGAGATGACTCAACAGTGACTTGGACTAGAGTATATTTCCAGTGCAGACGGAGAGAAATAGGAATGCATTCAGGATGATATTGATGCTTTTCCAAAGACAGATACAAATTGGAAATAGGAATAGGCACCATTCATGAATACTGAATAGATCTTCTCCATACTTCTTTTTAGCTGCGGCTTCTCCTTAGCTCATCAAAGAGGTGTGTTTTCACTGTAAACATGTTTTATAATTCTTTACCCAAGTAATCTCAATGGCCAGCTTTCATTTTATTTAAAAACATTAGGTGAGTGTGGCTTTTCCTCCAGCTGTTGTTACTAGAGGATTGGATGATGTCCCCTTCTGGAAACAAAAAGAACAAGAATTTCAAAGAAGAGTTCATATAAGTTAATTCCTCTGTGCAGTTCAGCAATAGGTTGGAGCTTAATCCAGGGGTGAGAGTCTCCAGGGGTGGGGAGAGGGCAGGGGAAAACGAAGCCTATTTCAAGCACATGTGACAGTCATGACTCATAAATGGAAATCTGGGTCAGAATTTGCAGCTGGGGAAGCACCAGGAAAAGATTACTTTTATTATAAAAGCATGTACTTAATTACAGCTCAAAGCTGGAGTAGGGGGTGAATTGCACAGCTGGAAGGGAACAGCAAATTAATTTGTTGACTTTTAAAGCCCTCTCTCAGTGAAATATGCCTCCTCCTGTTTTAGCATGGGGTTATAACTGAAGAGTTTTCAGAGTCGCCTCAAACCAAGAGTGGGCGTGATGCAATGTGACGGCAAATCACTTACATTAGGTATTTCCTCAGGCTTGTAAATTGTAAAAGCTCTGGGCTGTTGTTTCTTTTTATACAGTAAACAAAGCCAGGCCAACAGCCAGGATTGTTTTCGTTAACAGGCAATATCACCTCCAGAGGATGATGCCCTTGTATACGACGTCCATGATTTTATGCTCAGGCTCAATATTGATCCTTTGCCTCCTGGAGAGGCCTGAGTGACAGAAGCTGGTAACTTGTGTTTGCAGGAAATAAAGACATTTAAATATACATCGAAATGGTGGGAGTTGGATTAATGTTTTAAGGTTTAGCCTGTTAGTTACAAAATAATCCCAGGGGCATAAGAATGGGTGCAAATTTCACAAGAACAAGGCTGTATCTTTTTTGACCATGGATTGAACAAGGCAATGAATTGAAAAACGAGGCTTCTGTCTTCAAAAGGACAGCCATCTAGGCAAACCTGTAGTATATGGCGGAAATACAAAATGGCACAGCTACTTTGGAAGACAGCATGATGGTTTCTAACAAAATTTAACATACCCTTACCATCCAATCCAGAAATCATGTTCCTTGGTTTACCCAGAAGAGTTAAAAATGATCTCCACACCAAGAAAATCTATACATGGATGTTGCTAGCAGTTTTTTCATATTTGTCAAAAGAAGAAGCAACCAAGATGTCCTCTAATAGGTCGGTGGATAAGTGAACCATGGTACTTTCAAACAATGGGTTATTTTTTGACCCTAAAAACAAAGGAGCTACCCAGCTGTGAGGAGAAATGGAAGAACCATAAATGTATACTACGAATTGAAAGAAGCCAATCCGAACATAGGACACTGAATGATCCCAATTATATGGTATTTTGGAAAAGGCAAAACTATGGAAACCGTAAAAAGGTCAGTTGCTGCTGGGGCTGAGGTTGGGGGGAAGGAATAAATAGACAGAGCACAGAGAGTTTTTAGGGCAGTGAAAATATTCCATGATGATGAGTACATGTCATTATACACTTGTTCAATGTATAATTAATGTAGGTGCATCAGTTGCAACAAATGTGCCACTCTGGTAAGTGATGACAATGGGAGAGGCTATTTGTGGGGACAGGAAGTATACGGGAAATCTCTGTGCTTTCCTCTCACTTTGCTGTGAACCTAAAACTATTCTAAAATAACAAAGTCTTTCAAAAGATTTTTTAAATAATAAAGTTTTTAAAAACCTGTAGATTAAAAAATGACTTAGTTAAATTCAGTTCAGTGAGATGATATCCATTTATGAGGTGGCCTCCTTGGATTATCATGCTTGAAATCAAAGCCCTCATGTCATTCTGTACCTTTAAAATCTAGAGTATAAAAAGAATATAAAAGTCTGTCCAATTTGAACTGGTGTTTTTTTTTTTCATTTATTGGGAGAAAATAATTTTAAAATGTGAAGAACAAACTACAAAGAAAAAAGAGAGGAAAGAGAAACAATTCTAACTGTTGTGCAATGGCATCAAACATACTTTGATATGTTCCACTTGCATTTGGCTGAGTGAACACCCTATTTAGTATCTAGATTTCCTGTATGTTCAGAAAATTCTGTGAACCTAAAGAAGTCAATTATGCAGTTTCCTCCACTTGTCAGAAAGGTAAAGCACACTTAGGAAGGTCAGGATTGTTTTAACTCCAAACTGAGGAATGTCTGCATCAAAGAAACCTTCAAGTGACCTTGGTCATGCTCTGATTACTAACTAGTCCTGACTTCACATGATGACATATATTATTTTCATCAGAAAAATTCAAAGAAATCAGGGTTCTGAATGCCTGTGATGAATGCTAAGTGATGAAATTCTAACTCCGTTGCTAATTATTTGTTTTGAAGTTATTGACACACATTACGCAATCAGTTTTTAAAGAGGTTTTGATGAAAAGGCAATAGAGTAATAAGGTTTCAAAATTTTTTAAGACACGTTTCCAGACATATTTCACACTCTCAACACTCACCCAGTGAGAAATTTAAAAGTATTTTACAAGTTCTGTTTTTCTCAATTAAAGAAAAAAAGCTACTTAAAACAATGTAAAAGAACATATTGGAACTATTCAAGTAAATGTTGTAGCTAAATAATAGACTTTCATCCAGCCATGAAACCAGATATATGAATTTATATTTATGTTTAGTATCAGGGGAGAATATCCATATCATATTAAGTATTAAATCAGATTTAAAAATGTATATGGTGATTTCTTTTGGGTTATGTGATATATATGTGTGCATGTGTACGTATACCTATATCTATCTATCATCTATCTATCCATCTGACAACATACATACCTACTCACATATAGTATATCTATCTATCTATCATCTATCTGTCCATCTGACAACATACATACCTACTCACATATAACACACACACACATCAGGCTAGCCCTGAGCCTTCATGCCTTTTCCTCACATTTCTTCCCATTTCCTCTGTTTTATGGATGTGTTTGGCCAAAAGGTTTTGTCCAGATAGAGTTTCTGATGTTTTCCCTGCCTGGTTTCTGAGAGCTGTTGTGCCTCCGCTGAGGTCCCATTTCCCAACAGACATGCCCAGCACAAACCCTGTTTCCTGGGGCATGATTCTAGCTTTTGACATAAACCGCTTATCCTTGGGCCCTGCTAACACCTTGTCCCGCCTTTGTTCCTTTAGCCTAATGTTGGTGAGGACTTCATCTGGTTGTCATATTGTCTCCAGGTTGGCCTTTCAGTCCTTCTATCACTAGTATAAACAATATTCAACTTCGGTTTTCTCTCCTAGGAGTTCTTATGGTGCTGTTTGGTCTTAATGGGTACACACCTTACACACAGAGAGAAACACAAAGAAAGTGGTTGAAGCCTATACGATCCCCAGAAAATCTTATTCCAAAACTCAGTATCTCGAGCATTATGCTACATTTCTCCCTTGATTAACTTTACCTTGGCCTGGAATGCTTAAATAAAGTTGGCTTAAGTTTCCTTGTCCAAACTCTGGGAAGACCAGTGTACTTCCTGGATATCTCTACTTATTTCTAGAATCTAAGAAGTCTTGTGGCTTCTTGTTTGAGTTCCTGCTCTCATTGGACTTAATCGCATTTACCTTCCCGTTTTAATTTATGGAAAGCTGTTTAGTCTCTGCCTCCTTTCCTGAGACCATTCCTTCTGGGTCTCCCCTTTCTCATTCTAAGTGGCCCTTATTTAGGTATTTCTTAAATAAAGTCAGTTCCTTTTGTTTGCATTTTCCTAAAGAAATACATTGTCTATGAGTTCAGAGATATGCAAAGTAAATTCACCTCTGCCCTAGGGATAAATTTTTCAAGCAAAGGAGTAAATAATTAAATACATAGACTTTGAGATTAAATGTTTTAAACAAGGGGGGAGAGGGCACTTAGCTCATTTTCACACACAGAAAAAGATGATTAAAAATAATTACTTCAATACTGCAGAATAGTGTTCTGTGACAGACTGTGCCATAAGACTAGTTCTTAATTTTTAATAGTAGCATGGAGTGATAAGAAAAGTAAATAACAGAGGAAAGGTCATGAACATATTATTCAAAATATAACTCATTATTCACTCCTATAGATCTAAAAACTGAAAATCTACTTTTGCAATTATACAAAAAGTTAATTACAGTAAACAAATGACTAAACATGGCTTACATATGTAGGATTTTCATTTTGATAGCATTCATTGTAATAATGTTATTGGAGAATTGCGTGAGTTGCCTTTCTCTGTTGCTAGTAGGAGTGGAGTTCTTGGGGTGTCACTGGAAAAATTTCCAGAGGTCCCACAGGACAGTGATATGGTATAGAAAGATTTATTTGCATGGAATTTCATCCTTCAGGTTGCACATTAGGACCAGCTGCAATGATCAAACACCCACTACCCTAGCACTGACCAATCAGTAGAGACCATGACCCAGACTCTTTAGTCACCATGATTAATGATTTCCCTCCTATATAGCCCATCCCCTATAGCCCTCATAGAAGCTAGATCTTTGAGCATTAGCTCACTTATGACTCCTAAAAATAAACCCTTACTTTCTTGGCTACAAACTCCTGTTTGTGTCTTACTGGGTTTTGATGCATATAGGCAAATGGACCCCTTTAGTCAGTAACAACACTGAATCTCATCCAGTTTGATGAGACCCATGTCAAAAGAACCTATCCTTCATATCAAAGTGTTAAAAAAAAAAAAAAACAGACCCAAAATGGAGTCACTTGTGCTAAGATCCACCAAGGCTTAATGCTTAGTCTGACTGTAGTTTCTGCCTCTCCCAGGCAAAGGAAGCTTAAACCAATTATCTGAAATGTCCTGGTTACCTCTAGTGAGGAGATCTGCCTGATAAACCCCCTGCAGTCCCCTGATGGAAAGATACCTTGCCTGAAATAACCAGCTCTCGTAACTTCCTTGTCCCACCCTTTCTCCTATGTAAACCTCCCATTTGTACCCCTCCTCCAACCTCACTTTTATTTGCGATTCATAAAGTTTCAATAAAGCCAATTACGGCTTTAAATGTACTCAGCTGAATTTTTGTTCTTTAATACAAGATATTTTACTGAGAACAAAGGGATTCCTGGAGGAAAGGGGGAAAAGCAAAAGAGAAGACACATAGACAGATGATAATTAAAATTTTCCTTTCAATCCACACAGAGCTCTTAGTTAACAAACATTGTTAAACATATGACCATCAGGCAATGTCACCTGCCTAGAAATAGAAGTTGTTCCTTTCAGAAAACTCTCACACTAGAGGAAGGGTAGACAAACACTCCTAATATGGCAAGGGTAGATTACAAAGACACTTAGGGTGCTCTAGAAGCCCAGGACATTTCAGGAAGTACTGGAGAGAGAACTCTGTCTGAGACTTAAGGAAGAGACAAAAACTTTTTTTTGATCAAACTTTAGTCTCCTCTGAACCATCTTCCCAACTAAGTTTCAACCTTGGTACCAATCCCATTCTGTACTTGGCCTGCTTAGTCCAGTCGTAGAAGAGAATCCTGCTAAGTCATTCCATCACCCCTGATATCTGATCAAGTTCTTCACCCCCAAACTTTGATGTATATAAGCCCTTGGTCTGCTTTTAGTGAGAATACTCTTAGGTCAGTTTAGCAAGAGTGTTCATTTGCAGGATGTCCCCTTTGAGCAATTGTTCCTTTCCTGACTCCCTCACTCCACCCATTGGCTATAAATCCCACTTGTCTTTATTGTATTCAGAGTTGAGTCTGATTTCTCTTCCCTCTTGCAACATCTTGAATCAAGTCTTCCTTAGCATTGTAAAAAGTGCCAGAATAATTTTTTCTTTAATAGAAGTCTTCCTCATTGGAGTTATAATGGACCCATGAAGGACAAGGAAGAGCAGACAGGGAATAAAACAGTGATGAACATTCTTCATTCTTTTTTTCACAGAAGAAAAACATTGGTCTTAATTTTACCCAGAAAAATGGATAAGTGGGGAAAAGATCATTGTGCCAATATGCAATATCATTTTGGATTAAAAAAAAAGATATTTATGACTCAGTCAGTGGAACTTAGTCATTATCACAGTTTGATTTTCCCATTCTAATTCTAGAATGGTACAAAAGAGCAAGAGAAATGTTTCTTTCCCAGTAGAAGTGAAAAGCACAAATGATACTAAAAATTTAACTCTTCTAAAACATAATTTCAAGTGGCTTTTTTTTTGGCTGCATGTTGAAGTAGGCTAGTTTCTTACATCTGATAAAATTGGTCATTTTCAGATTTACAAAAAAAGAAAAAGAGAGAGAGAGAAAGAAAAAAATTTGTCATAAATAAATATCATAGAATAACAGATGTCCAGGTACCTCCGAAGATATACTAACATCCAACTTATATTGACTTTGATAGTATATAAATTTTCCTTTAGTCTTAACAAGGTGGCATATGATCCATAATAATGGAATTAAATGTAGCCTAATTTTCTGATTGTCCTTTTTTTTTTTTTTAACAGCTAGCTGATTGGATTAGGTTTAATAGTTTCTTAAAGACTAAAGGATGATACAGATATTGTCTAGCTTTTTCAACTAATGCAGTAATGAAAAGTGACATGTTATAGGGCACATGATTGAGAAAAGTCAGGGGGTACAGAAAGTAACCTCAGCATATACTAACATGCTCATCCAAGAGCATAATTACTAAAATAACCTTGAAAAGGAGTGCAGAGCTGATTACCCAGATTTCAATTACTCTGGTTTAAATGGTATGAAATAGGGCTCTAACTCCATTAATTAACAAGCCTATCCACAGGTGATCACTAAACACTCCATGTATAACTCCTATTAATGCAGAAAACGGACATGCCTAGAAATGGCAGGTCTGCGTATTAAACTCAATTATTCATTTACAAGAGAATTGGAGTTCTTTTATTTTTCCACAAGAAAAGTATAGTGAAGGGTGAAGAAGGAGTGGGGCAGAGGAAATGTTGCCTACATTAATGACTAGTGATCTTTCCTGAATTAGTTCATTTTTAAGGAGAACAAAAGGGCTGTCCTGCTGGTGACATTTTCACCAAGGATGCCGGACTAGCTTATTTGTGATTTGACCACAATGTGGTTTCAATTAGCAGTAGCACTTACAAAACTAGTAGGAGTCATTGTACCAGAAAACATGAGTCTGAAAGGGGTTGAAAGATACTTTAGATGTATGCAGGAGACATGTCAGCGCGGGCTGCTTTAATTTCTCCATGGCTGACCATCCACATCCCTACAAGTCTCTTCAGGTTTGGAAAATTTGAGGTTATTACATCTATACCATATCCTCGAAAACTTCTTTTTATTCTCTTTTTTACTTGCCTAACTCGGCTTTGGGCAAAGCCAAGAGAGGGCTTCTATGCGATATCCATATTACAAATTTGAATGTTTTCAGCATTAGAGAAGCTACAATACACACTAATTATTTCAAATCCATTGGTAATTTTTTTTCAATAAGGTATTTCCAAACATCAAAGAAGGTTATGTTTGAAGGAAGAAATCTGTGGGGTGACTGATCTCTTGGGAAATGGGAAGAAATATAAGGACACAAACAAAAATCCAGAGAATGGTAGGCACTGTTTTCAGGGTTAATATTCCCTTTCTGAGGCATTCCAAATCCCTGACTAGGAAAACTCTGACCCAAAACAGGGTCAGTCTGTGAGTATGTGCCAAGATGCCTTGTAATTTTTACTCTTTGGACTTGAAAGGGTCAATACCCCATAGACCAGCGGTTCTCAACCTGTGGGTCACGACCCCTTTGGTGGTTAAACTACCGTTTCACAGGGATCGCCTAAGACCATCCTGCATATCAGATATTTACATTACGATTCATAGCAGTAGCAACATTACAGCTATGAAGTAGCAACGAAAATAATTTTATGGTTGGGTCACAACATGAGGAACTGTATTTAAAGGGCCAGAAGGTTGAGAACCACTGCGGCGTAGACGAATGATTTTTCTAGAGTGTCCCATCGCTGTTGGGATATTACCTACCACCAGGTGTGAAGCTGTAACTTGCTTATAACCTTCAGATCCACAAGGTTTTCCACATGTAACTGAAACTAACTGAATCAAATAGAAAACAACAATGTTCTTGTCCAGTTACACATAGAAAAGTTCTTTGTTAAAACAGTGGTGTGGATTATAAAACCATATTTTACAATATAAAACATAATTTAAATACTTTCAAATACCTATGACAAAATTATTTACCTGTTACCATAACTGTAACTCATGCAAACTATGGCTTATGGGCCAATCTGGTCCTCCTACTGGAACCCATTCACACCATCCACTTGGTATTATCTGTCTGCTCTCTTGCTAGAATGGCATAGTTTAGTAGTTGCTATCTTCATCTGGAGAAAATCAGAATTATTGTATTGTTTACTGAATCATTAGGCCTCTAGTTTTAAAAGAAAGATCTTTCAGGATGTACCTCCAACTTTCATATCAGCAGGTATGAAACAAAGTCCCAGAGAAAAGCCCAGAAAAACCATAAGCAAAGAGCTTTTAACAGTGCTGCAGTGGAGGAGGAAACTGTAGATATGAGAAATCAAGACAATCTATAAATCAGAGGCTTCAGAGAAACGGGAAACAAGAGTTCCAGGTAATCCCCAATGTTTTTCTTCATTTAAAATATGACATTGCTTTAGAACCTCTCTTATCTGTGAATGCAGAGGTAAACCAAAAAATATTCCCAGATATTCAGAAAGCCAACTGCCTTCAAATGAATACATTTCTTCTTTAGTATACTGTAAACATAATAAATATTGTTTAAAATGTCAAGTCATGTTTAAAATAAAACATACAATTAATGAGGCCTTGCGGTTGGAACAGAAAAACATCTCTGTTCAAAAGATTGACATTTAAGTAACTGTAGATATGCAGACAGATATCCTTTGCACCATTCAATACAAACAAATCTTGGACCTGCATTCAGGTATGCAAAACAGCAGAAGAAGCAGTGGGAAGCAAATCAATACAGAATGAATAAGAACAGAAAACTGTCCTGCTAGCTATTAGCAATAAACTATTATCATTAATATTGATTTACCAGTAAATCTTACTTGTGTATCATTTGTAAGTAAGAAAAAAAATGTTTATGAACAGGTATATAAATACATATAGTTCAGAATTATATCTATATAGTTTATTTCATAATGTTGATTCTCCTTAACTTGTATACTTATGTGAAAGAATCTGTCAAGTTATTTGATGTTAAGGTAAGGTTATAAATAAGGTAGGTTAGCTTCCATTTATAGACTAAGGGAGATGAATTCTTTTTGATTATAGGAATTAATATAATTATTCTTATCACTCATTCATACCTACCAGTGATTCAATTATTATATTGAAGATATTTATTAAATATCTACTGCAGCAATTCTCAACCTTTTTCATCTCATGGCACCTATAAGCTAATTACTAAAATTCTAGGACAGACCAAAAAAGATACTTTTTGCCAATCTGACAAAAAAAAGTTATAATTAGACTAAAAAGAGATTAAAAAAATTAATTTATTTTTTTAAAATGTAGTAATTACCTACTGTTTTGCTCCAAAGTAACTTTTTAAAAAATCAAGTGTCTTGCTGAAACCGGTTTGGCTCAGTGGATAGAGCGTCGGTCTGCGGACTGAAAGGTCCCAGGTTTGATTCCGGTCAAGGGCATGTACCTGGGTTGCAGGCACATCCCCAGAGGGAGATGTGCAGGAGGCGGCTGATCGATGTTTCTCTCTCATCGATGTTTCTAACTCTCTATCTCTCTCCCTTCCTCGCTGTAAAAAATCAATAAAATATATTTTTTAAAAAAATCAAGTGTCTTTCCTTGTATGTAAGGGTTTCTGGTACCAAGAATTAATCAATCAGACACAATCTTATTTTGTGATGTAACCAATAAGATGCAACTTTATTTTATGGTCTATATATTTATGTTTCAAGACAGCGCATTCACACCAAATGGCTACTGTTGTGTTGGCTGTTGTTATTTTGTTATTTAACAATCTAAGGGAAAAGAGGTCAGTGCCCCTGACTAAATAGTCAGGTATTGCATGTTTTAAAACTTTTTGCAGCATACCAGTTGAAAATCACTGGTCTACTATATGCCAGGCACCAATTTGGGTGCTTTGAATTCAGTGGTGAGCCAAACAGATATCTGTGCCCTCATGGACTGAACAACCTAGTCCAGGAGAAAGACAACTGATGGCCAATCTTTATGGCTCTACCTTCAAATGTATATCCTAATCTAGCTACTTCTCATCACTTCCACCACTGCAACCCCATCACCATTGTTTCTCATCTGGATAATTCATGAACTTCCTGATTGTTCTCCCTGCTTTGGCCCTCTCCCCAAGTTATATTCTCTATAAATATTCTCTACATCATGGCAAAGAGAAACCCAACACTCCTACATTCTTTAGATACACTGGAGAGGCAAGTTCCCAGCGCTCCTCAGCATCATCCTAGCAAGTGACCCAAAATATAAATTCCTCAGGATTGTTAGCCAGAATGCCCAAGATGATTCCAGAAATCCCCATTTTTGGAATTTTCACTACTTCCTGAGTCGTGAAATTTTCCTCTTGCAAAGCTTGGTAGGTGGCAAGCCCTATTGTTAACAGGAACTGACCCATTCAATCAAATGACACCTTTGTTTTCAGTTTATACAGAGGTAATGTATCAACTATCTTAGGAGAAAGGAATATGACAACATCATTGTAATTGATATAAATGGCTCATCACATAGAATTCTATGTGAAAACCAGTTTTGAATACATTAACTTTTGCAAAAACCCAAGGAAGCCTGATGACTATATTTAATAAACCATTATTCTGATACTTTTTCTTGTCCTCTATTTAAGCCACAAACCTTTGTGGGCCCATATAGGCAAGATATTAGTACACTAATATCTTTAAGTACACTAGAAGATGCACACAGTGCTTTGGTAAAGAAGACAAATGAATGCTGAGCACTATTGATTTGTTGATAACAGTGTACACTTACTTTAACATGGAATTGTCTTAAATGAATAGAAGCAATTTTAGAGAGTCAATCTGCTACATGGAATACAAAGCATAGCTATATGATTTTTATTTCATTTTAATAAAGACACAACCTGGAGTCCATAAAAAAAATTGCTTTACAGCTTTGTCTACATAAAATTTGAAATGTCTCTGTGATGGTGTCTCCACAATCAAAGCTAAAAGATAAATAGCAGTTTGAAAGAAACATTGACACTGCATAAAAGAAACAAAAGCTCTCATTATAATGTCTGGGAATCAAAACAGAAAGGTTCCTAAGAGAAATGGGCAAAGATTCTGAACAGGCAATTCACAGGAGAAAATACAAGTGGCTAACATAAGTAGGGCTTATTGTGTGTGTCTCGGCAGTACCCAAAACGTGCAAGTGAGAAATCAGTGTGACATTTTTGTTTAGGATTTTGGCAAAACTTTTTTAATGGTGATAAATAGTGATTGAGAGTGTATAAAAATGGTAGTCTACTTGTATACCCTTTGTGGGAATAGAAATTATTTCTATGCTTTTTGAGTAATTTGGTAGCATCTATAAATGAAAAACTCACATATCCTTTGGCCTGGAAATTCAAATGCAGTCTAGCCTACAAAAGTATTAGCATCTATGGGCAAAGATTTCTAAGACTTGTCAATTTCAACATCATTTATAATAATAAAAATTGGTAATAATTATTTATTAATAGATAATATAAAATAAACATGAAATGTTACCAATAGTTCAAAAATGAGGTAGTTTCAGCATTATTTATAATAATAAAAATTGGCAATAATTATTTATCAATAGAGGTAATAAAAATTAATATAAAATGTTATCCAGTTGTTCAAAGAATGAAGCGGATTAATAGATCCTGATAAAGAAAAATCTCCTTGGTATAGTAAGAAAAAAAAAGAGAAAGAAATCAATTCACAGAATAACACATGTAGGATAATTAAATGAATTATCGTTTTTGTTTTTTTAAATATATTTTATTGAGGTTTTTTTTTTTTATAAGGAGGAAGAGAGAGGGATAGAGAGTTAGAAACATCAATGAGAGAGAAACATCGATCAGCTGCCTCCTGCACACCCCGCAACTGGGGATGTGCCCACAACTAAGGTACATGCCCTTGACCGGAATTGAATCTGGTACCCTTCAGTCCGCAGGCCAAGGCTCTGTCCACTGAGCCAAACCAGTTAGGGCTGAATTATTGTTTTCAGTTTATATGATTAGATGTACACATATATGTATGCAAAAATATTTGACAAGGTCTGGATGGATATAGCATGCCATTGGCTACCTTTGGAGAATAATTTGCAGAGGGGAGAGTGTAGGGGAATTTTGTATTGTTTAACCTGAATAGCATTGCATTAGATAAATTTTTTCAAGAAAAGCATATTCTTGTATCATTGAAAAAATAAATGACACATACATTACATTTTTCCTAATATTGGAGAAAAATTGCAGTTACGAAGCTCTTAAAGCAAGGCACACCCTAATTATCACTGTTCTAAAAGTAAGAAAAACAAATGAAAAAACCCTGAACTGCTCTGCTGTGCTTAGATTTGACTGAACCCTAGTACTATGTTAAAAGAATATACTAAAATGTTATCATTTTATGGTTAAATAAAAGATTTAGGATGTGTTGGGTATTTCAAAATGGGAATCAGATTATAAATTACTTTGTTCTTGTTTGTTTGCATTTCCCTCCTAAAGCTTGAGCTGATAAAAGTTGGCAACATTGTGTGTGTGTGTGTGTGTGTGTGTGTGTGTAACTTATTCTCTGGCAAAATAAAATCATTATCACATGAGAATGCACTTCCCATTTAATACAAGCCCTTTAAGAGCTTCATTGCATCTCCAGGTATAAAGATCTTATTTCTCTGATTGAAGGGAATGCCGGTTAGGCACTGGGCAGACACTGACCATCCCATGCCTTTGTTGTGAGAGCAAGAGGGCCCTGATGCTAATAACACACTTGTGGTCCTTTCTACAGGTAGACACGCTCAGCAATCCTTCCCCACAGTGCTGGGGATCATCACTTTTACCACAGGCGATCCCTGGCCCCGGGTAAAGTGCATTTTAAACCTTGTCCTGTTATCCATGGAAAGGGGACTTCTACCCAAATCCCAGGAGTGCTTTAAACTTTATTTCCGAGGTTAATTAGATTCACAAAGTTAGCTACCTTCCCCAAAGGGGCGTGTCTCCGCATAAGACTGTGCTCCAGTGGACAATCCCTCCCGTGATAGCACAGGCAGAGATGGCAACATTTGGAAAGAAGGGGTGGACTTTTTCCTTTTTTATGTGCATGTGCGTGTATGCGTGTGCGTGCGGTCTATTTGGTCTATGGGAAGGAGTGGGTTTAGTAGTGAGTAGCATTCTTTAAAAAATATGTGCATATTTTTTCCTCCTGAAAAAGAAAAAAAAAAAAAGGAGTAAGGCCAATCTCTTTATATTTGATCCTAATCCCTTCTCTCCCACTGGAGTGGCCTGGGAGCAGCCCTCTTTCTAATAAATGGCTGGCAGCCAGCCTTTCACCCTCTCGCCTTTGATCACCTCGGAGCTGTCAGGCGCGCCGCTGTTTTCCTCCCAGCTCTTGTTCCTGCCTAAAAGTGGAAGTAATCGCCCCTGAAAGAAATACCCTAGGTGTCCTGCAAAGCATCAATCTATTTCTTCTTTTTTTCCTGAGGCCCACCCTCCCGGCTTGAACAAATCCCCCTGTTCCCTACCCTCCCCTCCCCGCAGAATCTCAGTTCCTTAGGCGACACCCTCCTCTGTGCCATGTGACCCCCTGGGCCCTGGCTGTCTGAGAAGCTACCACCCGGCCAGACGGGGGAGGCTCGGCTCCGCCCCGCCCCTCCGCATCCCCTCCCTCCCGCCCGCCGGGAGCCGGCCCGTTGGTCTGTGTGTGCGTGCACTGCCATTTGCTTCCGAGAACGCCTGCAGTGCTTCCCTGGATGTAGCCTTTCTCTGACCCTCGAATCCCCCACCCCCCTTTCTCTTCCCCCGCCAGGGACTTGGGATGGCCCTGCGGATTTCCCCGCTCGTGTTTGGGTCTCGCTACAGCGCTGGGCGGTGGAGAGTGCCACCCAGCCCCGGCTCGGTGGTGAGCTTTGGCTAAGGCGGCCGCTGCCAGGCGGGGCTGCGAACACGTTTTCCAGCGCGTGTTCCCGTTTCTTGTTTACAGCTGCGATTATAAGCAATGTGTGTCCCCTCTTCTCGTCGTGTCGGGCAGTGATGTATAGTTTGTAAATATTATTGAAAGGACATAATTTGCACAATTACAAGCAGAGTATATGGACACTGAGTTTTGTCTTGAATGTGTTTACCAGTAGGAGAGGGAAGGGGGCTGGGAGATGCGGAA